>NC_090389.1:54062151-54374664 GCF_036365525.1 Heterodontus francisci
TGTTGTCTCCTGGGATGTCCCTGCCACCACTACCTGCTCACTTATGCTGTGTGAGCCACCTGATGCAGTCCTTCCTACTGATCATCACACACAGAGTGCAAATATCCACTGGTGTTTAGGAGAGAAATAGCAAATGATGATGGATTCTCAGGCGGTCTGTCTTCTTCTGAGGAGTCTGCTTCTGCAAGAGGCAGTAGTTCTTTTTAGTGATGAGAAGAATCTACAAGGAAGAAGAAAGAGTAAAGAGTTAGGATGGCAATAAAAAGCTGGATAGGAACATGTGAAAGGCTTGATCAAACTGGTTGCAATCTTAGGTTTAGATAAAAGTGTAATTGCTTGTTGTAGGTGAAAAGTGTTACAACCAGGTGAGGCAAGGGGTCTAGGGCTCCCCTTTCAGCCTTTTCCTGGTTTTGCTGCAACAAGGTTTAATTTTTAAATTACTGTGTTTTTAGTTTCCTTCAGTGAATCTTTGGTCACTGATCTCTAATAGTGATGGCAAAGAAATCAACCAAACAGGTTTTCTCAGATTTAAACAAGAAAGGTGTAAGTTTATTAACCTTAAAACTCTAATTCAGTTAAAACTACTAAAAATACATGACGCGACCGCGCTAGCATGAATACGGGATAAACACACATGCAAATAGAGACAGAGGAGGAGAAAGAATTAAAGGGGGGAAGGTTTAAAGTAGCAGATGGAATTAGTTACTGGTTTTGGATTGGATGCAAAGTTTTTGATTGAAGTTAAGTCTTGCAGTTCTCGTTGGGGCCCAGTGCACACTTTCAAACTTGTTTTGCTGGTCTTCTGCCGCGAGGCTTAAGTCACTTCCGGGGTCCCTAGAACTTTGCATGAGAGAGAGGGAGAAAGAGAGAGATGCTGTCTTCTTGAAGTTCAGTTGCAGTATCTTCCCAAACTGTTCTTTGTCAGGCACAATTCAAAAAACCCCAGATTGGCCAACAGGTTAGTCATGTGACTAGCTCCTTGTGTGGAGCAGCCTCATGGATTCCACCAAGCTTACCAGACACTCTCAGTGAGGGGTGGTGGGGGGTGGGGGGGGTGAAATGCTGGCTCAATGACTCTCAATGTCTCTTGATCATCACTATTGACAAAACCCATCTGGCTAATTGAATCAGGGAGTACTCTCATTGTCTTCTTGATGCAATTGTCTTTTAGAATGAAAATGTGCAGCCATGTTTTCGGCCACTGTTTTGGTCTTTTTAGACAAGTTATTTCAAATCCAGAAACAGTTCAAAATAATGTTCCATATGATGAGATTAATATGTTTCATTTTGGCAGGTGTGGTTTCTATCACAAAGGGTACAAGTGATTCTCAACAAAGTCACCAACCTCCCCATCTCCAATGCTGGCAGCATTGCATTGCCTACTAATCTCTACTTCATCTACTTGGGTAAGGTTTACAAATCCTTGGTCCTGTCCCTCTCCTGATAATTGTGCATTATCTCCTCCTGCAAAAGGGGAAGGAAACAGTTATGAATGGCTAGTGAAGATTGGTGGTACTTTTGGATCACAGAATGACAAAATCACAGAACTGTGACAGTGCAGAAGGAGGCCATTCGGCCTATCATGTGTGCACTGGTTCTCCAAATGAGCAATTCACTTTATGCTATTTCCCTGCCTTCTCCCCTTAACCCTGCATGTTCTTCCTTTACAGCTAATAGTCTAATTCCCTTTTGAATGCCTCGATTGAACATACCCCCACCATACTCTCAGGCAGTGCATTCCAGATGCTAACCACTCGCTGTGTGAAAAAGTTTTTCTCATGTCACTTTTGCTTCTTTTGCCAATCACTTTTAATCTGTGCCCTCTCGTTCTCGATCGTTTCACATGTGGGAACAGTTTTTTCCTATCCATTCTGTCCAGATTACTCATGATTTTGAATACCTCTATCAAATCTCCACTCAGCCTTCTCTTCTCCAAGGAAAACAGTCTCAACTTCTCCAATCTATCTTCATAACTGAAGTTCCTCATCCCCGGAATCATTCTCATGGACCTTTTCTGTACTCTGTCCAATGACTTCACATTTTTCCTGAAATGTGGAGCCCAGAACGGGATGCAATACTCCAGCTGAGGATGAACTAGTGTCTTATACAAGTTTAACATAACCTCCTTGCTCTTGTACTTTATGCCCCTATTAATAAAGCCCAGGATACTGTATGCTTTATTAACTGTGCTCTCAACCTGTCCTGCCACCTTCAATCACTTATACACATATACACCCAGGTCCCTCTGCTCCTGCACCCACTTTAGAGTTGTATCCATTATGTTATATTGTATCTCCATGCTCTTCCTACCAAAATGAATGACTTCACATTTCTCCACATTGAACTTCATCTACCACTTGTCCGCCCATTCCACCAACTTGTCTATGTCCTTTTGAAGTTCTACACTGTCCTCCTCACAGTTCACAATTGTTCCAAGTTCCGTATCATCTGCAAATTTTGTAATTGTGTCCTGTACACCAAGGTCTAGGTCATTAATATATATCGGGAAAAGCAAGGGATCCAACACTGACCCTTGGGGCACTCCACTACAAACATTCTTCCACCCTGAAAAACATCCATTAACTACTACTCTCTGTTTCCTGTCACTTAGCCAATTTTGTATTCATGTTGCTACTGTTCCTTTTATTCCATGAGCTATAATTTTGCTCACCTGTCTGTTGTGTGGCACTGTATCAAACGCCTTTTGGAAGTCCATGTACATCTCATCAACAGCATTGCGCTCATCGACCCTCTCTGTTATCTCTTCAAAAAACTCCAGCACATTAGTTAAACATGATTTTCCCTTATGAAATCCATGCTAGGTTTCCTTAATTAACCCACATTTGTCCATGTGACAATTAATTTTGTCCAGAATCATTGTTTCTAGACATTGCCCACCATCGAAGTTAAACTGACTAGCCTGTAGTTGCTGGGCTTATCTTTATATCCTTTTTTGAACAAGGGTGTCATATTTGCAATTCTCCAGTCCTCTGTCACCACCCCTGAGTCTAAGGAAGACTGGAGAATTATGGCCAGTGCTTCCATGATTTCCACTCTCATTTTCCTCAGTATCCTTGGATGCAGCTCATCCAGCCCTGGTGTTTTATCAACCTTAAGTGTGGGCGGCCTATCTAATACCTCCTCCTTATCAATTTTAAATCCTTCTATTGTATTAATTACTTCCTCTTTTGCTGTGGCCTGGTAGCATCTTCTTCCAAATTGGCTAAGTGACAGGAAGCAGAGAGTAGTAGTTAATGGATGTTTTTCAGGGTGGAAGAATGTTTGTAGTGGAGTGCCCCAAGGGTCAGTGTTGGATCCCTTGCTTTTCCCGATATACAATACCTCAGCTATTCTCGCTGCCTCCATGCGTAAATTCCCCTTTCGGCCCTACTCGAACTTTTGCCATCCTTTTACTATTTATATGCCTATAGAAGACTTTGGGATTCCCTTTTATGTTTGCTGCCAGTCTCTTTCCATGCTCTCTCTTTGCTTCTCTTATTTGCCTTTTCACTTCCCCTCTCAACCTTCTATATTCAGCCTGGTACTCCATTGAATTATCAACCTGACATCTGTCATAAGCACACTTTTTCTTCTTCATCTGCATCTCTATCTCTTTTGTCATCCAGGGAGCTCTGGATTTATTTGCCCTACCTTTCCCTTTCAAGGAAATATACCTTGACTGTGCCCAAGCTATCTCTTTTTTGAAGGTAGCCCATTGGTGAGCTACTGTTTTTCCTGCCAACCTTTGATTCCAATTTATTCGGCCCAGATACATTCTTACCCCATTGAAGTTGGCTTGCCCCCAGTTAATTATTCTTATTCTAGATTGTTCTTTGTCCTTTTCCAAAGCCAACCTAAACCTTATGATACAATGATCACTGCCCCGTAAATGTTCTCCTATTGATATTTGATCCACTTGGCCCACCTCATTCCCAAGAACCAGGTCTAGCAGTGCCTTCCCTCTTGATGGACTAAAAACATACCACTGGCGAAAATTTTCTGACAATCTGGGGGGCACTTTCCCTCCCTCATCAGCCAAAAGACAAGGCTGAAGCATTTGCATCATCAGCCAGAAGTTGCTGAGTGGATGATTCATCTCAGCTTCCTTCTGAGGACTGCAGCATCACAGATGCCAGTCTTCAGCCAATTCGGTTCACTCCACATGATATCAAGAAATGGCTGAAGGTACTGGGTGCAGCAAAAACTTCGACATCACCTTCCAAACCCACAACCTCTATCACCCAGAATAACAGGGCAGCAGACGCATGGGAGCACCACCACTTTCAGTTCCCCTCCAAGTCACATATCATCCTGACTTGGAACTATATCGCCGTTCCTTTAGTTTCGTTTAGAGATACAGCACTGAAACAGGCCCTTCGGCCCACCGAGTCTGTGCCGACCATCAACCACCATTTATACTAATCCTACACTAATCCCATGTTCCCTACCACATCCCTACCTGTCCCTATATTTCCCTACCACCTACCTATACTAGGGGCAATTTATAATGGCCAATTTACCTACCAACCTGCAAGTCTTTTGGCTTGTGGGAGGAAACCGGAGCACCCAGAGAAAACCCACGCAGACACAGGGAGAATTTGCAAACTCCACACAGGCAGTACCCAGAATTGAACCCGGGTCGCTGGAGCTGCGAGGCTGCAGTGCTAACCACTGCGCCACTGTGCCGCCCCATCGTTGGGTCAAGATCCAGGAACTCCCTCCCGAACAGCACTGTGGGTGTACATGCACAACATAGACTGCAGCAGTTCAAGAAGATGTCTCACCACTATCTTCGCAAGGGCAATTAGGAATGGGCAATATATGCTGGCCTTGCCAGCGACGTTCACATCCCATAAACAAATAAAAAAATCTGGAATATTTGCAACTTCTGTGTCATAACTTCCACTTATATTTCCTTCTATGAATGAGGCTTCCCTTTTAAGAAGTGCATTCAGATTTTAAATACTGGCGGACTCCTACTAGAAATTGCAGCTTGTGGGCGGGTGGCTTTCATCTGACGCAATGGGTTGATCAGCCCACCAGTCTAATGGAAATAAGGCTCAGTTATTAATACTAGCTGTAATGTCATTTACCAGATGTAAAATCAAAGAGTCCTTTCATTGGCTTTTTAGAGAGGGGGTTTGCAGTGGACAGAACATAGTTTGACTTCTGTTATTTAGCTTTTTAAAAACATACAAAACCGTAGGAGGACCTGGCTACCTAAACTCTTTTGAAGGCAGAACAAAGCAGTCCAGCACCAGTACAAAGTTGTTCCCAGAGGTCACAATAAATGTGTAGAACAGAGAAAATAGTCAAAAGGGCCCAGATGTTAGCCAGCAGCACATGATTTCTACCCTCTAACTGCTGAACTACAAACCCGGATGTGATATGCCTTATGCTCACCCACAATATATTAATTAGACTGAATATAGAAGCTCAGCTGGGTTCAATGATCATGGACTTGGATAAGTCTGATTTGCATTCCACTTGCTTAGCAGGTTCCTGGGTTGGATGCAAAAAATCCATCCTTACATATTTGGGCTGCCCTGAAGTATAGAGATGAATGACCATCTGTAAAAATGTGCTTTTTATTAAACTATTCTGTTGAAAGAATCCCTACCATCATTTTTATTTATTCATTCATGGGATGTGGTCTTTGCTGGCAAGGCAATAATATATTGCTCATTCTTAATTGTTCTGGGGAAGGTGGTTGTAAGCTGCATTCTTGAACCGCTGCAGGCCGTGTGGTGTAGGTACACCCACAGTGCTGTTGGGGACAGAGTTCCAGGGTTTTGACCCAGCGATGATTAAGGAATGTTGTCATGCTCACACAAGGAGAAATTATGAACTATAAAGTGAACTGGTGAATTGAACTCAAAATGGACACCTTTTGCTACAAAACAAGATGGAGTAAGAGGTCAGGTGGCCTCTCCTGTAATGCAAATACATATGGCAACTGCTGGAACCCTGAACAATTCATCATGGCTGGTCAAGTGTTGAAAAAAGCATGAGAAATGTAAATGGCCCATTCAATGCTAATGGATACCCTTATTCAACAGGTTGGACTAACAATGACTTTGCAAACGTGGACACTCCAGACTCAAACTCAGGATAAATGGTGTGAAAAGCACCACTTTAGCAAGATGGCATAGAGATGAGCAACATCCAAACCCATTGATTAACAGTAGCTACACCATCAAACACTATTTATGAAAACACAATAGGAGAGAACCTTTGGTCACCTGACAGAAACCAAGTCTCTCATAAGGTGTTTTTAATAAGAGACATTTTCTGTGTAAAATGCAAGAAAGGCAGAAGCCAGAAGGGAGATCCATCCCAACAAGAAGGACCCTGCCAGAATACCACCTTTAAACTACCTATAGGTAGAGACAAAGGGAACCTCAAATCTCTCTACCTGAGAAATTGTAACAGGATTTTTTGTCATTGAACTGTGACTGAGATTTAGCCAAAGTAGTCTGCAGCACAGCATCCGTCCACCTGAAACTTTCCAAAGTCTGACTTCAGTGAACCAGGAAAAAGGGAAAACAGGCCTGCACTTTTTAAAAATCTTCCTCCCAGGGAAACTAGCGAGGTTTCACAACAAGCTCTTTTTAAAACCATCAGACCTAAATGCATGCTATCTTTTAGTTTCTACCTTTTCTTGTGTGTGTGCTTGTGCATGCATGTGAGTGGGTGAAGTTGTGAATATTTTCGGGTATTGTTTAATAAATATTTATCTTTCTTTTGTCATACCCAGTAAAGGCATGTCCTATTCATAACTTTAAACACGGACTATAGTCAACATAGTGTGACGGAAACCACCCCTGCCGAAATGAGACATATTAATTTTGTCAGATGGGACATTATTTTTAAACTGCTGCTGGACTTGAAATAACTTGCTTAAATGATCACAACAGTGGCTGAAAACATAGCTGCACATTTGCATTCTAAAAGACAGTTGCCTGAAGAAGACAATGGGAGTCCTCCCTGATTCAATTAGCCAGATGGATTTTTGTCAATAGTGATGATCAAGAGACATTGAATGTGTAAGAGCCAGCATTCCACCCCTCCCCCACCCCCTGCCCACTGAGAGT
Source organism: Heterodontus francisci (assembly GCF_036365525.1). Taxonomy (NCBI): domain Eukaryota; kingdom Metazoa; phylum Chordata; class Chondrichthyes; order Heterodontiformes; family Heterodontidae; genus Heterodontus; species Heterodontus francisci. The sequence continues at coordinate 54,069,246 of NC_090389.1, forward strand.
GTCTGGTAAGCTTGGGGGAATCCACAAACCTCCTAGGAGAGACTGGTCCAAATAAGGATCTAGTCACATGACTAACCAGATGGGCAACCTGGGGTTGTTTGAATTGTGCCACATGGAAAGGAACAGACTGCTTTTGAAGACCAAAGAGAAGCAAGGCCTCTGTCTCTCTCTCTGTCTCAAACAAAGTTTCAGGGACCCACAGAAGTAACTTAAGCCTCAAGACATAAGACCAGAGAAACAAGTTTGAAAGTGTGCACTGGGCCCCAATGAGAACTGCAAGACTTAACTTCAATCAAAGACTTTACATCAAACCCAAAGCCAGCAATGGAACTCCAGCTATTACTTCAAATCTTTCCCCTTCTTTCTCCTCCTCTGTCTCTATTTGCATGTGTGTTTATCGCGTATGCATGCTAGCATGGTTGTGTCGCGTATTTTTAGTAGTTGTAACTGAATTAGAGTTTTAAGGTTAATAAACTTACACCTTTCTTGTTTAAATCTGAGAAAACCTGTGTGGTTGATTTCTTTGCAATCACAATTAAAGAGCAGTGAGCAAGAACTCACTGAGGGGAAGCTAAAAACATGGTGTTTTAAAAATTAAACCTATTGCGGCCAAACCAGGAAGAGGCTGAGAGGAGGAGCCCTGGACCCCTTTCTCACCTGGTCGGAACAATAGCATTTTCTGGAACTGAATTTTCCTTTTGTTTTAAATGAACCACAATGGACAATAAAAGTGTACATGGGCTGAAAAGGTGGCCACTGTAGGTCAGCTGTCCTGGCCTCTGTATTCAAAAACTGACTCGCTGTCTTGAAAGTACAAAAAGATACCTTCCAGACTAAGAGGTGTCATCAACACCCATTCTGAAACCATCAGGTGACATTCCTAAATTGAATGGGTTTCTCCTGAAACAAAATATGTGATTGTCTTAACCCTTCCTAGGATGAATGTCTCAAAACAATAGATAAGAATGGGGCTAATCAACCTAGACTCCCCACAATATTTGGAAAAGAAACTATGAGAAGTCACATGGTGGGACAGCCATGTTGGTCTCCCTTTAAAAATCTTTAAATTACGGATTGTAAAAATATGCAGCAAGCAGACAAGGCAGTAACATCATGCCTTAAAAGAACTGGAGGCTGTAACATCTTAAGGTCTCCAAGCTTGTTCCTTTTCAAGTCCACCAGTACAGAAAACCAACCTCCTAGTAATGAGACTACAAGCGACTAACTTTGTGACTTGCTGAAAATCCATCCCTTCAAGAAAATCCTGCAACAACTTTGATATACGACTCCGGCTATCGAATCCATCCAACTACACTTCAGGAGTGAAAACGCCTTCTTCACCAGGCCTGCAACATATTCCTTTTCCCCAAGATGAGCCAAATCAACTGACTTATGAACTATTCCTTTGTTTGCAACTTGTAAAAGTGCATTAACCTTTTAACTGCTTTCTTTCTCAAGTGTGTGTTTGTGTGTGTGTCTGAGTGGTAAGTGAGTGACGTAGCTTTAGACTTTCGGGTTGAATGCGTTAATAAAAATAAACCTCTTTATTTAAACCCACGAGAAAAGGGTGCTGCTGGTTATTCAAATTGGCTATATACTCAGGGGGTTAAGTAACACATGCATCTTCCTTATCAGAAATACACTGATTATGGATAGTAAAGGGAAAAGCCTGGGGTTTTAGTTCTTCCTCAATTCTGTCCATAACACTTTAAATCTATGAGAAAACCTGTCATTTGTCTGTTTATTGACCATTAAAACACTCAAGGGTTAAAACACAATTCTAATAAAACACACAGACTTTGGTCAGTAGAGAGGTGAAAAGTGGAAATCATCCCTATTATTTCCCATCTGTCCATAACATAGTTCCAAGTCAGGATGACGTGTGACTTGGAAGTGCTGGTGCTCCTATGCACCTGCTACCCTTGTCCTTCTGCATGGTAGAGGTTGTGGGTTTGGAAGATGCTGTCAATGCCTTTGACAAGTTGCTGCAGTGCGTTTTGTAGATGATACATGTAATGAGTTCTGTATGTTATCTGATGCAACAGAAATGAGATGCGTGGAGTCCAATTCGCTGAAGATTTCTAACAGGTTTATTAACAGCTAAATAAGTATATACAGTATAGAGCAAACTATTTACAGAACCTTATTGGGTGTTACAGTTGCAGAGTGTCTCTGACTTGTAGTCATATGACTGCATCCTGGTACTTAGCTCATTAGCATACTGAGATCTTAAAGGGACATCACTCTTAAGGTGAACAGTACACAGTACAGTGAACATACAACAGTACACACTGCAACACAGAGCGCCAGTGCTGGAGGGAGTGATTATTTAAGGTGGTGGATGGGGTGTGAATCAAGTAGGTGGCTTTGTCCTGGATGGTGTTGAGCTTCTTGAGTGCTGTTGGAGCTGCACTCAACCAGGCAAGTAGAGAGTATTCCATCACACTCCTGTGTTATACCTTGTAGATGGTAGACTGGCTTTGGGGAGTCAGATGGTGAGTCATTCGCCACAGGATATCGAGCCCCTGGCCTGCTGTTGTAGCCACAGTATTTATATGGCTGGTCCAGTAGGTTTCTATTCAATAGTGACCCCCAGAATATTGATGGTGGGGGATTCAGTGATGATAATGCAGTGTTGAATGTCAAGGGGAGGTGGTTAGACTCTGTTGTGTTGGAAATGGTTATTGCCCAGCATTTGTGTAGTGAAAATGTTATTTGCTAAGTTGTTATATTATTCCTTTCATTCCTATGAAACAGCTGTAATGCAGCCACGGACTGTTTCATCATCTGAGGTGTTGCAAATGGTGCTGAACACTATGCAATCATCAGCGAACATCCCCACTTTTGACCTTATGAAGGGAAGCTGATTGATGAAGCAGCTGAAGATGGTTGGGCCTAGGACACTACCCTGAAGAACTCCTGCAGTGATGTCCTGAGGCTGAGATGATTGGCCTCCAACAACCATGACCTTTGTGCTAGTATGACTCCATCCAGTGGAAAGTTTACCCCCGATTCCCATAACTTTCAATTTTACTTTTTTTTAAAAGTCATTTCATGGGATGCGGGTGTCTCTGGCAGGGCTAGAATTTGTTGCCCATCCCTAATTGCCCTTGAGTATGTGGTTATGAGCTGTCTTCTTGAACCACTGCAGTCTATCTGGTGCAGGTACACCTACAGTGCTGTTAGGGAGGGAGTTCCAGGATTTTGAAGGAATAGCGATATAGCACTCCTTGATGCCACACTCAGTGAAATGTTGCCTTGATGTCAAGGGCAATGGCTTTCAACACACCTCTGGAATTCAGCTCTTTTGTCCATGTTTGGACCAAGGCTGTAATGAGGTCAGGAGCTGAGCAGCCCTGGCGGAACCCAAACTGAGGACCATTGAACAGGGTATTAGTGAGCAAATGTTACTTGATAGCATTGTCAACAACACTTTCCATCACTTTGCTGATAATTGAGAGTACATTGGGGTGGTAATTGGCCAGATTGGATTTGTCCTGCTTTTTGTGGACAATTTTTCCCTTTATTGGATAAATGCCTGAGTTGTAGCTGTATTAGAACAGCTTGGCTAGAGGCTCAACCAGCTCTGGAGCGCAAGACCTCAGAACTACAGCCCAGATATTGTCAGCACCCACAGCCTTTGCTGAGTCCAGTGCGCTCAGCTGTTTCTTTATCACGTGGAGTGAATCAAATTAGCTGAAGACTGGCATCTGTAATGGTGGGGACTTCAGAAGAAGGATGAGGTAGATCATCCACTTGGCATTTCTAGCTGAAGATAGTTGCAAATGCTTCACTCTTATCTTTTGCACTGATGTGCTGGGGTTTGCCATCACTAAGGATGGGGATGTTCATGGAGTCTCCTCCTTGTGCTAATTGGTTAATTGTCCACCCTTCACAACTGGTTAGCAGACCTTTGATCTGATCCATTGGTTGTGGGATTGGCTCTGCTGTTTAGCATGCATGTAGTTCTATGTCAATAAAAGCAAAATACTGCTGTTACAACCGAGGCCGGAGGAGTGCACTGTTAATTCAATCCCACTTCTCCACGAGTCACAGCATATCAATACATTTTCCCACCTACCAAAAAACAGCCAATTACATACTCTATTCATCCCCCAGAATAAAGCACAGCAACCAGGTTTCTTTAATCAACAACAAAATTAACTATTTATTATAAACACATCTTAACCAGTAATGAGATAACTCTATACACGAGAAGCTCCTTATTTTCCTGGCCCTCATGCGCACACACATACATTTTTTAAAAATGGTTAACTGGGGAAAAAGGATTTTTGGTTTGCCGCTGTTTCATAGGAATGAAAGGAATAATAAAATAACCTAGGTTGTCACGTTCTGGTAGGAAGTTCTTCGGTTTGGTGAGGTGTCCCAGAGTCAAATATTCGGATGCCACTCAAAGTCTCTCCAGGCGAGGTTGATGAACAGTTTGTGATGGGTAGGCATTCAAGACAATTCAGCTGCAGCAGGATTCACGTAGGTCTTTCATCAGGGGTGTAGCAACAAGTCTACTTAGGTTTTACAGCAGCAGGATAGCAGGAGAAGATTTCTTCAGATTTCAAGATTTCTTAAAACACAGGAGGCAACAGGAACCACTTGATGTAGGGATTCTTCAGAGACAGGGGGTAATAGGAATCTTCCACTTTTCTTCTCAAGAGATGCAGGATTGCTTTACAGAGAGAGGTAACACTTTTTCTGGGTCTTCCTCTCTGATCTCCAGGCAGGTCAAAAATCAAATTTCAAATGACTGCTCTTTGTCCAACTCACTGGCTGTCTCAAGGGTCCAAAGTGAAAGCAAAACCTTCCTAAACAGGTCACATGTCCAGATGTAGCATCTCCCTTGTCATTCAAAAAGTTGCTCTGAGGAGGTCAAGCCTCTTGCTGGTTTGCTTGATATTGCCTGCTTTCCTGTCCTTGTATACAAAGTCAGCTTCCTTTCAAAACATCCAAAAATTTCAGCTATTTGCAGGTGTCAATGTCCACTGAAAAATCCTTTTTCAGTTTTTCAAAACACACAGCAGTTTTTAATACAAAAATAAAAACCTTATAACACTACGGATGCTGGAAATTTGAAATAAAAACAGAAAATGCTGGAAATATTCAGCAGGTCTGGCAGCATCTGTGGAGAGAGAAACAGAGTTAATGTTTCAGGTCAATGACCTTTCATCAGAACATATGTTGTAGCTTCACCAGGTTAGTATCTCATTTTTAGGTATGCCTGCCGCTGTTCCTGCATGCTGTTCTACACTCTTCATTTAACCAAGGTGGGTCCCCTGGCTTGTTCATCAGAGTTGAGTGTGGCTTATGCCGGTCCAGTAGGTTACAGAATGCTGCTGTTACTGACCTGAAATGTTAGCTTTGTTTCTTTCTCCACAGGTGCTACTTGGCCAACTGAGTATTTCAAGCATTTTCTGCTTTTATTACGTAAATTAAAACTAATGCTTCTTAGCAAAGGCGAAGCTGCTCTATTAATCTCTTAGAACAAGTTAACCAATCCCTCTCGGAATCATAGGCTAGAAAATTTAGATTTTTCCCTAGATTTAGACAACTTGACTTTTGCACTGCAAAATAATATTGAAACCAAAAGGGTGGGTTAAGCAGAAACATAGAATAATCAGTTACAGAAGCAGGCCATTCAGCCCAAATAGTCCACGCCGGCGTTTATGTTCCTCTTGTGCCTCCTGCCATCTTTCCTCGTCTAAATCTATCATCATAACCCTCTATTTCTTTCTCCCTCATATGCTTGTCTAGTTTCCCCTTAAATGCATCTATACTATTCTCTTCAACTACTCTCTGTGGTAGTGAGTTCCACATTCTCACCACTCTGGATAAAGAAGTTTCTTCTGAATTCGCTATTAGATTTCTTGGGACTGAATTTTGAAATGCAGGTGGATGCGGGATAAAGGCCAGAGTTTTGTGCTCCCTGAGGTGGTGGGGCAGTAGGCAGGGGTGGTGAGGGCGTAAAACTGAGTGGTTGGGGGGTGCCGTTCCCATCACCTTTCCGCCCCCGCTGCAATTTTATGAGGGGCTGCGGCAGAGAGAAATGGCCCACCCACCCCAGGCCAACTAAGGCCCTTAAGTGGCCAATTAACTGCCACTTCAGGGCCTCCTCCCACCGACACAGGCTACTCAGGACTCCCAGGAGGGCGCTCAGTAAAAACAGGTGGCCTCCATGTGGAGTAGGGGGGGCCCTCCTGATCGGGCACCCTGTGCCCCACGGAGGGCCCCCCCGTGGCCCAAGTGCCCCCACTGAACTACATTCCCCGCCCCCCTAACCAAACCCCACCCCTCCACCCCCTTGCCTCGCCAGGGCCTGGCCGATTGTCCCTGGCGAGGCGCCCCAAACTTACCTTTTTTTCGGGGCAGGTGTCCCTCTTGCTCCTCTCCCTGGCTGCAGTCTCGGTGGCGCTGCTGGGACTGAGAGCTGCCAGCCCGCTGACTGACCGGCAGCACTTGGAGGTAGGACGTCCTGCCTCAGAGGGGTGGAAGTCCTGCCCAAGGCCAATTAAGGGCCTGGGCCACGTAAAATCATAGCATGGCTTCCAGGCCCGGCAGAGGAAGGCTCACCCCTGACCTTTTGGCCTCCCACCCACGTAAAATTCCAGCCAGTGTGTGCACACGATTTGAAGATTGCATTCCCGAAGGTTGGCACTGGGTCCTGCTGCCCCTGGAATGCGAAGCAATTTTGAAATAGACACTGGGAGGGAGGGAACGGGAAGCTCGCACGCCTATAATTAATTGGCTGTTGAGGCAATTGAGGAGCTCAATGAAAGACTTGTCAGGAGCAGTGTGTAAGTTTTCATAGGAGGGCACAGGGAAAATGTAATATCTACAATGCAACAGGATGTAGAAGTCGTGAACACTGTGGGGGACCATGAGGGCTATTGGAAGGGTTGTTTAACATATCGTGAAAGCCAATAATAAAGATCAGCTGCTCAAATAGTGCCATAGAGTAGCCACTGCTGGATCTGAAAGATTTGCATTTGTCAGTGGTGAGCGGCAGGAATCTGGAGAAGGACGTGAGGCTGTTGGCATCACTTGGGCGGTAGGGGTTTGCCTGGTGAATGAATGAACCCTAGCTGAGGGAGTTGAGATGGGAACAGGCTACTCCGACCTTGGACAGAGCAGCCAGGATGAGCTTCAGCAGATGCAACCTCCTGGATAGGAGGGGGCGAGAGCAGCACAGCAGGGGGGCTGCAAGGGGAAGACATCTACCACTCAAGAGTCAGCTATCTGCAAATGACAGAACACCAGTGTTGTAGGACATTGCACCTATCTGGGCAGGTGGTCTCAGACATTTGTGCTTTGATCCACGGTGACCTGAGGCCTCGCGGCCCCCATGGCAGTCCCTTATCTGCAGCTGTCAAGATCACCATGGCCCTGAATCTTTATGTAACTGGGTCATTCTTGGGATCATCTGCAGATCTAGGTTGCACCTTGCAATCGACAGCTCATCATGCCATCATGCAGGTCAAAGATGCCATATTCCGGAGGGTGGAGGACTACAACCATTTTGACACAGATGGACTGCGCAGGCACAGAGAGCTTTGGGCTTTGCCACCATCGATGAATTCCCTCAGGTCCAGGGGGTAATTGATTGCACTCGCATAGTCATCAAGGCACCGACAGACCAGCCAGTCAGATTCCTGAACAGAAAGGTCTACCACTCATGAAATGTCTAGCTGGTCTGTGTCTAGGCAGCTGTCATGACTCCTTCATCTTGTGAGAGTCCCAGGTGCTGCACTTCTTCAGGCCCACATCCAGATGCCGTGGGTGGAGATGGTTGTGGTAGAGGTTGAGGTGGAGGCAGCCTACTCCCTAAAGAGATGGCTCCTGAAGTGTGTCCACAACCCAGACATCGATGGAGAGAGGTGCTACAACCAGAGCCACTGACTAATGGGGACCTGCATTGAACAAACCATTGTCATCTTGCAGATGCACTTCCATTGCCTTGTCCAGTCAGATGGTGCCCTCCAACACAAGCCAGCCAGTGTATCTCATATCATAGTCATCTGCTGTGCCCTGCACAACATGACAATACAAAGAGGCCTGGATATGGATAAGGAGGAGAACCTGGAGCGTCACCCCACCTCGGAGGAGGAAGAAGAGGAGGAAGAGGAGGAGGAAGGGATCGCTCCAGAAGTGTCTGCTGCCCAGGCATTGGAGGATGCCTGCCAATGCAATCCCAGACCTCAGTGAGACCAACAGGCTGGCTTGGCCACAAAGGCCACACTGATTCAGCAGTTTTTTACCTGATCACCTCCGAACCCTTCTGACTAATGATCCCAAAACTCACCTTCCAGCACAGAGAGCTATCACTCCGCAATGGCCCAGATGTGAGAAGTCCCATTGCCAGCCATGACCTTGAATAAAGATGTTTCCACCACCAGCATTCTCCAATATCACAAAGCATGGAAATACGGCAATCCCAGGGCCCAACACCACCCCCTGCCCCTATCCATCCAACAGAAATCCATCCCCCTTTTGACAAGAAACATCAATTTCACACAAATCAGTTTGAGCACATAAACAAGTAATATTGTAATGAAAACAAAAGAGCAGACAAATGTGGCAGCAATGGCACAGCACCTTCCTTTCCCTACCACTTCTATGGGGTGTTCCCCCTGTAGCAGAGGTTGAGGTGGAGGCAGCCTGCTCCCTAGTCTCTGCCTCTGGCTGAGATGCCCATGGGTTCTGGCCTCATCTTGGAGGTGCCCGTGGGGAATCCTCCATAGGCTGCCACACCGTGGCATTGCAGGCACCCAACACTGTCACAGTGCCTTGGCACACAGATGGCTCCAGAGTCAGAGGGGGTGAGCAGCTGAAGGGTGACACTGATGGCCCCTGAGAAGTGGCCCCTTCGACTGCCTAAGCCCTTTCCTGGCTCTCTTGGATGCTGGATGAGGCCACCGACTAGGACATAGCTGGCATCCACTCCGAGCATCTCAGTGCCATCAGCAACACTGAGCAGTCTAATCCACAGAGAGTCTCACACTTCTCATTCACCCACTCAGAATGGTGCTGCATTGGCTCTCCAAGAGGTTGCCCAATCTCTCAATGGAGGAGCTCATGCGATCAAATCCCTGAGTCATGACAGAGCACATGTGGTGCATGGACTACTCCATTGCCTGCCCATGGCTCCTCAGGGCCTCAGGGAACTCCGACAAATGGGAACTTAACTGCCTCTGGTTCTCAAGGAAGACCCTCCTTGTTTGTGACAGCATCTTCGCTCAGTGGAGCATCACTGCATCAGTCCTCCATCCTCTGAGGGGGACTCCCCACAGCTGACTCTCCCTCACCCTCCTCTTCTTGCTCACGCATGATGCAAGGCTCACCCAGTGCTCCCAGTTTATGCTACTTTGGGGCCCAACCGAGGGGAGTGTGTCTGTGAGCGGAAGGTGCCGAGGTATGATGTGACGGTGGAGGTTCTGTTGAGTATCCCCCTGCCGAGGACAGCGGCAATGATTGTGTTTGTGTACTCTCTTCCCCCACTGCAACCAGCCCTGTGGGAAATACAAGAAAGTGAAAATAAGAACTTGGCCTACTCACAACTGCCCCAGCACAATCAATTCCTTAGATGGCAGCAGTCGAAGAGCCACAGCGCACATTGGGCAGGAGTCTCCTCCATGCTTTTCTCCTCAGGTTCGAGCTCTCAAATGACCCGGCTGTTCACAGCCTCCCGTCTTGCCACCCCCACAGTCTGAAGCATTGGCACCCCGGCGCTCTCCAGTGCCACCTTCTCCATCAGGGTAAGAGTGTGGAGGTTGGCCACACCACCACCCGCTCAAGCCATTTCCCTGTGCGCTGTGGGCTCTCATTTCCTGCAGGATCAGGGGAGAATGATTCATGAGTAGGCTGCCCTCCCTCATCTCTTCCAGCATGACATTCACATGCACTGCTGTGCCCCTCAGTAATGCCCCCTTCTGAATAGCACCCCATATGTGAGAGTGGCTGCCATCTCAGTGATGCACTTGATCTGACAATGTGAGGGAGAACTATGGACATTCTGTGAGGTCAGCTCTTCTGCATGCCGGTGTATAGAGAGTTGGTGACCTGTCATCTGGGTGCTGCTTGCCACTCACCTTCCCAGACCTTATCAGGTCATTGATTCTCTTCCAACACTGGACCCATGTCCTGCACGGGACCACCTGCGGACGTCTGCCTGTGACTTCGCTGGCCCTTTCATTTCCTTGTGGAGCCATCTCTTGGCTGTCATGGTTGCTGTTTGCCTTTTCAAAGGGCCCTCCGTTACTGGATCCCGCCTCCAGGACACTCCCAGAACCGCTAATTGGGCACCGAACTCACCCCCAGGCCAATTAGGCCTTTTGTATCGCTGACACGCCATGGGGTCAGGACCTGGATATGTTCCAGGTTCCTGATCCCAAAACAAAAATTCAGCTCTTGGTGCCTATCTTATATTGATGGCCTCTAGTTATGCTCTACCCCACAAGAGGAATCATTCTGCCTTTAATCCAAACTATCAAAACCTTTCATAATTTTAAAGACCTCTATTAGGTCACCTCTTAGCTTTTTTTCAAGAGAAAAGAGACCCAGCCTTTTAATACTTCCCTGATATGTATACCCACACATTTCTGGTATCATCCTTGTAAACTTTCTGCACCCTCTCCAGTGCCTCTATATCCTTTTAATAATAGGGCAACCAGAACTGCATGTGGTCTAACCAAGGTTCGATAGAGGTTTAGCATAACCTCCATATTTTTCAAGCTCTCACTGCCGACAAAAAATGGTGATTTAATGGATAATATGCAGCTACTTCTGGAAATGAGATAGAGTTTTAAATGTGTAGCTTGTAAGCTGTGATCTTTCATTTGTAAACCTTTCCATACAACTCTTGGAACTGACCAATCAGTGAAGTGCATGATTCCCAAATGAATGGTTTAAATGATCTACAATTAGACATAATTTCTTGTAATTTGATTTGTAATGTCCTTGGCTTGACAAGAAAATGACACATCTTGTGACTAGAGATTGTGACAAATTGATGTAAACAATAGGCAGAAGGTGGGAGTTGCCAAGATAAAGGTAATAATATCAGATCTAAATCGGCTGTTGAATTAGTGTAAAGAATTGACTTGCATTTGTAACATGTTATCGTCTGACCTATATGTGCGCATTTTGCACAGTGTCTGTGCAAATATGAGCGAGATTAGGGCAATTGGAAACGCCCAAGACAAAGTTTCCATATTATTGACTGGGATGTATAACAGTTTTGTGTTTCACTGTTCATTGCGTAAACAAGAAAGCATGTATAGATACCAATTTTTGACACTTTTGGAATTCATCAATTGTTGTAGGTGAGGTAGTTTAGTAAGCTGGCTGGAAAAGTGAGAAGTGTAGCAGTAACAACAACTTACATTTCTATAGTGGTTTTAATGTAGTAAAACACCCCAAGGCACTTCACAGGAGCTTCATCAAACAAAATTTGACACCAAGCCACATAAGGAAATATTTAAAGTATATAGATATTTCAAAATTTGCATATGATACCCAGGTGTGACAAACAGTAAGGATGATATCCATCGACTGCATCAGGACATAGATAGGCTGACAGAATGGACAGAAGTGGCAAAGGGAATTTAATAGAGAAGTGTGTGGTGATTCATTTGGCAGGTGAGGCAATATAGACTTAATGGCGCAGTTATAAAGAGTGTGCGGGGACTGAGGGACCTGGGGGTTCATGTGCATAGATCTTTGAAGGTGGCAGGAGATACTGAGAGAAGTACTTAACAAAGCACGTGGGGTCTTGGGCTTCATATATATCGGTATTGAGTACAAAAGCAGGGAAGTTATGCTGAACCTTTATAAATTACTGGTAAGGACACAACTAGAGTATTGCATCCAGTTCTGGTCACCACCCTTAAGAAGGATGTAAGGGTCCTTGAGAGGGTGCAGAGGAGATTTACCAGAATGTTTCCGGGGAATTTAGCGACAAGGTTAGGTTGGAGAAGCTAGAGTTGTTCTCATTATCAGTACATGATCAGTAAGTTCACAGATGACACAAAAATTGTTGGTGTCATAAATAGTGAGGAGGAAAGCCTTAGATTACAGGACGATATAGATGGGCTGGTAAGATTGGCAGAGCAGTGGCAAATGGAATTTAATCCTGAGAAGTGTGAGGTGATGCATTTTGGGAGGACTAACAAGGCAAGGGAATATACAATGGGTGGTAGGATCCTGGGAAGTACAGAGGGTCAGAGGAACCTTGGTGTACTTGTCCATAGATCACTGAAGGCAGCAGCACAGGTAGATAAGGTGGTTAGGAAGGCATATGGAATACTTGCCTTCATTAGCCGAGGCATAGAATATAAGAGCAGGGAGGTTATGATGGAGCTGTAAAAAACACTAGTTAGGCCACAGCTGGAGTACCGTGTACAGCTCTAGTTGCCATGCTATAGGAAGGATGTGATTGCACTGGAGATTCACCAGGATGTTGCCTGGGCTGGAGCATTTCAGCAATGAAGAGAGACTGGATAGGCTAGGGTTGTTTTCCTTACATAATAGCAAAATACTGCGGATGCTGGAAATCCGAAATAAAAACAAGAAATGATGGAAATACTCAGCAGGTCTGGCAGCATGTGTGGAGAGAGAAGCAAAGTTAACCTTTCAGGTCAGTGACCCTTCTTCAGAACTAGCAGATATTAGAAATGTGAACAGTTATAAGCAAGTAAAATGGGGGTGGGGCAAGAGACAAGAAAGGAGAAAGTGTAGATAGGACAAGGTCACAGAATAGCTGACCAGAAGGTCATGGAGCAAAGGCAAACAATATGTTAATAGTGTGTTGAAAGACAAAGCATTAATACAGATAGGGTGTTAACAGACTGAAAATTGAACAGCAGCAATTACAAATGTGAAAAAAAAACAGTGGGTAAGCAAACTGAACAAACTAAGATGAAATAAAACAAAATAAACACAAAAAATATATAAAAAACAAAGAAAGAAAAAAGAAAAAATAACTAAAAATAAAATTAAAATGGGGGACCCGTCATGCTCTGAAATTATTGAACTCAATGTTCAGTCCAGTAGGCTGTAGTGTGCCTAATTGGTAAATGAGATGCTGTTCCTCAAGCTTGCGTTGATGTTCACTGGAACACTGCAGCAGTCCCAGGACAGAGATGTGAGCATGCAAGCAGGGGTGGGAGTGTTGAAATGGCAAGCAACCAGTCAGCTATTCTGTGACCTTGTCCTATCTACACCTTCTTTGTTATCTCTTGCCCCACCCCCCGCTTTACTTGCTTATAACCTTTCACATTTCTAATATTTGCCAGTTCTGAAGAACGGTCACTGACCTGAAAAGTTAACTCTGCTTCTCTCTCCACAGATGCTACCAAAGCTGCTGAGTATTTCCAGCATTTATTGTTTTCCTTAGAGCAGAAAAGGCTGAGGAGGGACCTGATTGAGGTATACAAAATTATGAGGGGCATTGATAGGTTAGATAGGAAGAAACTTTTTCCCTTAGCGGAGAGGTCAATAACCAGGGGGCACAGACTTAAGGTAAGCAGCAGGAGGTTTAGAGGGGATTTGAGGAAAAACTTTTTCACCCAAAGAGTGATTGGAATCTGGAACACACTACCTGAAGGGGTGGTAGAGGCGGCAACCCTCACAACATTTAAGAAGTATTTAGATGAGCACTTGAAATGCCATAGCATACAAGGCTACAGGTCAAGTGCTGGAAAATGGGATTAGAATAGATAGGTGCTTGATGGCTGGCACAGACACGATGGGCCGAAGGGCCTGTTTCTGTGCTGTATAACTCTATGACTCCTTGAAGGGAAAGAGGTTGAGGGGAGATCTGATAGAGGTGTACAAGATTATGACAGGTTTAGATAAGGTGGGCAAAGAAAAGCTGTTCCCATTAGCTGATGATACAAGGACTGGGGCCACAGATTTAGGTTTTTGGACAAGAGATATGGGGAGAGGGGGGGAATGTGATGAAGAACTTTTTTTACACAGCGAGTGGTAATGACCTGAATCTTGCTGCCGACAAGGGTGGTGGAAGCAGAGATGATCAATGATTTCAAAGGAAATTGCATAGTCACTTGAAGGAAATAAAGTTGGAGGGCTACGAGGATAGAGTGAGGTAATGGACTGATTGGATTGCTCTACAGAAAACCAGCATGAACTCATGGGGCTGAATGTCCTCCTTCTGTGCTGTAATGACTCTATATCAGGAGAGATGACCAAAAGCTTGTCAAAGAGATAGGCTTTAAGGAGCATCTTTAAGGAGGGGAGACAGGAGGAGCGGCTTAGGTAGGGAATTCCAGAGTTTAGCCTGCTCCATAGCATCAGCTAAGGACATCGGCTGTGAGTTAAGCAGAGGAAGTGTCAGATGGGAAACATACGATGCCTGTTCATTCCCTGTATCAAGTTTGAAAAGGATCAATTATTCTTTTTTGGCTTCAAAGCAGTACTTCTAAATTGAAGAATCTGTGTCCAGTAAAATGAAAATCTGATACCTTGAATATTTTTATTAAATATAATTAATAAAAATGAAATAGCCAGCTTTATCAAATGTAAAATTAAATAAAATCGAAGGTTATGCCAATATAACATGTGAAAGAAAAACGTAGTTTGTAAAGTCCTCTCAACTTTGATATCACATGATAGCTCTGCAACTTGCAATCCAAGCTAACTATTCTTGTTGTATCAATATGATCTTCCATTTTGTTGTTGGGGTGCATTCCTTCACTCTATAATCAAGTTTCCATCCTCTGCTTTATTGCATAGGTTAACATCATTTTTTAGTTATCACAGCATCACATAAATTTTTGGATGAGCAAGCCAATGTTATTTTGGTGGTCTTTTATCACAATGTTCATTCTCCTCATTTATTTCAAATATAATGGGGGAGGAAACATTGTCCATCATTACTATCATTGGACAGGGTCAGTGATGATTGTTATGACCAAGGCCGGAATAATGTACTGTTAACTCAGCCCCACTACTCCACAGGTCATAGCATATTGGTAAAGTTTCCCACCTACCAGAAAATAGCCAAATTAAACACTTTATTTGTCCCCTAGAATAAAGCACATCAAACCAGGTTCAAATCTAAATCAGGGGACAAAATCACTGACCAACACAAACAAATGGACCGCTGGGTTGAGCACTACCTAGAACTGTACTCCAGGGAGAATGCTGTCACTGAGACTGCCCTCAATGCAGCCCAGCCTCTACCAGTCATGGATGAGCTGGACATACAGCCAACCAAATCGGAACTCAGTGATGCCATTGATTCTCTAGCCAGCGGAAAAGCCCCTGGGAAGGACAGCATTACCCCTGAAATAATCAAGAGTGCCAAGCCTGCTATACTCTCAGCACTACATGAACTGCTATGCCTGTGCTGGGACGAGGGAGCAGTACCCCAGGACATGCGCGATGCCAATATCATCACCCTCTATAAAAACAAAGGTGACCGCGGTGACTGCAACAACTACCGTGGAATCTCCCTGCTCAGCATAGTGGGGAAAGTCTTTGCTCGAGTCGCTCTGAACAGGCTCCAGAAGCTGTCCGAGCGCATCTACCCTGAGGCACAGTGTGGCTTTCGTGCAGAGAGATCGACCGTTGACATGCTGTTCTCCCTTCGTCAGATACAGGAGAAATGCCGTGAACAACAGATGCCCCTCTACATTGCTTTCATTGATCTCACCAAAGCCTTTGACCTCCTCAGCAGACGTGGTCTCTTCAGACTACTAGAAAAGATCGGATGCCCATCAAAGCTACTAAATATCATCACCTCATTCCATGACAATATGAAAGGCACAATTCAACATGGTGGCTCCTCATCAGACCCCTTTCCTATCCTGAGTGGCGTGAAACAGGGCTGTGTTCTCGCACCCACACTTTTTGGGATTTTCTTCTCCCTGCTGCTTTCACATGCGTTCAAGTCCTCTGAAGAAGGAATTTTCCTCCACACAAGATCAGGGGGCAGGTTGTTCAACCTTGCCCGTCTAAGAGCGAAGTCCAAAGTACGGAAAGTCCTCATCAGGGAACTCCTCTTTGCTGACGATGCTGCTTTAACATCTCACACTGAAGAGTGCCTGCAGAGTCTCATCGACAGGTTTGCGGCTGCCTGCAATGAATTTGGCCTAACCATCAGCCTCAAGAAAATGAACATCATGGGGCAGGACGTCAGAAATGCTCCATCCATCAATATTGGCGACCACGCTCTGAAAGTGGTTCAAGAGTTCACCTACCTAGGCTCAACTATCACCAGTAACCTGTCTCTAGATGCAGAAATCAACAAGCGCAAAGGTAAGGCTTCCACTGCTATGTCCAGACTGGCCAAGAGAGTGTGGGAAAATGGCGCACTGACACGGAACACAAAAGTCCGAGTGTATCAGGCCTGTGTCCTCAGTACCTTGCTCTATGGCAGCGAGGCCTGGACAACATATGTCAGCCAAGAGCGACGTCTCAATTCATTCCATCTTCGCTGCCTCCGGAGAATACTTGGCATCAGGTGGCAGGACCGTATCTCCAACACAGAAGTCCTCGAGGCGGCCAACATCCCCAGCTTATACACACTACTGAGTCAGCGGCGCTTGAGATGGCTTGGCCATGTGAGCCGCATGGAAGATGGCAGGATCCCCAAAGACACATTGTACAGCGAGCTTGCCATTGGTATCAGACCCACCGGCCGTCCATGTCTCCGCTTTAAAGATGCCTGCAAACGCGACATGAAGTCCTGTGACATTGATCACAAGTCGTGGGAGTCAGTTGCCAGCGTTCGCCAGAGCTGGCGGGCTGCCATAAAGACAGGGCTAAAATGTGGCGAGTCGAAGAGACTTAGTAGTTGGCAGGAAAAAAGACAGAGGCGCAAGGGGAGAGCCAACTGTGCAACAGCCCCGACAAACAAATTTCTCTGCAGCACCTGTGGAAGAGCCTGTCACTCCAGAATTGGCCTTTATAGCCACTCCAGGCGCTGCTTCACAAACCACTGACCACCTCCAGGCACGTATCCATTGTCTCTCGAGATAAGGAGGCCCAAAAGAAAGAAAAGAAACCAGGTTTCTTTAAACAACAACAAAATTAACATTTATTAATAAACTAAGTCAAACAATAGAGATAAATCTATATATGAAAAGGATTCTTTTCAAACTTCTTATTCTTCCTAACCCTCATGCACACACACATACATTTTAAAAAAGGTTAATCGGTTTTAAAAGGATGTTTTGGATTACAAATGTTTCTTGGGAATAATAAAATAATTGGGTTATCACGTTCTGGTGGGATTTTTCCAGGTTGGTGAAGTGTCCCAGAGTCAAATAGTCGGATAGTCGGATGCCACTCCAAGTCTCTCCAGGCAAGGTTAATGAACAGTCTGTGATGGGTAGGCTTCAAGGCAATTCACCTGCAGCAGGCATCACACTGATCTTTCAACAAAGGTTGTCGCAACAGGTCTACTTGGATTTTGAAATAGCAGTCCAGCAATAGAAGCTTTCTTGAGATTTCAGGATCTCTCAAAACATAAGAGGCAACAGGAATCACTGCTGAGGCAGAGATTTTTCAGAGACTGGAGGAAATAGGAGTCTGCTACCTTTTAAAATGCAGGGCTTCCTCTCAGCAAAGGAGCCTTTCTCCACAGAGAGCAGCAACTCCTCTTTTCCTGGGTCTTTTCCTCTCTCCAGCAGACCACAACCACCACCTCAAATGTAGAATTTCTTTTTCAGGGAGAGGTTTTTTACTCTGGTCTGCAAGCACAGGTCCCAGTCAGATCACTGTTAGCTGCTTTCAGCTCCCTGGTCTTTTTCACACTACAAAACTGAAACTAAAACCCAACAATGAGTCATGTGACAGTCATAAATCTTCTTGTCATTTCCATGTGAGCTGCTTGAAAACAGGTGTCTTGCAGTCTCAGTCAATTCAAACACCAAGTTTCAACAATCAATGTTCACAGAAAATATTTTTTTCAGTTTTTAAAAGCACACAGAATTCTTCGCTTTCAAATAAAAAAAACAAACTCTTGTGAAATGATTAATGAAAATAATTCTAAGACTAAAATGCTGCTGAGTAGTGGATGACTAAATTGGAACTAGTTTTCAATAGGGGGGGAGGGAGGAAGGATTGAGAGCCGATTATGACCCATGTTTTTAAAAAAAAGCTGATCATGTGGATAAAACAGAACCTACCTGAAAGTGTGATTGCAGAGCTACAGCTGAATACAAAATTAAAATGCCTGAAGTTAAGCTAGTGAATTATGTACATTTTTCCATAGAGTATGAAACATGATGTTAGCTCCCCTCTTAATTCAATTAATACTATGCTGATTAAGTTATTTAAGATACCAGATTAATATTTGGTTATGGAAAGGATTGAAAGCTTTACAGATCTGCACAGAAAACTATCAAATGCCCATGAAGCCCCACAGCTCCAAGCATATCGGGGCAATAGGAATGTTAGTTGAATAACAGTGACCTGCAGTGTTACACTAATAAGCTGGAATATTTTGTTCAGTTTTTGTTATGATTTTCAGGTGTTTTCAAAGGTATCATATTTTTGAGCTGTGAGCAGCCAACTGAGTGTGAAACTGATGGTGCACTTTTGCTGAGAGAAGGTGGGGAGCATGTTTGGCCTAAACAGGCCTTGGAGCTGAGAAGCAGTGGGCCTGAATCTGCAGGTAAACGACAAATTAAGTTAGAGTAGCTCAGAAGTGGGGAACCATACAAAATTGCATGATCAGGAGTAAGGATAGTGATGTGAGCAATGTTCATATTGGAGGATCTCTCGGATCTGCATTTTTTCTCTGGCCACACTCTTGCTATTGTAATACTGAGATTGTTTTTACCACATGTTTTGCCTGTATGACTATGCCTTTCTCTCTCTCTCTCCTTCTCTCTCTCTTTATCCTTTTAATATGCTTCTACAGGAACCCATATTCTTCCCAGGGATAAAAACAAGAAATACTGGAAATACTCAGCAGGTCTGGCAGCATCTGCGGAGAGAGAAGCAGAGTTAATGTTTCAGGTCAATGACCCTTCTTCAGAACTAGCAGATATTAGAAATATGTAAGGTTTTAAGCAAGTAAAGCGGGAGTGGGGCAAGAGATAACAAAGGAGAAGGTGTAGATAGGACAAGGTCACAGAGAATAACCGACCAGAAGGTCATGGAGCAAAGGCAAACAATCGGTTAATGGTGTGTTGAAAGACAAAGCATTAGAACAGATAGGGTGTTAATGGACTGAAAACTGAACAGCCACAAGCACAAAAATGAAATGATCACAAATACAGCAAAAGGCTGCTAAGACTTGAACCCGATTTAAAAGTTAAGATTTGCAGAGGAGTAAAGACCAACAGGGTCACCAAAGATTGTCTTATTAACGCAAGACCAATCGAATGTGCTCAAGAGAAATGAGCAAAGAGGCCATTAGTTGTTGAGAAGGTGTTACGACCTCAGTGAGACCATTAACATTAAAATATGAGATATAAACCACCAGACCAATTTAAAGAATTACCCAACAAAATTTCATGTTTTAAGACTTTTATTTTACAAAGTGACTCCTGATAATGCAGCGGCCCGCCAACATCATCAGAGTGTTCCTAGCTGTGCACATGCACTGCCTACGTCTTGCCAGGACTAAGTGGCACATGCATGGGATGACATCATCGCGTACTGCCAACATCATCGCATATCCAAGCCTGATCGGTCTTCACGCATGCGTTGTAAAGCGTTATCGGATATCCAGTCCCCTACTCCGATGGAGGGAGCGGCTGAATGGGAGATTTTGAGGCTGTAGCTTGATCCCTACCACTCGTTCCTGCCCCACTGGCCGCTCTCCCCTCTTGGCAACTCGCTCCAGGCCTCAACGCTTTCTCCCCCTCCCTCCTACCGGCCACATCCCCCCAGACCTTGCTGCTCCCCACCTCCCCACCCCCCCCCCCCCCCCCACTCCCCTGGCTGATTGTTCCCCGTTCTTCACTTCGTGCCACCCTGCTCTCTGGCCGCTTGCTCCCAGCCTCCCCCCTCCCCCACCTGCTCTAATATGCAGAGTCCAGAAGTCTGGTTTCTCAGAGGTACTTGGGCCTTCCATTGTTCCCAGGTGTTAACAGCTACTTGGTACATTTGCATCTTCAGAACCACTGACTCCTTGTTTTATGACCTGAAAGTCTGGGACTGTGGAATTCATTGTTCTTCAGCTGTTACCCCTGCAGTCTCTTTTTTTTTTCAAAAAAGACATCTTTTATCTTTGTTCTTTGTTGTCCTTTGTTAACCAGGAGTTCTGTCATGTCCTTTCACAGAGAGGATGTGAAGTTACCTGACCTGCCAGACTCCACCTTAAACTTTTAAAAATCAATTTTTTTTTAAAACATAATCATGTTACAAAGTCCAGTGTTCATAACAGAAGGACACTGGGAGATCCAACTCATTGCAACTGGGAGGAGTTTGGGACTTTTAACTGCAAGGATATCTTTTCAAGGAAAACACTGTGTAATATATAAATGTGGTGTGGGGTTTTCAAGTATGTTAATAAGTTAATGGGCAATACCGTTCTCTGTAATTTAGTGTATTAGCTACCTATTAAGTGCTGTTTAGTTCATGTTGATTTTTAGTTCAGTTATTACAGTAAAAGTCTGAAAACATGAAATCTTGTCATGTAATTCTTTAATTGGTCTGGGGAGATCATATCTCTTATTTTAAAGTTAATAGTCTCTACTGAGGTCGTAACAGTGTTCATTTACTTTTTGCCTCTAACTTCACCGGTTTTGTATTTGCCCTTGTCTAATACGTTACATTATTTTATCAATAGATACTCTATACAGTTACTTCCATTCAGTCACTTCACAAATGAATCATCAGTACCTTAGCTCCCACATTTTCATTACCTAGGACAACATTGTTAGAGCTGAATATCAAATTGGAAACCTCCTCTGCAGGTTAAAGAACAAGACTGTTGTGTTCTAATGAGACTGCTAGCACGAAACCAGTTTTTAAAAGGATGGGTATGCACTTCAGTTATGTTTTAAACATGTTTACCTGGCAACCAGAAATATGCAAATTAATAAATGTTGGTGTACTAAACTGTACAGGAAATTCATTAATTAATATGTTCCATTTACATTCTATAAAACGTCTTTAATCTCTATCATAAGAAATAGGAGGAGTAAACCATACAGCCCCTCAAGTCTGCGATACCGTTCAATATGATCATGGCTTTAAGTGCCACAGCAGGGGTTACATCAAGGGTTTCTATCAACTTGAAATTCAAACAAATTTACTTGTATTTTACCATTTCCTCAAAGATGCTTCTGGGAAATCCAGCATTGTGTCTCACATCATTTCCTTTCCTGAAAACTAAGTCATGCTAGATGCAGTTTCATTAGTACAACCAACTCCACAGGATCACATCCAAATGGCACCTGGTCATATGAGCCTTGATGGTGAGCATTCAACTATAGAGAACATCATATCTGAGTACTGTAATATTTTCATCTGAAGTTCATACAACTGCACTTTTCAGCAAGGTCCACTGGTTAGGAACAAGAAGTGGAAAGCCTAGTTTTTTTTTCTCACTCACTAGCACTGGAGCACTAAGGACAATAATAGAACCAGCAGCTTTGCTCTGGCAGAGATCAGGCAAATTACCATAGGCCAAGGATTGAATTTGGGACCATCCTCCTTTGTCTGATCTATTATCAGGCTGGGAAGTTGTATCCCCTCCCCCTGCCATTCACTCTCCAAAACACAGATGGATTGCACAGTTGACCTGCTCCCAGACATATACCAATGCTGCAGAGAGGCTGGTCAACAGGAATAACTAAGGAAAGGTTAGGGCCTATCATAGATGTACAAGGGAACTTATGTGTGGATGCAAAAGATGTGGGCAGGGTTCTTAATGAGTTTTTTGTCTGTCTTCACAAAGGAGAGGGATGATGCAGACATTGGAGTAAAAGTGGAGCAGTGTGAAATATTAGATACGATAAGCATAATGAGAGAGAAAGTATTGAGGGTCTGACATCCTGGAAAGTGGGTAATTCGCCAGGGCCAGATGTATTGTATCCCAGATTGTTAAAGGAAGCCAGGGAGGAAATAACGGATGCTCTGAGGATCATCTTCAAATCCTCACTAGATATAGGCGAGGTGCCAGAGGATAGGAGATCTGAGAACATTGTACTATTGTTTAAAAAGGGTGTGAGGGATAGGCCAAATAATATTAGGCCAGTCAGTCTGACCTCGATGGTGGGTAAATTATTAGAATCAATTCTGAGAGATAGGATAAAATGCCACTTAGAAAGGCATGGATTATTCAGTGATAGTCAGCATGGATTTGTTAAGGGAAGATGGTGTCTTACTGACTTAATTGAATTTTTTGAGCAAGAAACAAGGAGGATTGATGAAGGTAGTGCAGTGGATGTGGTCTACATGGACTTTAGTAAGGCATTTGACAAGGTCCCACATGGTCGACTGGTCAGAAAAATAAAAGCACTTGGGATACAAGGGAACGTGGCGAGTTGGATCCAAAATTGGCTCAGTGACAGGAAACAAAAAGTATTGGTCGACGGATGTTTTTGCGAATGGAAAGCTGTTTCCAGTGGCATTCCATAGGGCTCAGTGTTGGGTCCTTTGCTGTTTGTGGTATATATTAATGATTTAGACTTAAATGTAGGAGGCATGATTGGGAAATTTGCTGATGACACAAAAATTGTCCGTGTAGTTGATAGTGAAGAGAATAGTTGTGGACTCCAGAATGATATAAATGTTTGTTATGGTTGAGTGGGCAGAAAAATGGCAAATGGAATTCAATCTAGAGAAGTGTGAGGTAATGCATTTGGGGAGGACAAACAAAGCAAGGGAATACACAATAAATGGGAGGATATTGAGAGGGGCAGAAGAAGTGAGAGACCTTGGAGTGCATGTCCACAGGTCCCTGAAGGTGGCAGGACAGGTAGATAGAGTGGTGAAGAAGGCATATGGAATGCTTTCCTTTATTGGCCAAGGTATAGAATACAAAACCATGGATGTAATGCTGGAACTGCATAAAACACTGGTTAGGCCACAGCTGGAGTATTGCGTACAGTTCTGGTCACCACATTACAGGAAGGACATAATTACTCTGCAGAAGGTACAGAGGAGATTTACAAAGATGTTGCCAGGGCTTGAAAGTTGCAGCTATGAGGAAAGATTGGATTGGCTAGGGTTGTTTTCCTTAGAACAGAGGAGGCTGAGGGGTGACTTAATTGAGGTTTACAAAATTATGAGGGGCCTAGATAGAGTAGACAGGAGGGACCTGTTTCCCCTCACAGAGAGGTCAATTACCAGTGGGCACAGATTTAAGGTGATTGGTAGAAGGATTAGAGGGGACATGAGGAAAAACTATTTCACCCAGAGGGTGGTGGGTGTCTGGAATTCACTGCCCAGATCGGTGGTGGAGGCAGAAACCTTCAACTCATTTAAAAGGTACCTGGACATGCACCTGAAGTGCTGTAACCTGCAGGGCTATGGACCAGGTGCTGGAGGATGGGATTAGATTGGGCAGCTAGCTTTTTCAGCTGGCACAGACACAGTGGGCTGAAAGGCCTCCTTCTGTGCCGTAACTTTTCTATGGTTCTTCTATGGTTCTATGTAAGATAATCATCGTGGGGATTATTACAACTTTGATTCTCTCCCCGTCCTATGGTTTCCTGAAGTGATTGGTCTTGCAAAATAATGATGAAGAATTCAAACAGGCAAGTTTAACTTATACTGGGATGCATGTCAAGGGCAATAGATTATATGATTAGCTTTGTTTAGACCATCACATTGACTTTTGCTAATAGAATTCTAAAATAGTCTCTTTGGAGGAAATGGAGGGGAGCAGTGCTAGATTTTCATTATCAGAGGGAACCTTTCTATTGCCTGGCTAAGTCAAAGTAAAATACATATTACAGTTTACACGTTGGGACCTCCTTATGCAAAATGATCAAGAGAAAAGCCTCCTCTATGCAGGAAAGATTGTTTTTCTTTGAAAGTAATATTTGTCTCCAAATGTTTTCATTTTGTGTAAGATCATTTGGCAAGTTAAGTTTTTCTGTCTTCCTGGAAAGAGCCACGCTTGCAGTGAACACGGATTTGAATTGGAGTTGGAGCTGGAGCACCATACCCCAATTTTCTGGTCCAATTCCGTTCCAGTGTGGCTCCCAGATGAGAGCACTCAATTTTCCCTCGTGATATATCAGAAGATGCTACAGCATAAAACCTGTGACTCACGGGGGTTCATTTTCAACTCTACTGCTTGGGTGGATGGAGAAGATTGCCCATCCATTGTAGACCCCATCCAATTTCCATCCCATTGATTTCAATAGGTGGGTTCTACAATGGGCAGTCAATTCACTTTCCCAGATCACTTCCTGAGCAGCAGAGTTGAAAATGGCACTGAGTCAGATGGACCAGATACATTTGTGATACTTTAAGTGGATCAGTGTAGTTCTGGAAGACAACTAGTAGATTCATATAAAAATCCTGAATAGATGTCATATCACAACAACAAAATACAATGAAGCTTTGACCTTCACTCTGACGGTGTGAATGAGAATGAGGATATTCTGGGGGAGGAGGATTTTTGAGAAAACTTACATCGCTAATCCCTTCTCACTCAGTTTTGTTCAGAATATCAGATTGACAGCAAGACCTAGCATAATCACGGGTCTGCTTTATAAAGCTCGGTCTTGTGAGGACTTTTAACAGCCAGAAGTTTTTTTTTGTGCCCTTGAAAGGATATCCAAAATCTAAAAAGAGCAGGTGGTAAGAAATGTTGATCATAGCTAGTTTTGAACAGTTTATTTACAAAGTCAGCAATGATAAAAATATATGCAAGAGGGAGCTGACTTAATCCCCTTACAGAAAAAGAATCGCTGGCTGACACATTCTTAGGTAAAATATCAGGCCTTGGTTTTGAGAACTGCAAGTTAGCAATCCTTGCAAGATTTTATACTGTGTTTTGATTCTTTAAATCAACGGTTGGAATGTGTAAAGATGTGTATATTTGTGTAATGTTTGGGCTTGTCAATTAGTCCACCTTAAATTTTGCTAATCAGATATTCAAACTCATTTAACAAAAAGCCTGCTTCAAGTAAAGGATTGAGAACTTTGCAGTTCACTCATGTAAGCGTATTGTAACTCAACTGTTGATCAACTGGAGACTAAGAGGATTTTGAGCTAAAGTTCAAGAACTGTATGACTGTGATGCATCACCAGCAGTTGTTGAACAGAATTTACCAGGGTACATGGATTTATGTGAAGTACCAAAATGGCTGGCATTACGGCTGGGAAAAAATCCAAATGTAAATGTGGGAAGACCCAGGCCCACATGCAGCAGGAGCACCTTCTGTATGGTAATAGAGAGGCATCTCGGGGCTGTCACATTCTATGTAAAGCCATCCATGTGCTCTGTGCATCACCACATTGTGTCATGAGTAATTAATGTAATCTTTATTCAGTACTAAAGCTTCACAGGGCACACACTACAGCTTGCCAAAAGGCTGTGGACTTAGAGAAATATTTATGTCGATCAGTATTGTATTTGCGGTGATTATATTTGTTCATTTATTTTTGTAAATTGGTTAGACCCTTCAATACATTTTTTGGCCTCTCATCCCAGGTCTTTGCCCTTCTGCTGAATTAGTAAAGCACTGGTTCTGTGGAAGAAACCAGAGTTGTCAAGGTGCCAGAGCTGCGTGTTTTCACTTCTCCTGCCTGCCTGCTGCAGTCTGTGCCTCCTCGCACATTGTGCAGGCAGCTCCTCTTGTAGGAAGAGAAAGTACAGGGAGCTCAGACAGTAAAGGATATTGTTCAGGGGAAACTGCAGCAGATCCTGAAGAGGAGTGAGGGGAACCATCAGCATGGGAGCAGCACATGGCAAAAAGGTACAGAGTCTTTTGTTCTTCATCATAATTTAACAGTTTGCATGATGAAAAAAGGGGTCAGAACTGCTGGCAGCTCATAAAACATTAGTAGCTTAGTCCCATATTTTATACACTAAGTGTGAATAATTGTCTGTATTAAAGTTAAGTGCCACCTGCTAAGAAGAACTGACACGTACAAAACTGATTGATTACTGTTTGAAAAGAGAGAAATAAGTTATACGTCTGCATTGCTTTAAGTGCATTCTGTTAACTGATAAAGGAACATGAAGTACAGATTTTATTTATGTTTACCAATCAAAATGTCATTTTTTTCCCCTGATCTATTTATTTTCCCATGCTTTCTCTTATTCCCCGGTTTTGCCCAATGTGGCAGATTTGGTACAATTCAATGTATGGGTTGTATGAAACAGTAAAGATTGTGGATATTGAAACCCTTTGGTTGGAATATTGATGATAAAACATTGCACCTCTGATCTTACTGGCATAGGTCTTGCTACGGTAGAGCTTCCTCCAATGACATGGCTGTTTAAGACAGTGAGTAGCTGAGCCAGAACGGCATAGCTGCTCTCCAGTGGGTCAATGGTCAGGATGTTATAGTGGTCCACCGGATGGGAAAAATGAGCCAAGGTTCTTCTTACAATCACAGTGACCCTTGCTGGTGTTCTAATGTTGGCTGAGCACAGGATCAAATATCTCAGGGTACACACTGCCTAGGAGTGGCCATTTGGGAAAGGTACTAGGGTGGTTCCTGCATGTGAAACCATATTCCAGCAAGGAATTAATGCCTTTAGGGGAAGGGGAATGGAAAATTAGCAGGAAAAAAAAGTCCTGCTACCTTCTTTGTCCCATTCTGTATATAATTCAAAGGGTACTGGATGCTTTCTGATACCTTTTCTGATTGGCTGTTCTTCATGTTTAGTGGTAGACAGTGAGTCTTGCAAGGTCATTGAACCATATTGGAGCATTGCATCCAAGTTTGATCCTGTCCTTGCCTGAGGTCAACTTCCTGGCAAAGGTCAGTAGATAATAATTAGGAGTGGCAACCTTTCTACTTTCACTCCCCGGGCCCATGGCCCTGGGAGGGATCTAATGGCCCCATCATCACCCTAGCTGTGAACATAGCACGCACTTATATTGAACATTTTATCTTCTTGGTTGGATAAACCCATCAGGAAAGATCGAACAGGCTGGGGCTCTTTTCTCTAGAAAAGAGAAAGCTGAGGGCCGATCTAATACAGGTCTTTAAAATTATGAAAGGATTTACAGGGTAGATGTAGAGATGATGGGCTGAATTTTAACGTGGGCTTCAGGACATTGATATCGGAGCAAAAATTGAGTTCCGACCCATGCTTAAAGACATGGGGACCGACTCAGCGATTTTATCACAGGCAGCCTCCGAATTGGCTGTCTGTAGGCCTGCCATATTAAGGACAGTGGGCAGGCCCCTGATACTGACGGCCCAATGAGAGGGCCGGCAGCTCTGAAGCCTCAGCAGCATCACTGGGAGACCTCAAGCCTCCAGCAGGTAAGTTTGGAAAAAAAATGAAAAATTCATAGGCCGAGTGGCAGAGGGGAAACCCCTCCAGAGAGATCGTTGGTGCCATGGGGGCTGCGTTCCTGCCCATTAAGCTGGCAGCCTCCCCATGAGGCGGGAGCCCGCTCCACCATTGGTAAGATGTCAACAGCCCCATAAAAGGGCCCTTAATAGGGCCTTTACTTATGCTAATTGGCTGCCTGCCTCCTTGAAGTAAGCAGCCACTTCACATCCGGTCTCACCACTGGGAAAATGCCTGGCGGCAGGACTTCTGTTTTATTGGCCCTCTTGCTTCCCAACCTGCTACCTGGGGGCCAGTAAAATTCTTCCTGAAGATTATACTTGCAGGTGATAACAGAACCAGGCACTATAACTATAAGATAGTCACTAATAACTCCAATTGGGAATTCAGGAGAAACTTTTTTTTAGAATGTGGAATCGCTATGACAAGGAGTAATTGAGCAAATAGCATAGATGCATTTAAAGGGAAGCTAAATAAACACATGACTAAGAAAGGAATAGAAATTTATGCTGTTGAAGTTAGATGAAGAGGGGTGGGAAGAGGCTCATGTGGAGCATAACCACTACCATGGTACAGGTGGACCATATGCCCTGCTTCTGTGCTGTACATTTCATGTAATATTTAGTCACCTGACTCCATCCCTGTCTCAGATCACCTCATCCATGTCGTTGTTACCTCTAGACTTGAATATTCCAATGCTCTTCTGGCCAGCCTCCCATCTTCCAACCTACATAAACGTGTGCTCATGCAAAACTCTGCTGTCTGTATCTTAACTCCCACAAGGTTTCGCCCATTACCCCTGTGCCCGCTGACCTACACTGGCTCCCAGTTAATCAATGCCTCAATTTTAAAATTCTCATCCTTGTTTTCAAATTCCTCCATGGCCTCGTCCCCCGCACCACCCCCCCCCCCCCCCCCCCCACCCCCCCATCATCTCTGTAATCTCCTCAAGCCGCACAACCTTCTGAGATCCCAGCGCTGCTCAAATTCTGATCTCTTGCGTGCCCCCGATTTTAATCACTCCACCATTGGTGGCTGTGCTTTCAGCAGGCTTGGCCCTAAGCTCTGGAATTCCCTCCATAGTCCTCTGTGTCTCTCCACCTCTCTCTCCTCCTTTAAGACACTCCTTAAAACCGGCCTCTTTTACCAAGCTTTTGGCCAACTGTCCTGATATCTCCTTCTGTGGCTCAGTGTGAAAAAATGCTTTTATTGATAATGCTCTTGTTAAGCACCTTGGTGTGTTTTGTTATATTACAGGTGCTATATAAATACAGGTTGTTGTTGTATGTATGACCTGGTCCAGTTCTACACAGCACAAACTCTTCACCAACCTAGCTATCAGATCATAATATTTATGATCTATCGGCACAGGGCTGATTTCTTGTTGTGTACAGTTTACACATGTATTTCATTCCTGTTGTATAAAGTGAAAATGTTTCTGTTGCTGATAAAAGTATAATATAACAGTAGTAATTGCTTTCAGTTTTTTGAGGTGTTTGCCTTTGGGGATCCTAGGACTCAATATTCATGTCTTTCCGATTCCAATAAACATGTAACCCCCATACATGGAACAACATATACTGAATACCCTATACCAGATTATCAATAATTTTGTATTTATATTAAAAGTCTTGCATAGAGTGTAAACTTCCTATAAACATCACACTTGCTTCTGGTCTCACTAGTTTTGATCTCACTTTATTGTTTGGGTCAAAATAACATAGTGGCAAATCAGTGACCCTGATAGTTCCATTGTACATTCAGGATTTAACACTCCTATAGTTATGAATTCGGCATATCCTCAGACTCGCTTTGAGCAATTCCATGGTTAATCAGCCAGTATATTAAAAAATGCGCTGAGTTCCTAACAATGCCAAATTACTGGAATCTGGACATGCTTCTCTGTAAGGCTACCATGTATGATTTTTAAAAGATAAAAGCACAGTAGAGTTACTGGTGGCACACTGGATTAGAGCACAGTCTTTTCACCTCTGGGATTTTAGTTTAAATCAAGTCCAAAACTATGTATAAAAGTTTTCTTTCTTAGCCAGCTTTTGGCCATCCTAAGTGAAATGAGTTTGGACAGTGTCATTCCAGTTTTTAGTGGGCATGGTTCCACAATGTGAAACGAACTATAGCTTGCCAAAATGGTGTTCGAATTCAGAGAAACTCCAGTAAGGCATCACACTACTGCAATCTGAAATTAGGATTAAAGAACTTGTTATGGTTTGTAAAAGAAGCTTTGTTCTGCATATATGCCATTCAGCCCCTGATTTGTGAATGCTTGATGCTGACAATTGGTGCCAACAGGGAAACTGGTGTTTTATTAGCAACACTGATAGTCCTCATTTTGAATATCACAGGCATTTAGCAAAAACATACATTTATTTTTAATATAATGTAAATTGCACACTGTTGTTACAATGCTTCCTCCAGAAATGCCAAATGCTCAGTGTAGCACTGGCCCAGTAGATACTTTCTCCCTCTTTCTAATTATACCTCTGTGAAGAATTTTGGGACATTTCTCTATATTAAAGATGCTATATAAATTTACGTTGTTGAATGTGCATGTTATCTTTTAATGGTACAGCTGCTGTCAACTCCAAAATGATTGAAATTAGTGCTAATTCAATTTGGTGAATTTAAACCCAAGAGTTGATTTAATACCTCACCCAACAACTCCCCCTGCACCCTCCCACCTCCCCGCCCCCACCATGCCCAACAAGAATATTAAAATGGAGCCAGAATTCTGCCCGACAGCTTAATGATGCCCTCACTCCAGCCAGCATTTTAACTAGTGGGTCTTGGGAGCCCACAGGCAGTCACACAGTGCTTCATGCCAACCTCGTGCATCAGCGACTCTCTAGGCCCAATAAGGAAACCTAGGGACTTCCCTGCCCTGGGCTTCCCTCCCCACTTGCCATTAACCTCTGAAACACATCCTCCCCAAGTTTACCTTTGCTGGGAACCATTCCTGTGAGCCCCTGGCAAAGGTCTCCTGCTATGCTTTCCCCCTCTGACCCACCTTACCATGCCATTGATGCTGGGTCCAGGTAGAAGTCAAGCATAACTTGTTTAAATGAGGTCCAGGAATTATCTCAGCAAGCAGGGGGTGAGCTTGACTCTCGCCCACCGGCCCTATGCTTGTCTCTCACCTTCAGTGAAACTGGGGCTCAGAATTCTGATATTTTGCGAATTAGCCCAAAATAATCCAATTAATAATTCTTTAGAATGTTGAATAAATCCGGTAAGGAAAGATTTGCAGGGCTATGGGGAAAGAGCAGAGTAGGGACTAATTGGACAGCTCTTTCAACGGGCTAGTTCAAAAGAAATGAGCCACATGGTCTCCTTCTGTACTGTATCTCTATTGCAAAATAAAAGAGATATTCTTCTGGGCAGGGGTGAGACTTGCAATTGTTCAATTCACAATTACTTGTAACATGTCGGCACTGAGATAATTCAGAACAGTTTTCAAATGTTTTCCAAGGCACTGCTCGAGGAAAGTAAACCCTTGGGTATTTCCTGAGTCATATCAGTCCTGAGCAAGAGATGACAGATGTTCCCACGCCTCCTGCAAAGCTGGCTGCTGACAGGTGAATGAAAGTGGTCCAGCTTGATTATCCCTGTTTACTTTATCACAGTGGCAAGCACACAGCTTCTGCTTGGCTCCTCCCCATATTGCAAGGACAAAAATCAGTAACTCAGTGAGTGAGTGGGAACACAGGCATGGTTTGTAGCTTGACTCCAGTGCAAGAGTGGGCACCGAAAAGCTTGAACTGGAAAGTAAAATGGGATTTGTTTGTGCAGTGCAATTAAAGTTAATTGGATAGCAAGGAGAGAGTTAAAGGAAGTAATGGAATCAGAGGTCAGATGATGTGCATAAATTACTCAAGATTTGTTCCTGTGCCTTGAGGTAATCCAAACCCTATGATTGTACTGCTGCTTTTAGCTTCCTCCTACTTATCCATCTTTTTACTGAAGGACACAAATCCCAATGAGACAATGAGCTGCACAAGAGAAAAGAGGGTAAAATAAAAATGAAATTGAAAGTATTTTTATCTCAAAGTACTAGTTAAAAGAATTGAGGAAAGCCTTTGCTCTCTGCACCATTTTATTGGCCTATTGCCCCACTGTAGTAGTTTAAAATGTTTCATATTCAATGTAATTTCACTGGTACAGAATGATTCATTTGCAGAAGTATATGAGCACACCTATCCCATGCTATTACTGCAATAATGCTTTTGACTCATTACTTAATCACCCCAGGTTATCAAGTCAGTGCATGAGATCAATCTCAATTTTAATGTGTGATGCATTTTCAAATTTTTAATCAAAGGCAAAAGGTGAAGAGATTTTATTTTTCCCATGTTTTCCTGTAACTCGGTAGCCACCAACCACTGCCCCTTCCACCTCACCAGCAGCTCCACCACTGCTCCCTCCACCTCACCAGCAGCTCCAGCACTGCCCCCTCCACCTCACCAGCAGCTCCACCACTGCTCCCTCCACCTCAGCAGCAGCTCCATCACTGCCCCCTCCACCTCATCAGCAGCTCCATCACTGCCCCCTCCACCTCACCAGCAGCTCCACCACTCCTCCCTCCACCTCACCAGCAGCCGACCACTGCCCCCTTCACCTCACCAGCAGCTCCATCACTGCCCCTCCGCCTCACCAGCAGCTGACCACTGCCCCCTCCACCTCACCAGCAGCTCCATCACTGCCCCTCTGCCTCACCAGCAGCTGACCACTGCCCCCTCCCCCTCACGAGCAGCTCCATCACTGCCCCTCCGCCTCACCAGCAGCTGACCACTGCCCCCTCCACCTCACGAGCAGCTCCATCACTGCCCCTCTGCCTTACCAGCAGCTGACCACTGCCCCCTCCCCCTCACAAGCAGCTCCATCACTGCCCCTCCGCCTCACCAGCAGCTGACCACTGCCCCCTCCACCTCACAAGCAGCTCCACAATTGCCCCCTCCACCTCACCAGCAGCTCCTCCACTATCCCCTCCACCTCACTACCAGCCAACCACTGCTCCCTCCACCTCACCAGCAGCTCCATCACTGCCCCTTCCACCTCACCAGCAGCTCCACCACTGCTCCCTCCACCTCACCAGCAGCTCCAGCACTGCCCCCTCCACCTCACCAGCAGCTCCACCACTGCTCCCTCCACCTCAGCAGCAGCTCCATCACTGCCCCCTCCACCTCATCAGCAGCTCCATCACTGCCCCCTCCACCTCACCAGCAGCTCCACCACTGCTCCCTCCACCTCACCAGCAGCCGACCACTGCCCCCTTCACCTCACCAGCAGCTCCATCACTGCCCCTCCGCCTCACCAGCAGCTGACCACTGCCCCCTCCACCTCACCAGCAGCTCCATCACTGCCCCTCTGCCTCACCAGCAGCTGACCACTGCCCCCTCCCCCTCACGAGCAGCTCCATCACTGCCCCTCCGCCTCACCAGCAGCTGACCACTGCCCCCTCCACCTCACGAGCAGCTCCATCACTGCCCCTCTGCCTTACCAGCAGCTGACCACTGCCCCCTCCCCCTCACGAGCAGCTCCATCACTGCCCCTCCGCCTCACCAGCAGCTGACCACTGCCCCCTCCACCTCACAAGCAGCTCCACAACTGCCCCCTCCACCTCACCAGCAGCTCCTCCACTATCCCCTCCACCTCACCACCAGTCAACCACTGCTCCCTCCACCTCACCAGCAACTCCATCACTGCCCCCTCCACCTCACCAGCAGCCAACCACTGCTCCCTCCACCTCACCAGCAGCTCCACCACTGCCCCCTCCACTTCACCAGCAGCTCCTCTACTACTCCCTCACCTAACCAGCAGCCAATCACTGCTCCCTCCACCTCACCAGCAGCTCCACCACTGCCTCCTCCACCTCACTAGCAGCTCCACCACTACCCCCTTCACCTCACTAGCAGCCAACCACTGCTCCCTCCACCTCACCAGCAGCTCCACCACTACCCCCTCCACCTCACTAGCAGCTCCACCACTACCCCCTCCACCTTACTAGCAGCCAACCACTGCTCCCTCCACCTCACCAGCAGCTCCACCACTACCCCCTCCACCTCACCAGCAGCCAATCACTGCTCCCTCCACCTCACCAGCAGCTCCACCACTGCCTCCTCCACCTCACTAGCAGCTCCACCACTACCCCCTCCACCTCACTAGCAGCCAACCACTGCTCCCTCCACCTCACCAGCAGCTCCACCACTACCCCCTCCACCTCACCAGCAGCCAACCACTGCTCCCTCCACCTCACCAGCAGTTCCACCACTGCCTCCTCTACCTCAACAGCAGCTCCACCACTGCCCCGCCACCTCACCAGCAGCTCCACCCCTCCCTCTCCACCTCACCAGCATCCAACCACTACCCCTCCACCTCACCAGCAGCTCCACTACCTTTCCCTCCACCTCACCAGCAGCTCCACCACTGCCACCTCCACCTCAACAGTTGTTTACACCTATTTCTATACATAGATATCAGTTACGCCACCTCTTGGAGGATTCTGAGTTTCACAGGCTTTTCTCTGAAATGTGCTTTCAGAGGTTCTGATCATATATTACAGATGCTATTTTTATGTTGCTGTAATAGTAAGCTACTTTCAGGATTTATCATGCATTGATTTATCAGAACTGTGTACTCAGATTAAATCTGAATAA
This sequence comes from Heterodontus francisci, assembly GCF_036365525.1. Classification (NCBI taxonomy): domain Eukaryota; kingdom Metazoa; phylum Chordata; class Chondrichthyes; order Heterodontiformes; family Heterodontidae; genus Heterodontus; species Heterodontus francisci. Next base: position 54,103,341 of record NC_090389.1, read on the forward strand.
TTACATTCATAACTATGTAAACACCCAGTTTCACATCCTGAAGTAAATCAGATATTACCCAATATTAAATTGAAAATAAGGCTGTGTAATTAATTAAGAAGGATACATTTTAGTTGTCTAATCTCCACTCCTCCCTTGGAAGACACACAACCTGTGTCGGGTTTGTTATTTCATCTGTGTTATCAATGTTATTGTGCAAAAGGAAAGGAATTTGAAAGTGATTTTGATCAGTAGTGTTACTGTAGTAAGAACTGCATCTGAATTTCAAGTGTAATTGGGCCTTTGGATGCAAAGCCCAATTGCTTTCATTTTAGTAGAAGAATAATAGACTAAAGCTAATCTGAGAACTTACTTTGTTAAGCAATGTGAATCTTTATAGCAAATACTCTGTACTTGGCTTCCTGTACATGTGGGTGTCATGTTTATTCTTCCAACAGTAACATGTAGACATTTGCTCTGGCAAAATGAATAAATAGGTTTAAAAGTATGTTTCGAAGGATAAAACAGCTGGACCTTCACTAAAACGTATTACTGTAGGATTTGATTTAATTGCCTTAAATATGTCAAGCATAAAATATTGAACAAAAAGCACATGTTACAAGTTAAGCTTTTCTTGATGGCACAAGCAATTAGTATTCATCCACTGTAACAAAAAGGAAGCTTATAGCCAATTTTACATTATATAAAAATGTTGTTCTCCCATTTAAAGTATGACCCAATTGCAATGACAATGTGATAACTATATTGGTAGACTAATAGGATGGTATATAAATGATTCAATAAAAATACAAAGGAATATAATTTCTATGAAAGGCCCAGAACTTTGTAATCCACAAACAGAATAGATTAATATATGGTGGAAAGAAACAATATTGAACTTCAAAAATTGATACACCGCTGACAAACATAATATATATGTATTACATGACTAGATTTCATATACTAGCACACAACAATACGATGGATTATGCCATAGTTTATGGATTGGATAATATTCATCTTTTTCAATGGAGGTACATTGGTAAAATGAAGATGTCCAAATAAGCTAAAAAAAATTAGAATCGATCTGGCATATCAGTGCAGACTTCATTGACTGGGCAATGAGTCCGGTCCTGATGTGAGATGAACATTTATTTGGCGAGTCTTCTATTAATTTCATAGATTTACATGGAAGCCATCAAATGTTTTGGAAGAGCTCCCTCTGAAAGTGTAGGCACAATGTGATAAGTTCCAGCATCTTTTGAATGCTAGTTTTTGCAAGCCATCAAACTACTGATATGGGAATATTGAATGATCATCATTTGTAGGAGTCATAAGTTCATGATGGTTTCTATTCTAGCCCCAAAAACTCCTGAACTTTTGAGTAACCCCTGTGACTCTAAACTTGCCAAGCAACAGAAGTTACTAGGAGAATAAATCAGCCTATCAGCCTACAATACATGTAATCAGGGGTATGTTAGCATAGCGATTATATTAATGGACTAATGTTCCAGAGGCCAGGATTAATGATCCATAGGCATGAGTTCAAATCCCACCATGGCAGCTGAGGAATTTAAATTCAGTTCATTAAATAAATTTGGAATAAAAAGCTAGTATCAATAAAGAGGCTCGATGGACCATTCCTATTTCTTATATTCTGATGCTTCCAGGCCTCAGAATTGAGCAATGCATGTTGTGCTTCCATAGAACATATTCTTGGGCTGAATAGAGGTAATTTCATGGTTAAGAAACCAGAGGGTCATTAACACCTGCAGAATTGTGTTCCAATGTGATTCATAGTCTTCAGGACAGAAAGAATGTGGGGGAATAGCGATTGAGAAGGAAAGAAACTGCCAAGGTTGAAAGGGAAACATCAGCCCAGATTTTGCAATAAAAATAACAGTGAGGCTATCAGTGCTCACTGTTAAAGAGTAAATCAGACAGCAACTTCCAGCAACAACTGAAAACACAGAAATCATGAAGTTGTTGTTGAATAGCAATGCTGCTCCACGGGCTTCACTACACTGGTACTTCGCTAAGAGACTGCATTGTCATGCATGGCAGGCCATGAAGTTGCTGTACTTACATGGTAGATACCCAATAAACATGACAAAAAAAGTTAAGGTTTGTCCATGCTAGTATAAGTGGATTTTTATCAGCGTAAGTTATAATTGCCGCCAAACAACCTCTCAGGCACTGAAAATTAACTTTCACAAATGTAGAGTTATGTTCATTCAGGTTTTGATCATTGCTGGAAATTGCAAAATGTTTTTTTTTACTTTTTTCTTTTTTTTTTAGCGCTCTCTTATCCCATCTTTCTTTCCCCCTCTTTATTTTGCTTTCTGCACGTGATTTGGCATTGAATTAATTGTTCTAACTAACATTTCCTGGTTCATACTCTAGTGGGGCTATATTTGATAGCCCTAAAGATAGGCATGGAGATCACGATGTGCAATTAATCCACTCCCTTTAATTGCCACGCAGGTAATAGACCAACTTTCCAGCCAGCATTAACTGCATTTTTTATTGGCTGGACATGTCAACAGGGGCCAATATTGTGAGTGGCTAGCACCACTTAAAGCTGGCCTGCACTTCTTCAAGCTAACCTGAACCTTATAAAAGGGAGGTTCATTATATCTGGAGCAGGTGCTGGAAGTCACAGTTGAAGAGAATCTGACCTGAGAAAGAATGGGGAATGGCACATCATGGGAGAGAGTGAGCTCCAAGGTTTACAGATGCTGCTCTGGAGGTCATGGTGGAGGAGATGGAACAGAGGAGGGATGTCCCGTATCTACAGGGCGGAAGAAAACCCTCCAGACACACAGTCAAAAGGCAGTGGGAGCAGATAGCTCTGATGGTCAATACTAGGAGTCAAGCCTCGAGGACCTGGATGCAGTGCCGCAAGAAGTTCAATGACCTCACATGAGTGGCCAAGATCAGTAATTGCATCTTCAAATGCCATATTCTGCCAACTGCACCATTAGCCTCAGCCACTACTAATATACAAACAATCTCTATCAATCAGAACTCATACCAAACATTCATAAGCTTCACCTCACCTTCACACACTGAGCACTGCTGCAAGTCTCAGAGGCTGCATGACACTCACTAACACACTTCCCTCTCTCCTGCAGGACAAGGTGGCACACAAATGGAGGCAGGAGATGCGAACCAGCAGAGGATAGTTTGCACCCGCATGTTCTAATAGTCTTGGAGGAGACGCGCTGGCCATTATTGGGTTGGCTATTGTTGAGGCCGTGGCCAACAGCATTGCTGAATTCATCAAAGGTGACTATATCCTCATACCTAATCCTTCTCTTCGCATCCCACTTGCTCCTCATCCCACATTCTCTTCTGATGTACAAGCTCTTACTTCCCCACCACCACCCCACCCCCAACACTTCCCTGCATCACAGCCTTACCCACGTGTCTTTCTCCTTTCAGATATCCAAGAAGTGCAACCTGGCCAGGCAGTGGAAAAACACCAAGATGAAAGTGATGATGAAGACACATCACCATTATTTGATTTCACTCTTGCAGCCACCAGCTCAGATATTGACACCACTTGAACCTTAAAGGATCAATTAGAGGTGGGAACTGTACGTGGTGAGACACCGTGCAGGAGTGACCTGAAGCCAAGGAAGTTGGCGAGGATAGCACAACTGCCAGCTCACCAGACGGCAAGGTTGTACATGGGTTGCAGATGAACCCAGATGAGGACTTTGGGGCAGCCTGCAGAAGAACACTGATGGTGGATTAAGAAACCTGCAAGAAAGCCTGCCAGTAATGTCAAAGAGCATGGAGGAATCCAGCACCAACTTGGCACAAGGCTTTGCGCAGAGCTTGGAAGTAGTGGCGAGCTCCATTCACACACTTGCGGATCCAACCAAGAAGCATCTGATGGTTGATGTTGCAGCTTCCAAAGCAACACAAGCAGCAGCCACCAAAGTCGGAATGCTACAATGGAAGCTCAGACTGCTGCCATGCACGGTCAGCTTGCCATCAGGGCTATGGATTGCAGGGTATCACAGCAGTCCAGCAATCTGTCCTCCAACAGATTACTAAGATTGCTCGAGGTGCTGCCCTGTGGGGAGTGGCAGTGACTCCATGGAATATGTCCTTCTTTCCTCTTTCAGGATTTGCCAGGGTCCTTGATGTTGCCTGTCAGCCACCCAGCCCAGCCTACTGCTGCCCATGCCACGATGGTGCAGTCCACAGTCTGGCCTTCGAGGCCCAGAGCTGCTCGAGGTTGTTTTCCAAGGCTGCAGACTTCCCCACTGAAAGTCAGCAGCTTTTCACCAGCCATGCTGCAGCCACTGTGCTAGCACTGTGGACTGTGGATTTTACTAGCGGTGAGCTTCTAAGATGGCGGCCCGCGCACACAGCTTCTATTCCGCAGAGCCACCGTGATATTATACATGGTGGCCCATTTACATGGCCGACCGCCGCCCCACCCAATGACATGGAGGGGCGGGCACTCCGACCCCACCCCCGACGTCCGGTGCCACTGCACAGGTGCCACCACCATTTTTAAAGGATTTCAGGCTCTTCAACTGAATTTTACTTTTTAAAATTACAGGCAGTATAAATGTACTTTCAAAAATCTAATTAAAGATTCAAGCCTCTCTCCCACCACCGCCCCATGACTAAACAATTTATTATTTGCCCACTCCCCACAAAAAAAACATAACTTGCAAACTCGACCTTCCCCCCCCACAAAGTTTATAAAGTATGAACTTTATGCCTTCCCACCATCCCCTGGACTATTCGAAAAAGTTTAACCCTGCTCCCCCACCCCCGCCCTGAAATCTTACCTCTCCCCCCTCCCAACCAGTGATCCGCCTCGGATCTCTGAACAGAGATTCTAAGGCACAGGTGTCCCAGCAACCTACCTGAATAATGCAGTGGGACAGCCAATGGGAGCAGGTAGGTCATTAATTCATTAATTTGCATTCATTTAAATATTTAGATCCTGCTCCCGTCGCCGAGAGGCAAGGGGGCCGCCACGAGGCCTCGCTGCCACTGGTAATATGGGGTGGGGCCTTCCCGACGTCGAGGCCCATAGCGGGCCTATCCCAGAGGCATTTCCAGGCCCCTCCGCCACGACCTCCGACGACGGGGGTGGGGGGGTTGGGGGCGGTAAAATTCAGCTCTGTTTAGGAGCTTTAGGACAGGCAAAGGCTGTTGTTCCTTTGTTTAAGAAGGGTAGCAAGGATAATCCAGGAAATTATAGCCGGTGAGCCTTACGTCAATGGTAGGGAAATTATTAGAGAGGTTTCTTCGGGACAGGATTTACTCCCATTTAGAAACAAATGAACTTACTAGCGAGAGGCAGCATGGTTTTGTGAAGGGGAGGTCGTGTCTCACTAACTTGATTGAGTTTTTTGAGGAAGTGATGAAGATGATTGATGAAGGAAGGGCAGTGGATGTTGTCTATATGGACTTCAGTAAAGCCTTTGACAAGGTCCCTCATGGCAGACTGGTACAAAAGGTGAAGTCACACGGGATCAGAGGTGAGCTGGCAAGATGTATACAGAACTGGCTCTGTCATAGAAGACAGAGGGTAGCAGTGGAAGGGTGCTTTTCTGAATGGAGGGCTGTGACCAGTGGTGTTCCGCAGGGATCAGTGCTGGGACCTTTGCTGCTTGTATTATATATAAATGATTTGGAGGAAAATGTAGCTGGTCTGAAGAGTAAGTTTGCAGACGACACAAAGGTTGGTGGAGTTACGGATAGTGATGAGGATTGTCAGAGGATACAGCAGGATATAGATCGGTTGGAGACTTGGGCAGAGAAATGGCAGATGGAGTTTAATCCGGACAAATGTGAGGTAATGCATTTTGAAAGATCTAATACAGGTGGGAAGTATACCGTAAATGGCAGAACCCTTAGGAGTATTGACAGGCAGAGAGATCTAGGCGTACAAGTCCACAGGTCACTGAAAGTGGCAACGCAGGTGGATAAGGTAGTCAAGAAGGCATACGGCATGCTTGCCTTCATCGGTCGGGGCATAGAGTATAAAAATTGGCAAGTCATGCTGCAGCTGTACAGAACCTTAGTTAGGCCACATTTGGAATCTCTTCTCTTTGAATATTCACTTGGAATATTGCGTGCAATTCTGGTCGCAACACTACTAGAACGACGTGGAGGCTTTGGAGAGGGTACAGAAGAGGTTTATCAGGATGTTGCTGGTCTGGATGGCATAGGCTATGAGGAGAGGCTGGATAAACTCAGATTGTTTTCACTGGAACGACGGAGGTGGAGGGGCGACATGATAGAGGTTTACAAAGTTATGAGTGGCATGGACAGAGTGGATAGTCAGAAGCTTTTTCCCAGGGTGGAAGAGTCACTTACTAGGGGACATAGGTTTAAGATGCGAGGAGCAAAGTTTAGAGGCAAGTTCTTTACACAGAGGGTGAGTGCCTGGAACTTGCTGCCGGAGGAGGTGGTGGAAGCAGGTACGATAGCGAAGTTCAAGAGGCATCTTGACAAATATATGAATAGGATGGGAATAGAGGGATACAGTCTCCGGAAGTGCAGAAGGTTTCAGTTTAGACAGGCATCAAGATCGGCGCAGGCTTGGAGGGCAGAATGGCCTGTTCCTGTGCTGTACTGTTCTTTGTTCTTTGTTCTTTGGAAGACAGGCACTAAGGGAATGTACAAGGGTGATTAGTTGAATTTTGTATGCAATATTATGCAATTTTATTTATACATTTGGTTTGGAAAGTTTAAATTGTGGTGGCTTTTATTTTTGCATTGTGACCAAGCAGATGCTGTGATGGTCAGTAAAAGAGAGAAGGTAAATTGTGGGATTATTGGTGAATTGGGAATTGAGGTTGCAATTTTATTTATGCATTACCTGGACATGGGCATCAGCAGCAGGGTCAGTATTTATTGCCCATATCTAATTGCCCTTGAGAAGATGGTGGTGATAACTGAGTGGCTTGCTAGGCCATTTCAGAAGGCAATTAAGAGTCAACCACATTGCTGTGGGTCTACAGTCACATAGGCCAGACAGTTATAATTCAGCTAGCCAGACAATGAAGGATAGAACTGGAACATTGGGCTGAATTTTACGCCACCCCATCAGGTCAGATGGTGGCGTAGGGGTGGATGGGGGCAGCGTAAAATTGAGCGGGAGGCTCCAGGAGGCCTTCCCGCCCCGCTCCCACCTCCAGCCAACTTTACAGCAGTCGGTGGGAGGGCGGGGAATGGCTAGCCCACCCACCCACTCCAGGCCAATCGAGGCCCTTAAGTGGCCACTTAACAGGTATTTTACCCGTGGCAAGTGGGCATGTTGGGGATGTGAAAGGCCACCCAGCGATAGCTGCCGGCCTTTCTGTGCGCTGGGGGGTGCCATGGCAATCGGGCACAGGGTGCCTGATTGAGAGCCGCCCCCACCTCCCAACCCACCCCTGGGACCCAAAACGTTCCCCTTCCCGCAAACGACTACCCTTGCCTCGCTGTCACGACCAACCACACCCCCAGCGAGGCAAGCCCAACTTACCTGAGGTCCTTGCTCCATGTCGTCAGTCCAGCAGTGGCCACCGCTCCCGGTGGCGCTGCTGGGACTAAGAGCTGCCAGCCCACTGATTGGCCAGCAGCTCACTGAGGCGGGACCTCCTCCCTCAAGCGGGTGGAAGTCCCGCCTCGGGACAATTAAAGCCCGGGGATCTGTAAAACTTTTACGACGGTGGCGAACTCCTGTCCGCCTATGGTAAAATCCAGCCCATTGTCTTTACACATTTACAAGCTTTTATTTACAGAGACATACACATACATTACATGTGGTGCATCTCCAATCCAACAACCACAGCTTCAGCCTGCTCTTGTATATATGAGCACAGGTGACTCCTCAATCAATGCCCACCACCTGGATGCAATTAAACATCCAATTAAGATACAATTAACACGGACTGGGTAAGGACGGCATGTTTCTTTCCCTAAAAGACATTGGTGAACCAGTTGGGATTTTCTGATAACCCAATAGTTTCATGGTCATCATTATTGGTAATAGCTTTTTATTCCAGATTTATTTAACCAACTAAATTTAAACACCCCAATTTCTGTGATGGGATTTGAACTCGCATCTCCTGATCCTTTGTCCAGGCCTCTGGCTTGCTCGTAACAAAACCACTATGCGTATCCAGAAATTAGTATTATACTCGATTAAGTTCTTCACAGAGAGCCGGAGCAGAAAGGACTGCCTAGGTTGCCTCCTCCCTTGTTCTTCCTTTTCTTTCTCAGCTGGTTGCCATAGAGCTGGTGGCAAGGTTTTGCATGCATGTGTGGTAGAATGTCTTTCATTCTCTGTATGCTGCACATGTGTGCATGGGTTGTGCATTGGAGTCATCAGCCATGTGGTCAGTGGACAGCCCTTGTTATCCAGTAGCCATCCTTTGGTTTGTCATGGTGGCTCAAATGAAGCTGGCACAGCAGACTGCCACAGAATGAAGGCATGACTGCTGCCTGGATACCGGGCATTAGCCTGCATGATTCGCTGCCTATGGTCCACACCAACTGGACATTAAGGGAGCAGAATCCCTTTTGGTTCTGGGCAAAGTTGATATGTGGAGCTCAGAAAATGATGTGTGTGCAGTCAATGGCACCCTGTACCATGGAAAAGCCTGCAATCCAAGCGAAGCCATGTGCTTTCCATGTCTGTTTGTCCCTAACAAGAGAGAATGAAATATAGTGAGTTCTCTTTGAGTAGAGAGCCTCAGTGACCTCGCTTACCCAAAAGTGGATGGCAAAGTGCAAGATGCTTCAAATAGCTCCAGCTCCAATCTGGAAGGAGCCAGACACAGAGAAGTTCATCTCCACGGTCACCTGCACAATGTAGTCCCTGCTCTGAAGTTGCATTTGTGGCTACAGTAGATGGCAGATTTCAGTAAGGATGTCTTTACTGAGCACAGGCATCACATTGTTTCTCGCTGAGATACAGGTAGGATGTATCTGGGTGGATATGGCCTCCTGCTGAGAGCTCTCCTCCCACTCCTCCTCCTCCTCTTCCAGCAGCTTGACCTGTCCTGCTTGCCCTCTGTCCATTCTCCAAGTCATGCTGTATTCCAAGGGGAATTTCTATTTGTGCACCCATGTATTGGAGCAATTGTTTTGTGAAGAAGCCTCGAAGTCAGCAAAATCTGCTTCAGAACCCTGTAGACATTTGCAACTTGAAACAACTATAGAAAGCACCAAACATTTATAGAATCGAAGCAACAACCGGCAGAAATCATTTAGTAACTAACCTGTGAGTAGTCGATTCCTTTGAATCGCCCTGGTAGTGGCATTCTTCCTGTTACTGATCACGTGATCAGCTATGTGATTTAGAGAGGGCATTGGCTGGAGCATTGAGCTCCAAAATGGCAGTGCTGGCATCAAATGGGCATTGCACACTGATTGCAGTCATGATCTACCTGTTCTGGAAACTTCTAGTGAACGTTCACTGTACTCACCAGCGCCTCCACCAATGCGGAGTCTGTGCAATTCATCTCACATAAAAGGGGCGCTAATGAGCCCAATTTCTTCAATCTGATTAAGGAGATACCCAGTTGCTTGCCCTGTTCACATAGGTCCCAGATTCCCTATATAGGATACTGTGCTGAAATGGATTTCTAATCACCGCAAGTTCCAATGCAAAGGCCCGTGGAAATTTGTGGGCAAATGTAATGAATGGCTGGCACTGCTCATTCACAGGTGACCGCAAAATCCGAGCCATCATTACTTTGTTTTACATGTAGGCCTGGTTTCTCACACTATCCCTCACAAATAAGTCAAGGGCAGCACTCATGGGTTGGGTAGGACACACTTTCTACAGCAGTGAAAACTGAAAAACTTACGAATATGTCTGTCAAGAATGCAATTACAATATTTAAAAAATAATGATACTGGAATTGTCATAAAGATTTCATTTTTACATCTCAAGCTGGCTTATTACAACCATTTTATTTCATCCACATTTTGGTGACATAGCCTTGAATATATCCCTCACCCCAATTAAAGTACTCTTTTTTTATTTGATCATGGGATGTGGGCATTGCTGGCAAGGCCAGCATTTATTGCCCATCCCTAATTGCCCTTGAGAAGGTGGTGATGAGTCGCCTTCTTGAACCGCTGCAGTCCATGTGGTGTAGACACGCCCACAGTGCTGTTAGGGAGGGAATTCCAGGATTTTGACCCAATGACAGTGAAGGAATGATGATATAGTTCCAAGTCAGGATGGTTTATGGCTTGGAGGGGAACTTGCAAGTGGTGGTGTTTCCATGTGTCTGCAGACCTGTTCTTCTAGGTGGCAGAGGTTGCAGGTTTGGAAGGTGCCATTAGAGGAACCTTGGCGAGTTGCTACAGTGCATCTTGTAGATGGTACACACTGCTGCCACTGTGTCCCAGTGGTGGAGGGAGTGAATATTTAAGGTGGCAGATGGGGTGTCTATCAAGTGAGCTGCTTTGTCCTAGATGGTGTTGAGCTTCTTGAGTGTTAGAACTGCACTCATCCAGGCTAATGGAGAGTATTCTATCACACCCCTGACTTGTGTCTTGGTAGATGGTGGACAAGCTTTGAGAAGTCAGTTACTCGCTGCAGAGCTTCCAGCCTCTGACCTGTTCTTGTAGCCACATTATTTTTGTGGCTGGTCCAATTAAGTTTCTGGTAAATTGTGACCCCCAGGATGTCAATAGTGGGGGATTCAGTAAGGGTAGTGCCATTGAACGTCAAGAAGTGATGGATAGATTCTCATTTATTGGAGATGGTCATTGCCTGGCACTAGTGTGACACCAATGTTAACTTGCCACTTATCAGCCCACGCCTGAATGTTGTGCAGGTCTTGCTGCATGCGGACACGGGCTGCTTCGTTATCTGCGGGGTAGCGAATGGAACTGAACAGTACAATCATCAGCGAACATCCCCACTTGTTCTCCAACAACCACAACCATCTTCCTTTGTGCTAGGTATGACTCTAACCAGTGGAGAGTTTCCCCTGATTCCCATTGACTTCTATTTTACTATGGCTTGTTGATGCCACATTCAGGCAAATGTTAAGAGCAATCACTTTCACCTCACTTCTGGAATTCAGCTCTTTTTTCCATGTTTGGATCAAAGCTGTAATGAGGAGGTTTGGAGCCAAGTGTCACTTGGTGAGTAAGTGTCACTTGATAGCACTGTCGACAACAATTTCCATCACTTTACTGATGATTTCGTGTAAACTGATGGTAATTGGCCAGAATGAATTTGTCCTGCTTTTTGTGGACAGGACAGACCTGGGCAATTTTCCTTGTTGTGGGTAGATGCCAGTGTTATAGCTGTACTGGAATGGCTAGTTCTGGAGCACAAGTCTTCAGCATCTCACCAAGGATGTTGCCGGGGCCCATAGCCTTTGCTGTATCCAGTAAAGATTAAACATAACAATTTAAATCCATTCTGCAAAGGTACTAATGAGAGTCTTGAAATTTGGGAACAAAGAAACTGAATTGTTATATTGAAGCTCAGAGACACCCAAATCAAAATGAATTGGCCAGAATCTTAAAGGAACAAATGCATGTATTCTTTTTATTATCATATGTAGAAATTGAAATGAATTGAAAGCTAAACAGATTAATTGAGATGAGAAATTTCATGCCTTGATGACATCAATAACAATTGATTTCACCAAATAGATAATATAATAAAGCACAAGTTATTTGTCTTTTCAGGTGATAAAATAATTTACCCCCAAAGCCACATATTAAATTGTGATAAGTTTTAATATAATGCAATGAACTTTTCAATATTCTGTTATTATTGCAGTCAACATTGTAGAATTGGAGTCACGAGAAAAGTAGAACATAAATTGACTAGGATGAAAGACTTTGTAAACTAGACTGTATTCACTGATCAGAGAATGTAAAGGAGAAACCAAGAAGTACGTTCAAAAGGGGTTTCAGAGAGGAGATAGTGCAAGAGTATTTCCACTGGTAAATGAATAGGTAACAAGATGGCATAAACTTGGGATTAGTAGCAGAATGAGAATGAAGGTTAGAAATATTCTTTTCATATATCTTAGAACATGAATACATTATCGCCAATAGTTATAGAAGTTAAAATGAAATATTTAAGAAGGAATTAGAAAAACACAAAGATAAATATTAAAGGTGCGGAGAAATGGAATCACAGTAGATAGCTCTGAGCAAGTGCTGGCAAAGGCACAATGAGAGAAAAAGCTTCCTTTTGTGTTGAAACTTCTGTGTGGGAGAGACATGATGCAACAACTGACTGATAGAATGTCAAAGGAATTCTGCCATAATGCAGTATTTCAGAGAAATGTATGTCCACAGTGGCAGCACAGAAAATTACAAGTGCAGCACAATGGCAGATAATAGCACTAAGAACATCATTTTGTTCAGACATTATGGTTATTTACACTGCAGTCTTATAGTCTTATTAGCATGATTTGCTGTGGGCAATTATCACCTAAGAACCCATTATGAGTACAATGAACTGAAAATAATGTAATCTCTGGGCTATAATTTTGAGTATGAGTGTATTTATGTGCAGTGAGTTTGCAGTGAGTTTAAATTTCAAGGTGAGGGGGGTGAAATTATTAATATTGAACATACAAATCAGTCCATCTTTGGGGGGAGCTTTTTAATTGCAGCTAGAATGATTATTATTAAACACTGCTTGTGGTTGATTAAAACTAAAATAGTCTGTTCCACAGTATTGTCTGAATACACTGCGTCCTGGTGAATTGCCACACAAGAAAAAGCTCATTAATACCCTTCAATTTGAAAAAAAACTGCAAAAGCCAGGAATCTGAAATGAACACACAAGCTGGACACATACAGCAGGTCCATCTGAGTTAGGAGACAGATTCAAGTTTCAGATGTGATCCTTTGTATTTCTGTTCTGATGAAGGATTACACCCAAAACATTAACTTGTCATTTCTCTCTATAGATGCCGACATATTTCCTCTGTTGCTCCAGAATTGTCTCACTTGTCAATATTGTAAAGCATTGGTCTGTTTTTGCGAACATTCTGCATCAGTGACATCACTGACATCACTGCATGCTGAAAGCTATCACTGACGCAAAAAGGTGCAAAAAGGAAATAAAACCATCTGAAATACCATTAAGCAGCTGCAGTATGTGATGCCAGACAAGCTGAATAACACAACAGAGAAAAGGTGGTGGAAAAGGGGGAAAATTATAAAAATGTTAAAATGCTAAACATGTGTGAGTTCAACAATAATCTAATGTTTAACTAATGTTCATAAACTTGACATTTAGAGTTCAGCTTTATAACTCACTATTGGCTATCTTAATACGGACAGGAAATCGGGAGGAATAGGAAGGGTGTAGTCACAATGTTGGGGGTTTACTACAGGCCTCCCAACAGCCAGCAGGAGATAGAGGAGCAGATATGTAGACAGATTTTGGAAAGATGTAAACGTAACAGGGTTGTTGTCGTGGGTGATTTTAACTTCCCCTATATTGACTTGAACTCACTTAGTGTTAGGGGCTTGGATGGGGCAGAATTTGTAAGGAGCATCCAGGAGGGCTTCTTGAAACAATATGTAGATAGTCCAACGAGGGAAGGGGCCATACTGGACCTGGTATTGGGGAATTAGCCCAGCCAGGTGGTCAAAGTTTCAGTAGGGGAGCATTTCAGGAACAGTGACCATAATTCCGTAAGTTTTAAGGTACTTGTGGATAAGGATAAGAGTAGTCCTCAGGTGAAGGTGCTAAATTGGGGGAAGGCGAATTATCACAATACTAGGCAGGAACTGAAGAATTTAAATTGGGGGCGGCTGTTTGAGGGTAAATCAACATCTGACATGTGGGAGTCTTTCAAACGTCAGTTGATTGGAATCCAGGACCGGCATGTTCCTGTGAGGATGAAGGATAAGTTTGGCAAGTTTCGGGAACCTTGGATAACGAGGGATATTGTGAGCCGAGTCAAAAAGCAAAAAGAAGCATTCGTAAGGGCTAGAAGGCTGGGAACAGGCAAAGCCCTTGAGGAATATAAAGAAAGTAGGAAGGAAATTAAGCAAGGAGTCAGGAGGGCTAACAGGGGTCATGAAAAGTCATTGGCAAACAGGATTAAGGAGAATCCCAAGGCTTTTTATACGTATATAAAGAGCAAGAGGGTAACCAGGGAAAGGGTTGGCCCACTCAAGGACAGAGAAGGGAATCTAAGTGTGCAGCCAGAGGAAATGGGCAAGGTACTAAATGAGTACTTTGCATCAGTATTCACCAAAGAGAAGGACTTGGTGGATGATGAGTCTAGGGAAGGGAGTGTAGATAGTCTGGGTCATGTCGATATCAAAAAGGGGGAGGTGTTGGGCATCTTGAAAAACATTAAGGTAGATAAGTCCCCAGGGTCTGATGGGATCGACCCATACTGAGGGAGGCAAGGGAGGAAATTGCTGGGGCCTTGACAGAAATCTTTGTATCCTCATTGGCTACAGGTAATGTCCCAGAGGACTGGAGAATAGCCAATGTTGTTCCTTTGTTTAAGAAGGGTAGCAAGGATAATCCAGGAAAATACAGGCTGGTAAGCCTTACGTCAGTGGTAGGGAAATTATTGGAGAGGATTCTTTGGGAGAGAATTTACTCCCATTTGGAAACAAATGGACTTATTAGCGAGCGGCAGCATGATTTTGTGAAGGGGAGGTCGTCTCACTAACTTGATCGAGTTTTTTGAGGAAGTGATGAAGGTGATTGATGAAGGAAGGGCAGTGGATGTTGTCTACATGGACTTCAGTAAAGCCTTTGACAAGGTCCCTCACGGCAGACTGGTACAAAAGGTGAAGTCACACGGGCTCAGAGGTGAGCTGGCAAGATGGATACAGAACTGGCTCGGTCATAGAAGACAGAGGGTAGCAGTGGAAGGGTGCTTTTCTGAATAGAGGGATGTGACTAGTGGTGTTCCGCAGGGATCAGTGCTGGGACCTTTGCTGTTTGTAGTATATATAAATGATTTGGAGGAAAATGTAGCTGGTCTGATTAGTAAGTTTGCGGACGACACAAAGGTTGGTGGAGTTGCGGATAGTGATGAGGATTGTTAGAGGATACAGCAGGATTTAGATCGTTGGAGACTTGGGCGGAGAAATGGCAGATGGAGTTTAATTCGGACAAATGTGAGGTAATGCATTTTGGAAGGTCTAATACAGGTGGGAAGTATACAGTAAATGGCAGAACCCTTAGGAGTATTGATACGGCAGAGAGATCTGGGCGTACAGGTCCACAGATCACTGAAAGTAACAACGCAGGTGGATAAAGTAGTCAAGAAGGCATACGGCATGCTTGCCTTCATCGGTCAGGGCATAGAGTATAAAAATTGGCAAGTCATGCTGCAGCTGTACAGAACCTTAGGCCACACTTGGAATACTGCGTGCAATTCTAGTCGCCACACTACCAGAAGGATGTGAGGCTTTGGAGAGGGTACAGAGGAGGTTTACCAGGATGTTGCCTGGTCTGGAGGGTATTAGCTATGAGGAGAGGCTGGGTAAACTCGGATTGTTTTCACTGGAACGACAGAGGTGGAGGGGCGACATGATAGAGGTTTACAAATTTGAGTGGCATGGACAGAGTGGATAGTCAAAAGCTTTTTCCCAGGGTGGAAGAGTCAGTTACTAGGAGACATAGGTTTAAGGTGCGAGGGGCAAAGTTTAGAGGGGATGTGCGAGGCAAGTTTTTTACACAGAGGGTGGTGAGTGCCTGGAACCTGCTGCCGGGGGAGGTGGTGGAAGCAGGTACGATAGCGACGTTTAATAGGCATCTTGACAAATACATGAATAGGAGGGAATAGAGGGATATGGACCCTGGAAGTGCAGAAGGTTTTAGTTTAGACAGGCATCATGATCGGCGTAAGCTTGGAGGGCCGAATGGTCTGTTCCAGTGTTGTACTGTTCTTTGTTCTTTGATCACTTTTTTCTTGAGCTAAGGCAGTTTTTTAACATATTTAGGTAATGCATTTGGGGAGGTCAGACAAGACAAAGGAACACAAGATTAATGGGATAATACTGAGAGGCGTAGAGGAAGTGAGGGACCTTGGAGTAAATGTCCACAGATCCCTGAAGGTAGCAGGACAGGTCAATAAGATGGTTAAGAAGGCATATGGAATCCTTTCCTTTATTAGCTGAAGTATAGAATATAAGAGCAGGGAGGTTATGCTGGAACTGTTTTAATCATTGGTTAGGCCACAACTTGAGGACTGTGGCCGTTCTGGTCACCTCATTACAGAAAGGATGTAATTGCACTAGAGAGGGTACAGAGGCGATTTACGAAGATGTTGCCAGGACTGGAAAATGCAGCTGTGGGGAAAGATTAGATAGGCTGGGGTTGTTCTCCTTGGGACAGAGAAGGCTGAGGGGAGATTTGATTGAGATGTACAAAATTGTGAGGGCCCTAGATAGAGTGGATGTGAAGAGCCTATTTACCTTCGCAGAAAGGTCAGTGACTAGGGGGCATAGATTTAAAGTGATTGGTGGAAGGATTAGAGGGAAGTTGAGGAAAGGTTTTTTCACCCAGAGGGTGGTGGAGATCTGGAACTCACTGCCTGAAAGGGTAGTTGAGGCAGAAACCCTCAAATCATTCAAAAGAAGTTTGGATATGCACTTCAAGTGCCGTCATCTGCAGGACCAAATGCTGGAAGGTGAGATTAGAATGGGTGGAACGTTTTTCGGCTGGCTTAGACACGATGGGCCAAGTGGCCTCTTTCTGTGCCATAAACTTGCTATGATTCTATGATTCTAACACTTGTAACAGGCAGTAACAAAGTTTGTACCTAATGGAAGTCTTTTCCATGAACTACTGCAATATATTCAATTTACTATTGCTACTCAGATAGCGGAAACACTCATCTGTGCATTTTTTTAAATTTCTTTCATGGGATGTGGGCATCGCTGACAAGGCCAGCATTTGTTGTCCATCACTAATTGCCCTTGAGAAGGTGGTGGTGAGCCGCCTTTTTGAACCACTGCAGCCCAGATGTTGTTAGGAAGGAAATTCCAGGATTTTGGCCCAGCAACAGTGAAGGAATGGTGATATAGTTCCAAGTCAGATGGTGTGTCGCTTGGAGGGGAACTTGCAGGTGGTGGTGTTCTTATACATCTGCTGCCCTTGTCCTTCCAGGTGGTCGAGGCCATGGGTTTGTAAGGTGCTGTCGAAGGAGGCTTGATGCATTACTGCAGTGAATCCTGTAGATGGTACTCACTGCTTCCACTGTGGGCCAGTGGTGGAGGGGGTGACTGTTTAAGTTGGTGGAGGGGGTGTCGATCAAGCCGGCTTCTTTAGCCTGGATGGTGTTGAGCTTCTTCAGTGTTGTTGGAGTTGCACTCATTCAGGCAACTGGAGAGTATTCCATCACACGCCTGACTTGTGCCCTGTAGATGGTGGACAGGCTTTGGGGAGTCAGGAGGTGAGTTACTCGCTGCAGAATTCCCAGCCTCTGGCCTGCTGTTGTAGCTACAGTAATTATATTGCTGGTCCAGTTAAGTTCCTGGTCAATGGTAATCCCCAGGATGTTAATAGTGGGGGATTCAGCGATGGGAATGCCATTGAACATCAAGGGGAGATGGTTAGAATGTCTCTTGTTGGAAATGGTCCTTGCCTGACACTTGTCTGGCATGTTTGTTATTTGGCAATTATCAGCCCAAGCCTGAATGTTGTCCAGGTCTCGCTGCATGTGGACATGGACTGCTTCAGTATCTGAGGAATCTGGAATTGTACTGAACACAGTGAAATCATCAGCAAACATCCCCATTTCTGACCTTAGAATGGAGGGAAAGTCATTGATGAAGCAGCTGAAGGTGATTAGGTCTAGGACATTACCCTGAGGAACTCCTACAGTGTTGTCCTGGGGCTGAGATGATTGGCCTCCAACAACCACAACAATCTTCCTTTGTGCTAGGTATGACTCCAACCAGTGGAGAGTTTTCCCCCGATTCCCATTGACTTTGAAGTGCCAATAATGACTTGGACCTGGATTTTGTAATAGCTGATAAAGTTACACCCCAGTTTATGATTTTCTATTGATACCAACAACAACAATAATAATTCACATTTATATAGCACCTTTAACATAATAAAACGTCCCAAGGCACTTCACAAGAGCATTATAAAACAAAGTATGGCACCTAGACACAAAAGAAAATATTAGGTCAGATGACCAAAAGCTTGGTCAAAGAGGTAGGTTTTAAGGAGTGTCTTAAAGAAGGAAAGCGCGGTGGAGAGGCAGAGAGATGTAGGGAGTGAATTCCAAAGCTTGGGGCCTAGGCAACTGAAGGCGCAGCCACCGATGGTGGACCGATTAAAATCCGGGATGCCCAAGAGGCCAGAATTAGAGGAGCACAGATATCTTGAAGGATTTTGGGTCGGGAGGAGATTCCAGAGATAGAGAAGGGCGAGACCATGAAAAGATTTGAAAGAAAGGACAAGAATTTTTTAAATCGAGACGTTGCTTCACTGGGAGCTAATGTAGGTCAGCGAGCACAGAAGTGATAGGGGAATGGGACTTGGTGTGAGTTAAGACACGGGTAGCAGAATTTTGGATGATCTCAAGTTTATGGAGAGTAGAATGTGGGAGACCATCCAGGAGTACATTGTAATAATCAAGTCTGGAGGTAACGAAGGCATGAATGAGGGTTTCAGCAGCAGATGAGCTGAGACAGGGGTAAAGTCGGGCGATGTTATGGAAGTGGAAATAGGCAGTCTTAGTGATGGTGCAAATATGACGTCAGAAGGTCATCTCGGGTCAAATTGACACCAAGGTTGCCAACAGATTGGTTAATTTCAGACTGTTTCCAGGGAGAGAAATGGATTCAGTAGCTCAGGAACGGAGTTTGCAGCGGGGACCAAAAACAATGGCTTCAGTCTTCCCAATAATTAATTGGAGGAAATTTCTGCTCATCCAGTACTGGATTTCAGCTAAGCTGTCAGATAATTTAGCAACAGTGGAGGAGTTAAGAGAAGTGGTGGTGAGGTAGAGCTGAGCATCATCAGCATATATGTGAAAACTAACGTCATGCTTTCAGATGATGTTGCTGAAGGGCAACATGTAGATGAGAAATAGGAGGGGGCCCAGGATAGATCCTTGGGGAACACCAGAGGTAACTGCAGAAACAGGAAGGGAAGCCATTGCAAGTGATTCTCTGGCTACAATTAGATAAGAATGGAAACAGGTGAGAGCAGTCCCTCCCAGCTGGACAACAGTGGAGAGGTGTTGGAGGAGGATGGTGTGGTCAACCATATCAAAGGCTGCAGACAGGTTGCGCAGGTCATGGAAAGTTTTCGTTTGTCACAGTCACATAGGATGTCATTTGTGATTTTGATAAGAGCTGTTTCGGTACTGTGGCACAGTCGGAAACCTGATTGGAGGGATTCAGACATGGAGTTCTGGGAAAGATGGGAACAGCTTTGGGAGGCAACAACACGTTCAAGGACCTTGGAGAGGAAAGGGAGGTTGGAGATGGAACAATAGTTTGCAAGGGTGATGGGGCCGAGGGTTGGTTTTTTGAGGAGAGGGGAAATATACATTTATAGGACATAATTTTTACCAGTGCAGGCACTTAGTGAATCAGTTTACCTACTCTACCACACAGATACTTCGGATGGCTGCCACTCTTCCTGCCAATCATTTCAATTGACATGAGTTTCCAATTGGAAGCTTCAGAAAGTTTGAATGAAGAACTTTCAGTAATTGTTTAAGAGACCATATTTAGGATAAATAACAAAAATACTTGTACAGTGCCGTTCATGTTCTTGGGGTGTTCCAAAGCACTTTGCAGCTAATAAATTACTTTTTGAAGTGTAGTCACTGTTGCTATATGCGTAAAAGCAGGAGCCAATTTGCACTCATCAAGGTTCCACAAACAACAATATGAGTTATAAGAGAATCTATTTTATTGGTGTTGGTTGAGGCATAATTATTGGTCAGGCCACAGAGAGAACTCATCTACTTTACTAATGCCATGGAATCTTTTACATCCACTTGAAAAGACAGGCGGGGGCCTTGGTTTATAATCTCATTTGATAATGCAGATCTTTCTTCAGTACTACACTGAAGTGTCAGCTTAGATTCTGTGCTGAAATCCTATAGTGGGCTTGAAGCCATAAACTTTTGATTTGGAGGCGCAAGTGCTATCATTTCGGCAAGCTGACACTCAATTTCATGAAGTTATAAAGTCATATATATAAGATCCTTGTACCAGCAATATCTCCTCCAACTTTAGAAAATAGGAGCTGGATTTTACAGGCCCTTAGGGGGTGGAAAGGAAGGCAGGAAGGTTGGCAAGATGGCATGGGAAGGCAGCAGGTGGCGTGCTCATTGTCTTCCCGCTGCCATGCCATCTTGCCAGCAGGGGGAAAGGTGGCAGATTGCCTGCCTGCCCAGAGCCCAACTGAGCCACTTATATAGCCAATTAAGGGCCTTTTCCCACCTCCGCTGGCATTTTATCAGTGCTTGGGGGGGTACCCTCCGCTGCGTGAAGAGACTGCCAGGTGAACCCTGCAGCCCCCGGCAGGCTCAAAGGTGGGACTGTCCTACTTTTCAGGTACTCTTTTGCCCACCGAGGGGCTCCCCAGCGGCAATGACCGCCATCAAAGCAATGGCGCTGCCTGCCGTCAGCAACACACCCCCTGCCCCCCAGGGCAGGGCCTGCCTGACTAGCCCCAGCACCCCCAGACCCCTTTACCTACCTTTGAGGGCGCACGTCCATCATTGCACTCTCTTCCTGCAGGTGCAGACCCAGCAGTGGCCACTACTATCGTTGGCGCTGTTGTGCCACCGGCCCTCTGATTGACTGGCAGCTCTTGGGAGCAGGCTGCCATCCTTAATAGGGACTACAGCCCCGGCGGCAGCCGCTTAATTGGCTGCCGCCAACAAGATACTACCCCAGGTCCTGCTGACCATCAAGGCGAGTTCAGCTCCCATTTTCGGCCCCAGGCGACAGGATCTCTGCTACCTCCATAAAATCCAGCCCTAGATGTTTGAACCAGTCACAGCAACCATTTAGCCCAGAGGTTGAAGTGGACCTTCTGCGAAAATGGGGCCTACACAAGAATTACTCTGCAGTTGGCTCCTCCATTACCACACTGGCATTTTCAGCTTTACTAACATTTTTCTGGTCTGTGTTCTGAGACAGAGTGAAATGTACAATTAAAGGCTTCCTCTGAAGACATTCTTCCAATTTCCAGCACAAATCATCAAAATATGAACATGATGGCAAATTGTGTCTGTTAGTATGTATACAATATTATCCAAATCTGAAAAATGGGCTGGAGCCATTTCAGGGAATATCTAAAGCAAAGGTAGCTTCCTCAGACTTCCAGATTTGAAGTCTAGGAATATTCAATATTTTGTCATATTAGTCTAAGCCTTACCTCGGGGGCTGCTGTGTTAATACTTCTACCGATTTAATGTTTTGTCACCTGTGTCCATGTTCAAATCTTTACTAAAACTAACCATATGCATCTGATATAAAATAAAGCAAAATACAGCGGATGCTGGAAATCTGAAATAAAAACAAGAAATGCTGGAAATACTCAGCAGGTCTGGCAGCATCTGTGGAGAGACAAGCAGAGTTAACGTTTCAGGTCAGTGACCCTTCTTCAGAACTGGATACATATTATTATATGCATAATGTCTTGACTTGAATCGTGTTAAGTTTATTTCCAAATATTCATTCCTCTTAGCACTTTGTTTTTTTAAAGAAAACATGTAAGCCTAATAGGGAGGTGGCTTACTGGGATAACTGAAAGGTAAAAGAGCCAAACACAAATTCCATTGGAGAAAATAACAGAACTTCTTCAAGGTGGACATTACTGGAAGAGAAATGGCAGTGGGTAATGTGATCTAGTGGTAAAGCAACTGTCTGAATTATTATAACCTGGTGTGAAAGAGAAAGCTACTTCCAGATGGTCATGTGCCTGTCCAGTGGTATACAAATGACAGTGTTGGCATAGACATGCTTTTTTGTTATATTTAATGTTCTTTTTACATAACAGTTTTGTACAAACTTTCAATAAAAAAATGTACCCATAAAATTGGGGAAGCTGCTGTATAATTAGGGATAATCCTACTAAAGTAAAGTAGTGTTAGAGTTTTCAGTGCATGAAATGCAACTAACTAAAAGGCTCCTTAAGTGATGTGTACAGAAATTAATAATTTTGCAAGACTTAGAGGAGCGCCTCTACTTCTTTTGAAATATTAACATTTAGTGCGTACTCTCTCTATTCTTCCTCCTATTCCAACAGTGCCGTAACTCTATTACCTACTGTTGTCACAACCACTCTCTGATTGCCTTATCTCAGTCCAGTTTCATGAGTACTGGCTTCACTTCTTCACAAATATTAACATCAACATCAAATACAGAACAAAAACCTTTACTTCAACATCTTGGTAGAATAATACTGGTTGAATAATGCATAACCCTTGTGAAAACACTTATTTTGTGTCTTCTATGCTCAGTTACCCATGTGAGTGCTCCTATAAAGTGTATCCCCAGAGGCTATAGCTTGGGAGGTGGAAGGCTGCTGAACTTCCACTGAGGACACTTTAGGTGACAGTGGTGGGCGACATCAAGCAGCTCTGCGTCTTGAGGGCTGGACTACAAACAGCAACCTCTCCGCATGGACTGGGGCTGTCTGGCCTAGCTATGTGGTACTGACAAGGGCACTAGCAGAGTAGGTGGTTAGGAGCAGGTATGCTGTCATCCTGAGAGAGGACAGCAAGAGCATCAACCATGGAGCTAAGGGAATGTGGGAATGTGGGAATTCTGGGAATGTGCCTCAGCATCTCTCTGTGTGAGAACAGATGTGACACTGTGGAAGTTCATACTGATTTTGACCCCCAGGGTCAAGATGGCAGCAAATTCCAATTCTTTCACTCAATCCCACATATTCCCTCGAAAAATTATAAGCCTTGCACCACCTTCTCCTTATAGGCTGACTGCAAAACTGATGCCATACATTTTAGTTTCTAGATTGGGACCCCAGCACTGTAACTTGAAGTATGATTGTCCAGATTTCTATATTCACAGTAGCAGGAATTCTGTCTTGTTCCCCATTCAGCAATTTGCCAGCAGCCCTGTCGAACAAACTAACTACCCTCCTCTTACAAGGGTATAGTGTCAGATTACACCTCATGCTGTGCTTATGCAACTAGAGTTAAACCCGCCATAATAAATGTGATGACTTTGTTAGACTATTGGAAATGGGAAACTCCCCAGTGATTGCAGACAACAATCTGGATACTTGGTTCATTAATGCATCAAAGATTCCTCTGTCTCAAAGCTGGAGCCTGCAATTGGCTTTTTAAACCTATGAAAACTTACTTTGTTTTAAAACACAACCATTACACGTATCATTCCTAAATCTTCGCAGTGTTAAAAAAAATCAAAAATCCCAAAACTTGACTGGCTATTTAAAATAAATAGATTTGTAGCTTTGTTACTAACAGAGAGGAATTGTGTGTGAACGAAAGAAGCATTCCTGCACTAGCATGCTACCACGCAATTCAGAGCATTATCTTTTCTGTTTGAGGTAATATGCTGCATATCAAATGAACAAGGAATCTAATACTACTATTAGATTCTCAAGAAAAAGATCAATCTGTGTAATCAGGATTTGGTAAAGCTTTAGGCATATTGAACTAATTTGTTATTTGTGATCATCATTAAATATTGCATTTAGGATTGGACTTCAAGATGCAACTCTAGATAGGTTTGAGTCAGCAAAATCTAGATCTTCAATTTCCAGTTTGGAATCTGAATTTGTCCAAACAGTTCAGTACAGGCCTGATTGTGAAGCCAACTCCTTGTTAATTGCCGTGTCCACTTTTCCATGAATTTATTAGCTGTTCGTGCTGATGTGATTATAATTCTAATTGCCTTTTCAAATGCAAACCTGCACTATGATTTTGTCTTAAATGAAGGCTTTGCCACAATTGAGATAAACAACTTAAATAGAAAACTTAACTTGTTTATTACTTAAGGACAATGTAGCTACTAAAAACCCTTTTGGTTGCTGCCAGAAACAGTCAGCATAAACTTTTTGCCAGCAATTTTAATAAAGCATTTGAATTTCCCACTGACTTCAATTGACTAATAAAGTGCACAAATTGTTTTTTTTTCACAGTAATCCAATTCTATCCTGTCACACAACATTAGTTTGAATTATATCAAAGAAGATTCTAGCTTGCACTAGGATGACAATTTATTTACTGTGCTAACAGACTAACAGCCAGCACTGGCTTTAACTATTTTTAGGTAAGTGTCTTCAGTAGGCATAAAAGATTGTACCACTGGTTTTCTCCAGTTTGACTAATTTATTAATTTATTAAAGTTTGTTGAGGAAGTAACACGCAACTTCGGTAAAAGGGAATCTGTGGATGTGGTGTACTTGGATTTCCAGAAGGCATTTAACAAGGTACCACATCAAAGGTGATGAAACAAAATAAGAGCCCATGGTATAGGGGGTAACATATTAGCAAGGATAGAGGATTGGTTAGCTGACAGGAAACAGAGAGTAGGCATAAATGGGTCATTTTCAGGTTGGCAAGCTGTACCTAGTGGAGTGCCACATGGATCAATGCTGGAGCCTCAACTATTTACAATTTATATCAATGATTTGGATAAAGGGACAGAATGTATGGTTGCTAAATTTGCTGATGACACAAAGGTAGGAAGGGGAGTAAGTTGTGAAGAGGACATAAAGAGTCTGCAAAAGGATATAAATAGTTTGTGAGTGGGCAAAGATTTGACAGATGGAGTATAACGTGGGAAATTGTGAACTTGTCCACTTTGGCAAGAGAATAGAAAAGCAACATTTTTTTAAACTCGTTCATAGGATGTTGGTGTCGCTGGCTAGGCCATTGCCCATCTCTGCTTGCCCTTGAGAAGGTGGTGGTGAGTTGCCTTCTTGAACTACTGCAGTCCTTGTGGTGTAGGTACACTAACAGTGCTGTTAGGAAGGGAATTCCAGGATTTTGATCCAGTGACAGTGAAGGAATGGTGATGTAGTTCCAAGTCAGGAATGTGTGTGGCTTGGAGGGGAAGTAGCAGGTGGTGATGTTCTCATGCATCTGCTGCCCTTGTCCTTCTAGGTGGCAGAGGTCATGGGTTTTGAAGGTGCTGTCGAAGGAACCTTAGTGAGTTGCTGCAGTGCATCTTGTAGATGGTACACACTGCTGTCACTGTGCGTCAGTGGTGAATGTTTGTGAATGTTGAAGGCAGTGAATGGGGTGCCAATCAAGAAGGCTGCTTTGTCATGGATGGTGTCGAGCTTGTTGGAGCTGCATTCATCCAGGCAAGTGAAGAGTATTCCATCACACTCCTGACTTGTGCCTTGTAGATGATGGATAGGCATTGGAGAGTCAGCAGGTGAGTTACTCACCACAGAATTTCCAGCCTCTGACCTGCTCTTGTAGCCACAGCATTTCTGTAGCTGGTCCAGTTCAGCTTCTGGTCAATGGTAACCCCCAGGATGTTAATAGTGATGGAAATGCCATTGGACATCAAGGAGAGATGGTTAGGTTCTTTCTTGTTTGAGATGGTCATTGCCTGGCACCTGTGTGGTGCGAATGTTACTTGCCACTTATCAGCCCAAGCCTGGATGATTTCCAGGTCTTGCTGCATCTGGACATGGGCTGCTTCAGTATCTGAGGAGTCACAAATGGTGCTGAGCTTTGTGCAATCATCAGCAAACATCCCCATTTCTGACTTTATGATGGAGAGAAAATGCAGAACTCTAAGATACAGATGGATCTGGGTGTCCAAGAACACGAAACACAAAAAGTTAGTATGCAGGTACAGCAAATGATTAAGAAAGCAAATGCAATGTTGTCGTTTATTGCAAGGAGAATGGAATATAAAAGTAGAGATATTTTGCTACAGTTGTACAGGGCATTGGTGAGACCACATCTAGAGTATTGTGTACAATTTTGGTCTCCTTACTTAAGAAAGGATATAATTGCTTTGGAAGCAGTTCAGAGAAGGTTCACTCGACTGATTCCTGGAATGAGAGGGTTATCTTATGAGGAAAGGTTGGACAGATTTGGTCTGTATTCATTGGAGTTTAGAAGGATGAGAGGTGATCTTATTGAAACATATAAGATTCTGAGGGGACTTGATAAGGTGGATGTGGAAAGGATGTTTCCCCTTGTGGGAGAGACTAAAACTAGGGGGCACAGTTTAAAAATAAGGGGTCTCCCATTTAAGACAGAGATGAGGAGAATTTCTTTCTCTCAGAGGGTCATGTGTCTGTGGAACTCTCTTCCTGGAGAGTAGTGGAGGCAGGGTCATTGAATGTTTTTAAGGCAGAGGTAGATAGGTTCTTGATAAACAAGGAAGTCAAAGGGTCGTGGGGGTAGGCAGGAAAGTGGAGTTGAGTCCACAAACAGATCAGCCATGATCTTATAGAATGGCGAAGCAGATTCGATGGGCCGAATAGCCTACTCCTGCTCCTATTGTTCATATGTTCCTATGTTCATAGGTATGTACTTGTAGAACTGACAGATCATTTTTTTTTTCCTTTCTTGCCAGTTTTCTCCCTTCCTTCTTGAAGTCATCAACTCCTTTCTGACATATGATCCTATAGATACTAGCAATCCTCCAGCATCTCTTCCCAGTGGGCATTACTCATGAGCACCTTGCCATTAACTATTGGCTGGCTATTTAACCACAGGGGAGCATCAGAGTCACCCCTGATTCTTTCCTCAACTGACATCCAGACACTTGTAGCTCTAGAATGGATCATTAAATAAAGATTGGAACTGGAATCCTGGCCTATTTTCACACCAATTGTAATTCTAATACCAACAACCAATGTGAGATCTAGCAAGTCAAAACCAGGGATCAAATCTGGGACTTGCCTGGTCTGTATGGTTCAGATACTTACTGGAAAAGCACTCCAAGCTATTGGGCAGCACAAAGACCAACCCATGCCCTAGGAACTCACAGCAGCCTTTTGAAGAAAACCCAGTGATGGAAATTTGTAGCTGCCTGATTTAGTGCCCAAAGACAGCAATGTAACCATAACATCCACCAAAAATGGAGGCCAAGGCCAACCTGAAATTGGGCCTTGGGCATCATGTCAATAATGTGGGCAATCTGCCGGCACCTGCAGTGCCTCCCCGGGCAGCTCACCCTTCTCCTGGTTCCAATCTTCCTCTGCCAGCAACCACAATATATATCTGAGGCTGCTCTGAAATTGTTCTGATTGTGAATAGCATGATGATGTAACAATTGAAATGTTTCATTTGCATCAGTTGCGTTTGCAAGTTCAGCACATAGAGGTCAAAGGGGCGGCACAGTGGCGCAGTGGTTAGCACCGCAGCCTCACAGCTCCAGCGACCCGGGTTCAATTCTGGGTACTGCCTGTGTGGAGTTTGCAAGTTCTCCCTGTGTCTGCGTGGGTTTCCTCCAGGTGCTCCGGTTTCCTCCCACATGCCAAAGACTTGCAGGTTGATAGGTTAATTGGCCATTATAAATTGCCCCTAGTATAGGAAGGTGGTAGGGAAATATAGGGACAGGTGGGGATATGGGATTAGTGTAGGATTAGTATAAATGGGTGGTTGATGGTCGGCACAGACTCGGTGGGCCGAAGGGCCTGTTTCAGTGCTGTATCTCTAAACTAAACTAAAAGAGGTGATGTATTCTTTCCTTTCTATCTGTACTTTTTCTCAGTGCTATGCTTTGTACCATTTTTATTCATTCATAGGATGTGAGGCCAGCATTTGTTGCTCATTTCTAATTGCCCTCAAGAAGGTAGTGGTGAGCTGCCTTCTTGAACCACTCAATCCATGTGGTGCAGATACACCCAGAGTACTGTTAGGCTAAAAGTTCCAGGTTTTTGACCCAGCAACAGTGAACAAATGGCGAAATAGTTCCAAATCAGGATGGTGTGTGGCTTGGAGGGGAATTTGCAGGTGGTGGTGTTCCTATGCGTCTGCTGCCCTTGTTCTTCTAGCTGGTAAAGGTCACAGATTTGGAAGGTGCTATCGAAAGAGGCTTGGCAAGTTGCTGCAGTGCATCGTGTAGCTGGTACACACTGCTGCCACTGTGCGCCTTGGAGGTAGTGATCATTTAAGGTGCTGATCTAGTGGGCTGCTTTGTCCTGGATGGTGTTGAGCTTCTTGAGTGTGGTTCGAGCTGCACTCATCCAGACAAGTGGAGAGTAGTCCATCACATGCCTGGCTTGTGCCTTGTAGATGGTGGACAGGCTTTGGGGAGTCAGGAGATGAGTTATTTGCTGCAGAATTACCATCCTCTGACCACAGTATTTGTATGGCTGGTCCAGTTAAGTTTCTAGTCAATGGTGACCCCCAGGGTGCTGATGGTGGGGGATTCAGCGATGGTAATGCCATTGAATGTCAAAGGGAGATGGTTAGATTCTCTTTTATTGGAGATGGTTATTGCCTGACACTAGTGCGGCGCAAATGTGACTTGCCACTTATCAGCCCAAGCCTGAATGTTGTCCGGGTCTTGCTGCATGCGAACAGAGACTGCTTCAGTGTCTGAGGAGTTGCGAATTATACTGAACACTTGTGTAATCATTAGCGAACATCCCCATTCCTGACCTTATGATGAAGGGAAGGTCATTAATGAAGCAGCTGAAGATAATTGGGCCTAGGACATTACCCTGAGGAACTCCTGCAGCAATGTCCTGGGGTTGAGATGATCGGCCTGCACCAACCACAACCTTCTCGTTTATGTTAGGTACGACTCCGACCAGCCGAGAGTTTTCCTCGATTCCCATTGACTTCAACTTTACTAGGGCTCCTCGATGCCATACTCGATCAAATGTTGTTTTGATATCAAGGGCAGTGTTACAACCTCAGTAGAGACCGTTAAGGTTAAAACACGAGATATGACCTCCCCAGACCAATTTAAAGAATTACACAAGATTTCATGTTTTAAGGCTTTTATAACAACTAAACTAAAAATCCCATTAACTAAATTGCACTTTGTTGATACTCCAAGTTACAGAGGTATTTTCTTCACTTATTAAAACACTTGAAAACCTCATACCACATTTATATGTTACACAGGTTACACAGTCCTCCTTGAAGTGAAATCTTTGCAACTAAAAGTCTCAAACACCTCCCAGTTGCAATGGGCTGAATCTCCCAGACCTTCTCAAAGTCAATGTCCTTTTTGCTCACTTCTTCAGAGAACTTTCAACTTGGACTTCCGTGAATATGGTGATTTCTGGTGAGCCTGTTGGTCTTTTCCTTCTCCACAAATTTCAACTTCCAAATCAGCTTCAAGTCTTCAAAGCCTTTCACTGTATCAGTGTTCTGAGAGCAGGTGTTCTCTCTCTCTCTCCCCCGAGGCTGCCACCTTCTGGTTGCTGTCTTCCAGTCTTCCTTACAGCCTGCAGATTTCGCAAAGTTAGTAGAATTTACCCGGCATCAGAAGGTCAGTAGTCATTTGTTTTTTCCCCTGTACAGAGCCCACAAGTCTGGCCACAGCCAAACCATTCGGGTCTTCCTTTGTTTCCAGGTGTTGGCAATTGCAATTTGCATTTGCATTTTCAGAGCCACTGATTCTTTGTTTACAATCTGAGAGTCTGGGGAAGTGAAACCCATTGTCCGTCAGGTGTTAGAACCTTGCATTCTCTGCTTTTCAAAAGGATCTTTGATCTAGGTTCCTTGTTGTCCTAGTAACCAAGATTCCTGTCTTATCAGACAGGATGAGTTGATGTGAGGTCACATGACTTCTCTGACTCCATTTACACTACATTAAAAATCACAGTTTTTTAAAACATAATCATGCTACAAAGCCCTGCATTCATAAGAGGCAGTCACTCTAACCTCACCTCTTGAATTTAGCTCTTTTGGTCATGTTTGAGCAAAGGCTGTAATGAGGTCTGGAGCTGAGTGGCCCTGGTGGAACCAAAATTGAGCATCGATGAGCAGGTTATTGGTGAGTTAGTGCCACTTGATAGCACTGTCAAAGACACCGTCCATCGATTTGCTGATGATTGGGTGCTAATTGGCTGGATTGAGCTTTTCCTGCTTTTTGTGGGCAATACAGACCTGGGCAATTTTTCACATTGTTGGGTAGATGCCTGTGTTATAGCTGTATTAGAACAGCTTTGCTAGTGGTGCGAATAGTTGTAGAGCATATGTCTTCAGTACCACAGCCAGGATGATGTCAGGCTCATAGCCTTTCCTGTATCCCGTGCCTTCAGCCGTTTCTCGATATCTCATGGAGTGAATTGAATTGTCTGAAGACTGGCATCTGAAATGTTGGGGGCCTCAGGAGGAGGCTGAGATGAATCATCCACTCAGCACGTCTGGCTGAAGATGGTTGCAAATGCTTCAGCCTTGTCCTTTGCATTGACAAGCTGGGCTCCCACATCATTGAGGATGGGGATGTTTGTGGAGCTTCCTATTCCTGTTAGTTTTTTAATTATCCACCACCATTCATGACTGGATCTGGCAGAACTGCAGAGCTTTGACCTCATCCATTGATTGTGGGATTGCTTTGCTCTGTCTATCATATGCTTCTTCTGCTGTTCAACATGCATGTAGTCCTGTGTTGTAGCTTCACCAGGTTGGCAACTCATTTTTAGGTATACCTGGTGCTGTTCCTGCTATTTTGTCTAGGGCGGGGAAGGCGGAAGATGGCCTTCCCACCCCAGGCCAATTGAGGCCCTTAAGTGACCAATTAATGGACACTTAAGGGGTTCTTCCCACCCACACCTCAACTGAGTGGAAGGCGGGGGGGCCCGCTGCCACAGGGAGACACTGCCAGGTAAAGCCTGGCAGCCTTTTTGCAGGGTCAGTAGTTCCCTCCTTTGGGAGCAATCAAGGGCCCCTCGAGTGCCCCCCGGCAGCAATCGCTGCCCCCCTGGCAAGACACCTCCCCACCCTCACCAACACTTCCTAAAACCCAATCACCAGAGGCTGCCTGAATGACCTTGGCGACCCTAATCCCACTCACCTTTCCCACCGTCTTCTATCTCCTTGGTACTGCAGGGCATCCCCGACGGCAGGCACTTAATTGGCTGCCTGCCATGGAGTGGATTGGGGGGTCTGACAAAGGCGGTGTCTGCCCCCCCGCCACCTTCCGGCCTGCCACTAGGACCCCAGTTTTCAGAATAAGATGCAACCCTTGGTGTGGGAAAGGTAAATGTCTGGTTCAGAGAGGAAAAAAATATCATCAAGTCACTTTTGATGATGTTTTCTCATCTAACCATGCTGTATCGTGAACACTCTGAAGTGTTTTCAGAACATAGGATCAGTGATAGGCCATTCAGCCTCTCAAGCCTTTTCCGCCAAATATTGACACCAGATGATACAAGTAGAAAAAAATAATTTTACAATACTGACATTTATCACTTTGATGAATTTTTTTTTAATTCTTTCTACCCAGCTCTGCACCCCCCCACCCCCCCACACCACCACCCTACCCTTCCCAAAATATGTTTAAGCAGAATCTTTTGAAGGTTGAATGACTATTCCAGATACACTCACTTTGATGGTCTTGCTGTTGCTTTAGATCACAGAAAGAAATAACAAAAAATAATTGTCATCTTGATAGTTCAAGCTGGATAGATAGCAGTTAATTATGCCCGAATGTACAATTTAGATCATTCCCCACAGGGACCATTAAACACTAAAGCAAAATCTCAGTTCCATAAAATGCTGTAATTATGCTTAATGTTTTATGACTACAGCTGTAGATCCAAAAATAACATATTACAGGAAGTGTCTGTTCAATAAGTTATAACATTGCGCAAATGTAACAAAATTATGTTTTATTTTTATGTTCTTAGTTGAATAATGTTTATGGAATTTTATACTAGATAATGTAGTGGCGGTGAATTGGATAACTTAGAAACAGCTTTCTAAAGATCATGGATTCTGCACAAAATTAAATTAAGATATTTTCACACATAAATGTCTTAATGTTACAAATCTAGTACTACATTGCACAATATAGAACAATGTAAATGGAGTCACAGAACTCTCAATTGTAATATGAAAACTAAAAGATCACTTGAATTTTTGTAAAGGTCTGATATTCATACTCACATATTTGTGTCTGCACTATTTATTCCAGGATCTTGCCAAGCACTGTTATTTCCTTCATAAAAGGTTCTTCTGCATAGTTGCCTAGATCTTTTCTCAGATTACATCTCCTTAAAGAAGGTAATTGGAGCCATATCACATTGATTGAAAACAACAGGAAGCTCTGTGTATTGTAATGCCTTTTCTCTAAGTAGCCTATGTACTGTGTACTATTGCATTATGATGTATCCTCTCACTTAGCAAAGAAAGCATCTGCAAACTTAAAGTACCATTTTTTAATTGTTATCTGCCTTTATGGAACTGAATTTTGTTTTAAAAATGAAGCAAAATACTGCAGATGCTGGAAATCTGGTACAAGCAGTGGCTACCTTCTACTGAGAGTCTTTGAAACATTAAATTGGGATGATTTTCTAAAATTAGTTTGATGTTTGCATTTGAACCCATCAAACTACATTTTTAATTTTAAACTCATGTGCAAAACTATTGCCAGTATGAAATCATCATGATCCCTCACAGCATCTATTGGAAAGTCTCACATATAGCAGCTCCAAATCACCAAGAAATTGAACACCCACCCCAATGATACCAACAGTAAATCAAATGCGTAACTTATTTAATTGGCACAGGGTTTGAAGATTTACATTAGACTACAAAATTATATATAGAGAATTCATTAGACTGGCATGGAACATATAGCAAGTGTATTACAAAGTATCTACAGCACAGAAATAGGTCATTCAGCCCAACAAGTCCATGCCAGTGTTTATGCTCCACACATTCCTCCTCCCACCCCTCTTCATCTAATTCCCATCAACACATCTTTCTATTCCTTTCTCCCAAATGCTTCCCCTCTAATGCATTGATGCTATGCCTCAACTACTCCACATTCCAACCACTCTCTGGGTAAAGAGGTTGAATTTATTATTGAATTTATTAGTGACTTTATTTAAGTGTTTGTGGCCCTCAGTTCTGGTCTAACCCACAAGTTGAAACATCTACTCTACATCTACCCTATCAAACCCTTTCACAATCTTAAAGACGACTATCAGGCCAGCACTCAGTCTTCTCTTTTCTAGAGTAGAACAATACTTAGAAATCAAAGTGAGATGACCTTTCTGAGTAACAATCATCTGCCTTTTAAATGGTTGCTGCCTTGCAACTGCTAACTTCAACTGTAAATACAGATGTGACAATCTTACAAAATACCACGTTATGCCTATAAGCGGAACTGAGTTGCTTAAGTACTATTTGACAAGGGGACAGTCTGATTTGCATCTGAAATTCTGTTTTTGCGAAATTTGCATCTCAGCTCAGTTTCAACCACAATGGATTTGGTGCTCCTTCCTTTCAACTAATTTCTTACTTGTTTAATTCTCTATTTCTTAACTTCCTCAACTTTCACTCCTTCCCTCTCCCCTGACGAAGGCAAAAACTGATATTGGGATAGAATTCCATGGGTGTAGGTTGTCTTTCAGTATCTTGCCGAAGTGATCATTGTGTGTACATGGGGCTGGAGAAAGTGGTTTTTCATTATGGCTGATAGTGACCCAGTTTTTTCTACTCACAGGCAGACAAACACTATCTTCCATCAAGGGTTCCTGGATAATGATCAGGAGTGGGAATTGTGGCATTTTCTTGGTGCTTTGTTCGTTTGCAGCATCCCTGGCCTGAATTTTACTGCGGGTGTCGGGACCCCAGCATCGGATTGAAAAGCTGGTCCAGTACTACTTGCCGGTAGTGGGACAGCCTCGGCAGTTTTACCACAGATGGCCTCCTAAATGGCCACCTGCGGGTCCACTGACCAATTAAGGATGGTGGGCAAGTTCCTGATGCTGCCAGCCCAATCAGCTCTGAAGCCTCAAAAGCATCACTGGGAGCTGGGAGATAAGTGTGTAAATAAAAAATTCAGGGGGCCAAGGGTCAGAGGGGAAACCCCTCCAAGAAAATTGTTGGGACCGCAGGGGCTGCCTTCACTGCCTGTGGCCCCCTCTTTGGGCCATTGACCCTAGCCACCCCCCCCCCCCCCCCCACTTCCCCACCCCTCCGCAGACTGCTGCAGAGATTCTGCCTCCACTTAGTTGGCAGTCTCCCCATGTGGCAGGAGTGTCACCACACCATCGACAAAATGCCGGTGGCCCTGTAAAATGGCCCCTAATTGGGCCTTTAATTATGCTAATCGGCTGCCCACCTACTCAGAGTGGACAACTGATAGGCTTCCGGCCCCGCCGCTGGTAAAATGCCCCAGCAGCGGGATCATGTCAGGAAGCCACCTGACTGCCCGCAATTTTACTGCCCTCACCCCCACCCCCGCTTCCTGGGGGCGAGTAAAATTCTGGCCCCCATTGCTGTTTAGTTGAAATCAACTACTGCAGATCAGTCATTGAACCTATGCCTTTTAAGGTTTATCTGGTTCATTTGTCATATTTTCTTTATTGACTTGTTGATGAGCAGCTGTTCTTCCTCTGGCTGAAGTCAGGGACGGATTTGCACAAAATCCAATTTGCTCCATTTTGATCAGTTGTGTATTCAGATGCATTGATTTCTTATGAAAAGAAGTCAATGTGTATTTTCAGCTGTGCAGAGGCAGTATACCCACTTCCACTATTAATCTGGCAGGGTGTAACCATGTTACGTTCCGCTTGGGCTCAAATATGAACTGATTATTCAGTCTGGTTAAAATGAATTTTATAGCTTCTGAAATCAAAAGCTGAAGAGATGATACATGCTGCTTCCTAATGTAGAGCTTGTTCATTTTCTAGATATTGTCTGTATATTGGAAGAGGTGGTTGTTTTTGCAGATACTATTTCCCACCATCCTTCTATGGGTGCATGCCTTCTCCTGACCAATTCACACATTCCTCAAAGTTACTCATTTTGCATAGGATGATGGGGCTTTTAAAGTCTTACAGCATTGGTCTGAGTAATTAGATCAACGAATGGCTTCCGTCTTCTTATAACACAAACGTAACAATGGATTTCTCTGCCTGCAAAGCATATTCTTAAGCTTTCAACAGTGTAAAATTGTCTAGTGTTAGCACATATAGCGAACCAGTTATCATAGAATCAATCATACTTCACAGAAGGAGGCCATTTGGTCCATCATGCCGGCTCATTGAAAGAGCTAGTCAATTCGTCCCAGACCCCCTGCTCTTTCCCCAGAGCCCTGCAATTTTTCCCCTTCAAGCATTTATCTAATTCCCTTTTGAAGTTATGTAAGAATAGGCTCAAAAAACTAAATTAGCAGAGGAGTTGGGATCTGTGCTCCAGACTATCTTGGATATTCCCCTTATATAATTTATCATTTGCTGGTTGTCATTCAACACCTTATTACTTGTAAATTGCTACAACTGCCATGCTGTTGCCTATTTCAAATAGATATTATTAGCACCAAACCTTGATGTTGAAATTAGATGTTGTTTTTCATGTTGACAATATGTTAATTGAACTTATCAATAGGGCCATTTTCAGTATTGGGACACACACCCCCAGTGCATTTGTGGATTCAACTAATGGGCTGTATTATTAACCTCATCTACATTTTCTCAGTAATAATGCTGACCTCTTTCACTGAGTTCTGTTCAAATCAAGTGAGTGAGACAGATTTATTAAAATGTGTAATAGATAACACATAATGCGAGACACCAGTAATTATTTGGTAAGTTATTTTAAGTAGGAACAGGTAACTACAAGCTGGATTTGGAGACTTGTTTCACATTTGCAAGCAGCAATAGTGAGGTAAATGTTTATCTAATTGAAGTGTGAAATAGCTAAATAAATTCCATGTGATCCAAAACTACTAGGAGCTGCAAAAAAGAAGTAAAACAACATTTTGAGACCTTCTTTCCTTTTTCCCCCTTCCCTCCACTCAGACCATATATCACAGACCATAACAACACAAATGTAGGTGGTTTCATTCAGCTAAGATTACGGAATCTTCCATCAGTCTGAGTTTGTGAAAGTGGAAATTTGATTACCTGGCATGTTCTCATGCTCCTTGAATTTGTGGTCTGTATTGTGTTGTAAAGGTTCTTTAAGTATTAGAGCCTTTAGGGAGTTGACCAGAGGGGAACAGAGCTGATTCTGGAAGGTTTACTTCTGGAGTATCTACAGGCCTTTCCTGTAAAATGCAAGTGACTTGTGTTACGACCGAGGCAGGAAGGGTGCACTGTTAATTCAGTCCCACTTCTCCACAGGTCACAGCATATCAATAAATTTTCCCACTTACCGAAGCAGCCAATTAGATTCTCTATTTGTCGCTGAGTAAAGCACACCAACCAGGTTTCTTTAATCAACAACAAAATTAACCATTTATTATGAACCTGAGTCTTAACCAATAATGAAGTAAATCTATATACAATTTGAGATATTAAAGCTTCTTATTTTCCATAGCCCTCAAGCACACGCACATACATCCATAAACCAGTTATCTGGGAAGATGGGAATTTTGGTCTACAGCTGTTTCATAGGAATGAAAGGAATAAAAAACTTAGTCTGTCATGATCTGGAAGGAAGTTCTTTGGTTTGGTGAGGTGTCCCAAAGTTGAATAGTTGGATGCCACTCCAAGTCTTTCCAGACAAGGTTGATGAAAAGTCTGTGATGGATAGGCGTTCAAAAAACTTCAACAGTAGAAGGCTTCACATAAGGTCTTCCATCAGGTGTGCAGCAACGCAGATCTTCTTAGGTCTTACAGCAGTATAGCAGTAAAAGGTGTCTTCCAATATTCAGGATTTCCTAAACCCAGGAGACAACACGACAGCTTGATGCAGGGATTCTTCAAAGATGGGGGCAATAGGAATCTGCCACATTTGAAATATAGGGTTTCTTCTCAAGAGATACAGGATTCCTTTACAGAGAGGTAATACTGTTTCTGGGTCTTCTTCTGATCTCCAGGCAGGTCAAAATCAAATTTCAAATGCCTGCTTTTTGTCCAAATCCACTGGCTTTTTAAAGTTCCAAACTAGGAAAAAAAACCCTTCCTGAAACAGGTCACATGCCCAGTCATAAATTCTTGTCATAACAGAGGGTAGCTCTGAGTTCATCCCCCTTCTGGTTTCCTTGAAATTACTTGCATTCCAGTCCTTGTTTATCAGTTCAGCTTCTGTGAACTTCCTTTCAAAAGATCCATAAAGTTCAACTATTTACAGCTGTCTGAATGTCCACTGATAGTCCGTTTTCAGTTTTTAAAAACACAGAATCCTAAGTTTTAATATAAAAAAAATCCTCGTAACTCCTGACATGTTGAACTCAATTGCGTAACCTTGTTCCTATCCTACTTTTTTCAATTTCACTTCAATCAATTAATCTATTACCAGAAAAATATTTAGCACAAGTGTAATGGTCGTGCATCATAACTGGCAAAATATTAAGCAACTGTTAAAATCAACTTTTACCAAAATGGGTGAGAGGGGG
The DNA here is from genome assembly GCF_036365525.1 of Heterodontus francisci. Lineage (NCBI taxonomy): Eukaryota > Metazoa > Chordata > Chondrichthyes > Heterodontiformes > Heterodontidae > Heterodontus > Heterodontus francisci. The sequence goes on from NC_090389.1 coordinate 54,140,745, forward strand.
CAGTGAGTTAAAGAGCAATAAAGGGAGTGGGGTGGCTGTGGAAAGGAGGAGAACAAGGGAAGTTGAGTTTTGCCACGCAATTAAATTACATATAATAACATATATATATGATAGTTAAAAATGTCTTGTACTCTAATTACTGTGTACAATGATGACCGAAAACAAATTTGTGTTTATATATTATTTCCTTGGGACATTCCAAAGCACATTACAGCCAATGAGTTACTTTTGAAGCACAGTTGGTGTTATGTAGGAAAAGATAAATCAAAAGTTCCTGAAATCTGTACCCTTTTAATATGACCTGGAAGGTGGGTGTCAAGATCATGCCCATTAGTGAAATAAGTTGACTCTATTGGTTATATAGTCTGTTTGCCGCTAAAAACCTTTACATTCAGAATGTAGAATGAACTACAATAGTGCTGAATCTCCCTAGTATTGCCTGTCTGCCTCTCTATCCCTCTCTCCTTCCTTTAAGATGCTCCTTAAAACTGACTTCATTGACTGAGCTTTTGGTCACCTGTCCTAATATATCCTCATGTGGCTCAGTGGCAAATATTGTCTGATAATACTTAAGCACCTTGGGACATTTTACTATATTAAACTTGCATTTAAATAGCAACTTGTTTGTTGGTAGTCCCCAAAGATGGAGACTTTTGACTTGGACTGAATTCTGTATAATGGTCTGGATCTTTGGATCGTTTCAAAGTTTAGTGGGGTTGAGGTGGGAGAAGTAGGGGCAGAGAGGCAGACCAAAGCCAGAAGTGTGCAATGGCGAGTAAGACCCAGCCTCAGTGATTGTTGGGGGAAGGGTAACAATTCATAGCTAGATGCACAAGATGGGAACAGTCCTGAAGGTGTCGGGACACTATCATATATAACAATGGTTGGCAGCTATCTTTGCAGCTGTGGCAGCTGTGGACTGGGGAGGGAAGGTGAATGTGAGACTAGGGCCTGAGTTGGGGGCAGGATAGCAGCTAGGCAGAGGGGCTCAGGAGATAGAGAGGAAATCGTGAGTAATCAGCCCAAGGCCACAATTGGGTCGGCTGAAAAGCAGGGTGTGGAGCACCAGTGACCAACAACAGGCCGATAATCCACATGGATGGGGACCAGCCATGGTCGACAAGTAAGTTCTCTGGTGAATGCCTTAGATTTTCAGCTCAATATTTCAGTTTTTTCACAGTGAAGCAGGCTGCGACTCTCTCATTTCATTCTTTGTCATTTAATTCTGGTTAAGTTGTCTCAGTAATATCACGCTATTGTATATAACCTGATAAATAAAATAAATTGCATATATTTCCTTACTTCATTGGGTAACAGTAAAATGAATTGTTGAAGGCAGTAATGTAGTTGTCTTGGAGGGTTTGGAAGATCCTGGACAGAGAAATATATCATATCTGCAGGTCAAAAAATGTTACCGGAGAGGCTGGGATTTAGCCACAAAGATCAAACGATGCTGAATTATTCAGGCACTTGCTCTGGATGCTGCAGTTTAGTTAAGCAATTGGAAGAGGATACTTATTGCAGAATTGATTCTTCTAGGGAGGAGGCACTGGAAGCTGTAAATGAAAATAAAATTATGCAGTGTCGGGATCTGAAAGGTGAAATGGTGACGTGGGCTGTATTATCTAACAATGCAATTTAGGGTGGGCTACATTGGATTTCTGGGTACCTTGCTTCGAATTTTCCTTATGGAATCATTGGAATCATGGATAAGCAACAGAAGATTACAAAGGCAGGATTTTCTGTTGAAATTAGATCTGCGTTGATTTAGCATCAATTTAGCTTGGGAAATTCTCAAATCCATACCCTCCAATCATGTAATACGGATATCACAGAGATATCAGTTTGAGATGTCTTTGGCTTCATGGGTCAAAGCCTCTGTAATTAATAGCACTCAGCTGATTTCATGGGGAGTGAAATGTTGAGTTATTGAAGTATCTCTGTAGTAAAATACTAATCAGTTTTCCCTAATGAGCCAGAATAAAGCTTCTAAGAATGTTGACTGTAAAAATGACGTAATTAAGGCATGTAATTTCCCAAATATCTCTATATTCAAAAAAATGTCTGTATAAAGATTATTTAACAGTTACAACAACAACAATTTGCATTTATATGGAGAGTTGATTCATTGGGGGTGGGGGGTGGTCATTGGTGTTGTAGGGCTGGAGAAGGTTACAGTGACAGGGAACAACACATCTATGAAAATACAAGGGAGCCAATGTTGGTTAGTAAGGGCAAGGTGAGGAGTGAGCTTGACTTGGGCCAGGATTTTACCAGCCCTCTGAAGACTGATTGGGAGGCGAGGGGGCTGGTAAAATGGTGGTGGAAAGCATCAGGAGGGAAACCCAACATCTTCTTGCTGTCACAGGATAGTCCCAAAGACGGGAATGGCAGCAACTCAGCCATCCACCGACCGGAGGTAGGCAGCCAATTAATCCAATTAACAGGCAATTTATGCCCATTTTATGAGCCCATCAACAATTTACTAGTGTTGGGAGGGCCGCTGCCACGTGGGGAGCCTGCCAAGTACATCAAGGCAGACACACACTGGCTTCCAGGGGGTGGGGGGGGGGGAGAGGAGGCATCCCTTACTTCACTCCATCTTCCATAGAGGGGTACCCTGGCAGCAACGGCCATGCTCGCAGCCCCAACGCTTCTGCTGGAGGGTTCACTCCTCTGATCACCGGGATCTGCCTATTCGACCACAGCAGAGTCAAAAAATCTCTTACCCGCCCTTCGAGGGCGCCTCAACATGGAGGTGCCCACTCCTTCGCCCTGCACCTCAGCAGCGGCTCCCTCTATCAGTAGTGCTACAGAGGCTTCCGAGCTGCTGGCCCTCTGACTGAGCTGGCAGCTCGGAGAGGCAGGCTCCTGTCCTTAATGGGATGAAGTGGTCAGAAGTGGGGATGTTCGCTGATGATTGCACAATGTTCAGTACTATTTGCGACTCCTCAGATACTGATGCAGCCCATGTCCAGATGCAGCAAGATCTGGACAACATCCAGGTTTGGGCTGATAAGTGGCAAGTAACATTTGCGCCACACAAGTGCCGGGCAATGACCATCTCAAACGAGAAAGAATCTAACCATCTCCCCTTGATGTTCAATGGCATTACCATCACTATCAACATCCTGGGGGTTACCATTGACCAGAAACTGAACTGGAGTAGTCACATAAATGCTGTGGCTATGAGAGCAGGTCAGAGGCTGGAAATATTTTATTTATTTAGAGATACAGCAAGAGAGAAACAGGCCCTTCAGCCCATCGAGTCTGTGCCAACCAACAACCACCCATTTATGCTAATCCTATATTCCTTACCACATCCCCACCATTCTCCTACCTACACTAGGAGCAATTTACAATAGCCAATTTACCTATCAATTTATCTGCAAGCCTTTGGCTGTGGGAGGAAACCAGAGCACCCGGCAGAAACCCACGCAGTCACAGGGAGAACTTGCAAACTCTGGACAGGCAGTACCCAGAACTGAACCCAGGTCACTGGAGCTGTGAGGCTGCAGTGCTAACCACTGCACCATTGTGGCAAGTAACTCACTTCCTGACTCCCCAATGCCTGTCCACCATCTACAAGGCACAAATCAGGAGTGTGATGGAATACTCTCCACTTGCCTGGATGGGCGCAACTCCAACAACACTCAAGAAGCTCGACACCATCCAGGACAAAGCAGCCCACTTGATTGGCACCCCATCCACCACCTTCAACATCCATTCCCTTCACCACCAATGCACAGTGGCAGCAGTGTGTACCATCTACAAGATGCACTGCAGCAACTCACCAAGGCTCCTTCGACAGCACCTTCCAAACCTGTGACCTCTACCACCTAGAAGGACAAGGGCAGCAGATGCATGAACACCACCACCTGCAAGTTCCCTTCCAAGTCACACACCATCCTGACTTGGAACTATATTGCCGTTCCTTCACCGTCTTTTGGTCAAAATCCTGCAACTCCTTTCCTAACAGCACTGTGGGTGTACCTACACCCCAAGGACTGCAGCGGTTCAAGAAGGCAGCTCACCACCACCTCCTCAAGGGCAATTAGGGATGGGCAATAAATGCTGGCCTGGCCAGCGATGCCCACATCCCACGAATGAACGAATGAAAAAAAATGTCAGTCCTGGCAGCAGCCTCTTAATTGATCGCTGTCAGTAAAATAGTCATTGTGGTCCCACTGCCCGCCAGCAGGGGCTCAGACAACACATTTTGCCCTGACAGCAGGGCTTCACTCTTGCCTTTAAAATTCCAGCCTTGGTGTGGGATAGGATACATTAACCAGAGTTTTCAATGAGCTGGTATATGAAGTGTGGAGGGTGGGAGACCAGCTAATACAGCCTTGGAATAGTTGAATCTGGAGGTGACAGAGGCATGGGTGAGGGTGTCATAAACTGATAGACTGAGTCGGGACAGTGGTGAATGATGTTGTGACAAATTCTTTTATTACACTGCCATTGGTTTATATGAACAAACAAAACCTTTTCACAAAGGAAAATATGTCCCACACCCATTAACCTAGGTTACAGCTCTGACTTGTTTTTGTGTTACAGATGTTTAGTTCGATATTGACAGCAACATTGTTCTTTGAGGGAGGGAGTTTGAACTTTATTAAATATAAAATATCCTTCCTTGAATAGTCATAGTTGATAATTCCATAAGTTCAAAGCTTAGCCAACTAGAAATTGCTTTCTAATCTTTTAGAAATATTATTGGTTACAGCGGGAACTATTTTATTGAAACTACAGGAAGATTTGTTAGTAAAGGAATGTTACAGTTCAATAGTATTAGTGACAACAACAACTTGCATTTATATAACTCCTTTAAAATAATAAAATGACCTAAGGCCTTTCACAGGAGCATTATGAAACAAAATTTGACATCAAGCTATGTAAGGAGATATTAGGACAGCTGGCCAAAAAGCTTGGTCAAAAAGGTAGGTTTTTAGGAGCGTCTTCAAGAAAGAGAGACAGCTAGAGAGTTGGCCAGTTTTAGAGAGGGATTTGCGGAGCTTAGGGCCTAGACAGCTGAAGGTACGACCGCTAATGGTGGAGCGATTAACATCGGGAATCCGCAAGTGCGCAGAATTGAAGGAGTGCCGAGATCTCAGAGGGTTGGAGTTCCAGTAGTGTTAGTGAAGGAATATTACAGTTCCAATAGTGTTACAACTGAGATGAGAGCTTCCTGGGAATGGGTTCCCATGTTGTTTACTGAGCTCTCTTTTGGCATTGTATAAGGAGGACGGGATGATCTCTATGGTCTGTGAAAGCTGTACTGTGAGAGAAAAACTTGGCCTGTGAGCCTAAACCCAGCAGTCCTGTCACAAAGAACGAATGAAAATTAAAAATGATAGAAAATACTGTCAACTCTTGGCATTGAATCCTCTTTGTGCATTGTAAGAATGAAGCATGTGATTACTATTGGATCAAAGACAACTAAATAAAATCAGCTAATTAATTGGCATCAGGTGCAAAAATGAACAAAAATGTTCCACATTTCTAGTAATATCCTGCCTTGCTCTAAGCTTCAAAACCTTAAAATAGTCTCCTGAATAGTCAAATCTGACTGACACATTCACTGTCTATTCTATGTAGCAAACAGTTCTGTTCACTGAGTCTACTTCCTGGCCACTGACTTACATACCTCTCACATTTCAGGATTTTTTCACCATTTTTCCACAGAAAGGATTTGAAAACAATGCTACTTTTAAAGGAGAGTGTATTCTCCCAAGTTTAAGGGCACTCAGGCTAATTCTAATATCTTCAGTACTGCCTCAGCCAAAATCAACTGCTCAACATACAACATCTTAGTCTGTAAGGCTCAGTCAATGGAGCAAAAGATAATAGCTAGTTTCTGTTATGAGAACAGTTAGAAACTCTAACTATGAACAAAACAGATTTTTGTTTCCAGTACAACAGCAGATGATGGGGTAGTATGGTCAGTCGAGTAATACTGCTGGTTTCGAATGAGCCACCCATTAAATTCCCTGCCCGCTATTCCGTTCCAGTGACTTCCATAAAGCTGAATATCAAGCAGGGTGTTTAACAGGTGGCTGCTGTGATTCAACCCAGTGCTGCCACCTGAGCTGAATTTCTACCTCGATGAGTACAGAATCAACTTTTCAGTAGCAGCAATTTAAACCATTTTCTCTTCTCTCTGAAGAGTGTTTTGTTTAAACTCTTCAAATTTAGTGCACGCCCAACCAATTCCACTTTAACTGATATGCATTTATTTTTCCTTAAACAGCTTGTTACACATTTTTAGGGATAAATGCAAACCTGGATCAGGGCGTTCATCCTTCACTAAGTTTTTATTTCCTTTGAAGTGACAGAATCTGTATGTAGAACTGAACTGCACTTTATTATTTATGATGAGGACCTCTCTCAACAGTACACTGCCAGCTCTGCATTTCATAAGCATCACTCACTTTCCAACATCTTCATTATTAGATTTCATGGTCTGTTTTTAAACCATAATTTCTGTAACTGTCCAGATGGTACAAGATAGACAAATGCTCCCTAATGCTGAATTTTCAGGAGTCTTACAGTAATTTGACAGAAAGATATATTTCAGATTGTATACCAATGCAATATGTTACCAGTGAGCAGCATCTGTCCATTTCCAGAAATTTGCTGATTAGAGAGTTGAAAGGCATCAGCCAGTTGCAACCCTTAAAACTTACTAAAATGGTAAATAATGTGCATCAAGATTTCTCAGATGCAGCAAAGAACCACTAAAAATCCTGATCCCATAGAACAATATAAAAGTTATTTAAGTGCACAAGTGATCTTGGCTGGAATTTTCCCAGCCCCGTGGATTTGGAGGCGGGGGAGGGCAGGAAATTCAGAAATGAAAACATGGGGTTGGCTCCCAACTTCTTCCCGCCTCCTCGCGATTTTCCCAGAGGCTAGCTCCATGTGGGAATGGCAACCTGCCCGGCATTGGTGGGTAGCCAGTTAAGGGAGTTGATTAGGTAATTAGGCTGCATTTTTGCGCACCATTCCAATTTTCCTGAGAATCACAGGGACCCCTGCAGTGTGAATGGATCGCCAGCTCACAAGAGGCAAGTGCACAGTGGGAGCACCCATCGGCTTCAGCTTTACTTGAGATCAGAAAATAACTGGAACAAATCAGAAAGTCTGCGGTCAAGGGCAGGCTGAGGCCTGCCATTGCAGCAGTGTCTCATGTAGCCTGTTGCCAATGAGAGTGCTGGAGCTTAAGAAATTCATTCCGATCCCTTCCTCCTCACTTCCATTTAGTCGTGGTTCTCCCTTTTGCATGCCAGGCACTGTAGCTGCACTCCCACTGCATCCACAGTGAAGTTGCTGGCCTACCTCACATGCCAGTTCCTAATTAGTCCTCCCACCTCTTCAGCCCATCTGCCGTCCCTAATTAGACAGTGAACATGGAGGTGGCCTGTTATTTGGCCACCTGACATAAAAGTAAGCTGGCAAGCGAGCTACTGAGACATGCGAGGTCAGGACCCAGAAATGATCCCAAACCTCAAATTTTTGAAGTGGAGAAAATTCGAGTCTTTGACTTCTAAAATTCTGAAACTTCACAGGGGGTAGATACTAAAAAGGCTGGCTATTCTTAGGGTAGATAAGTCACCTGGTCCAGATGGCATGCATCCCAGATTGCTAAAGGAAATGGGGTTGGAGATAGTGGAAGGGCTTGCCATAATCTTCCAATCTTCCCTGGATACAGTGGAAATGCCAGAGGAATGTGACGCCCTTATTCAAGAAAGGGTGTAAGGACAGTTCCAGCAACTACAGGCCAGTTAGTTTATTATCAGCAGTGGGTAAGGTTTTAGAAACAATAATTGGGAAAGAAATCAACACACAATTGGAGAGGTTCATGTTTATTAAGGATAGCCAGCACAGATTTGTAAAAGGCAGATCATGCTTGACTGATCTAATTACATTTTTTGATGAAGTAACAGAGAAGGTTAATGAAGGGAATGCAATGGATGTTGCGAAAATGAATTTTAAGAAGGCATTTGATAAGGTACCACATAAAAGACTGGTTGACAAAATTGAGTCTCATGGAATAGGAGGGTCAGTGTCCAATCAGATAAAAAAATTGGTTAAAGGACAGAGAACAACAAGTTGTCATAAATGGTTGTTTTCAGATTGGAGGATGTTAGATAGTGGTGTTCCCCAAAGGTCAGTACTGGGCCCACTGCTTTTTTTTTTGCTATATATAAATGACTTGGATATTGGAATGCAGAGTTGTATCTCAAAATTTGCCGATGACACCAAACTTGGAGGAGTGGCAAATAGTGAGGATGATATGAACTGCCTGCAACAGGACATAAATAAGCTCGCGGAATGGGCAGAGAGGTGGCAGATGGAATTTAATACTGACAAGTGTGAGGTGATGCATTTTGGCAGAAGGAATAGGGAGAGGTAATATGTACTTAATGACACAGTTCTAAAAAGTGTGTGAGAACAGAGGGACCTGAGGGTGCATGTGCATCGATCATTGAAGGTGGCAGGACATATTGAGAGAATGATTAGTAAAACATATGGGATCTTGGGCTTCATAAAAGCATTGAGTACAAAAGCAGGGAAGGTTATACTGAACTTTTTATAAAGCTCTGGTTAGGCCTCAACTGGATTATTGTGTCCAGTTCTGGTCACCACACTTTAGGAAGGATGTGAGGGTCCTTGAGAGGGTGCAGAGGAGATATACCAGAATGGTTCCAGGGATGGGGGATTTCAGTTACAAGATTTGGTTGGAAAAACTGTGGTTGGTCTCCTTAGAACAAAGGAGATTGAGAGGTGATTTAATAGAGGTGTACAAGACAGGCTTAGATAAGTTTGACAAGGAAAAACTGTTCCCATTAACTAACGGTACAAGGATTTGGGACACATATTGAAGGTTTTGGACAAGAGATTCAGAGGGAATATGAGTGTTACGACCAGGTGAGAAAGAGGTCTAGTGGTCCCTTTCAGCCTTCACCTGGTCTTACGGTAACAGGATTTTATTTTTAAACACACTGTGTTTTAGCTCCCCCTTGGTGAATCCTTGTTCACCGCTTTCCAATTATAAGGCAAAGAGCACAAACAGGCTTTCTTAGGTTTAAAGAAGAAAGTTTGAAATTTTATTAAACTTAAAACTTAAAACTCTAATTCGGTTAACGCCTACGGATACATGCCGCCCCCCCCCACCCCCCACACTAGCATGCATTTGCGATACACACATGCAAATAGAGACAGGAAAGAGCAGAAGAAAGATTAAAATGGAGAGGTATGAGGCAATATCTGAAAAGTTTTTGTTACGGTTCTTCGAGTTCACTGTAGAGTCCTTGTTTATAGATAGATCTTGCTTTTCGTTGGGGCCCAGTATTCTTCTTAAACCTTGTTCACTGTAGGAGACATTCCTCTCTTGGGGTTCATGTGTCGTTAGTCGGATTTTGGAGTTCCATGAGAAAGAGATGGGAGGAGACAGGCAGACAGGAGGTCTTCTTCAGTCCAGGAGCAGTCTGCTTTCTGCCAGGCTCTTTGTTCAAACTCTACAATTCAGAAAAAAAAACGGACTGCCAAGCAAGTTAGTCATGTGACTAACTAGTTTGACTACGTCTGTTTGTGGATTGTATTGGAACTGGGGATAGCTCCTTTGTCGACAAACACTGTCTATTAATATGCAAAAATGTCTTTCCAGCCAAGGGGCCTGGCAACCCCTTGTTGCAGGCCTTCTATTCCCAGCAACAATTTGAAATTTAATGTCCATGTGGTAAAATTAATGTGCCTCATTTTTGGCAGGTGAGGTCCTGCATGACAATGAGGAAGAACTTTTTTTAACGCAGGGGGTGGTAATGACCTGTGTTACAACCGAGACGGGAGGAGTGCACTGTCTCTTCTAGTTCCACTTCTCCACAGGTCACAACATATATTTAAATGTTTACCCAGTTACCGATACAGTCAATCATAGTCTCTACTCTTTATCCCAGAATAAAATATGCCAACCAGGTTTCTTTAATAAACAAAATATTCAGTTTATTATAAAACAAGACTTATCCAGGAAAGAAGCATATCATGAACACACAGATTGAAATATGAAAGTTCCATTTTTAAATACCCGCCACACACATTCATACACACTGGTTAAAGACAAAAAAAAGATATTTTCTCTGCAGGGATCTTTTACAAAAAAGAAGACAGAAAAACACTTTGGTCAAATACTTGTTAATTCTTAAAGAAAATAGATGAGATACTTTGGCATACAGTCAGGTATCAGAGAACACGTAGACAGGTCACTAGGATCTTTTCTGGAGTAGTCCTTTTCAGGCGGCATCGAGAATTAATCTGGCAGGCCTTCCAGGAGCATTTCAGGAGAAATGCGGTATCAGGGGTTTTAGCTCTCACACACACTGAATTCTCAGGCTTTTCAGAGAAGTGAAGAAAGAGATGAGCTGGGTGTTTCTCTGTTGGCAGGCTGACCTCCACCTAACCCAAAAATGAAACCTACTCTTGGGCACCATAAATCTCGAAATGCCACTTCTCTTATAAACATCTTCCCCAGGCCACCAAAGTTTTTGTTGTTTATTGAGCTTAAGGCATATGACTTCCAGTAAAGGTTGTTTTCAAACAAGACCTCTCAGTGACCATGGAATCTTTTCAGTTTTAAACACAAGTCCTCAAAAAAAATATTTTAAATGGAAGCACTTTCATAACACCTGGAACTCACTACCCACAAGGGTGGTGGAAGCAGAGACAATCAATGACTTCAAGGGGAAATTGTATGGCCACTTGAAGGAAATAGACTTGCAGGGCTACAGGGATCAAGCGGGGGAGTGGGATTGATTAACTCATGGAGAGCCGGTACGGACTAGATGGGAGGAATGGCCTACTTCTGTGGCATAAATGACTATGACTCCATAACTATCATTAATGTTTGTCAGAAAAGAAGAACTCCAAGGTTACACAACATTTTAAAAACTTCATTCCCCCTCACCGCCCATACCACATGAAGCTGGGGAAAGACAAAATATCATGCAGATGGAAAATGCCACAAGAATGATTTGTGACAATGATGGAAATAACATTGTAAAATTTTAAATTGATTTAAAATGGCTTAAATTTTTGCAGATGTGTCGATAAGCAGAAAATTATACAATAATGAAAACTTTGAATTCCCACTGCCGAGATTTTCCTGTTGCTGAGTTACGATGCTACAAAAGAGAACAAAAATAAATTAAAATTAGATGACACGAAAATTGGTGGTGTCATAAATAGTGAGGAGGAAAGCCTTAGATTACAGGGCGATATAGATGGGCTGTTAAGATGGGCGGAGCAGTGGCAAATGGAATTTAATCCTGAGAAATGTGAGATGATGCATTTTGGGAGGACTAACAAGGCAAGGGAACATGCAATGGATGGTAGGACCCTAGGAAGTACAAAGAGTCAGAGGGACCTTGATGTACTTGTCCATAGATCACTGAAGGCAGCAGCACAGGTAGATAAGGAGGTTAGGAAGGCATATGGGATACTTGCCTTTATTAGCCGAGGCACAGAATATAAGAGCAGGAAGGTTGTGATAGAGCTGTATAAAACGCTAGTTAAGCCACAGCTGGAGTACTGTGTACAGTTCGGTGCACCACACTACAGGAAGGATGTGATTGCACTGGAGAGGGTGCAGAGGAGATTCACCAGGATGTTGCCTGGGCTGGAGCATTTCAGCTATGTAGAGAGACTGGATAGGCTAGGGTTGTTTTCCTTAGAACAGAGAAGGCTGAGGGGGGACCTGATTGAGGCATATAAAGTTATGAGGGGCATTGATAGGATAGATAGGAAGAAACTTTTTCCCTTAGTGGAGGGGTCCATAACCAGAGAGCATAGATTTAAGGTAAAGGACAGGATGTTTAGAGGAGATCTGAGGAAAAATATTTTTCACCCACAGGGTGAGTGGAATCTGGAACACACTGCCTGAAGAGGTGGTTGAGGCAGGAACCCTCACAACATTTAAGAAGTATTTAGATGAGCACTTGAAACGCCATAGCATACAAGGCTACAGGCCATGCGCTGGAAAATGGGATTAGGATAGATAGGTGCTTGATGGCCGGCACAGACTCGATGGGCCAAAGGGCCTGTTTCTGTGCTGTATAACTCTATGACTCTGATGATAGTTTGTGTCTCAATGATCATTGGTTCAAGGAGACATAGTTGTGTGATGAGAAATTCGATTGGGAGTGGATTGAGGGTGTAGGAAGTGTATAGGAGGTAAGTGTGCAAGAGGAAATAAGGGAGAAACTACAGAGTGATACAAGGTCAGCATTGGGACGTGGGGAGGATTTGGAGGATTAGGAAGATGACCAGGCTGAGGCAGCTGAGTGTTATTGTTATTCAAAATGAAAAGATGAAAAGATTCATGAGCCCCTCGCACTTAATGCAAGACATTACTCATGCACACATCCTGGCATTGTTTAATGACCAGTTCAGAAATCACTGAGTTCATTTCCATCAGTATGAAGGTATATAGATTGCAATTTGATGCATAAACTAGTTTAGGGATAAAGTGCCAATGAATAGCAGGAGAGGCTCAAATTCAATTCTGTCTGGGGTTATTTTTGAATGAGAATTCATAACTGTTCAACCACTTTTGGTAGGAGAAGGTTTAAATATAATATTTAAATGTAAGGACTTGCTACCACCATCCTACCTCATCTCCTTCGTTGGTGGTGTTTCAAAAATGTTGCCTTTCCACCTGGTTTTCCATTTGCCCACTGATACCACTGTGCTGATAAGGTGCTGTATTTAAAGGTGATAAGTTTTATGAGTGCATGGGTTCAAAATTTGGGAACAAGTAAACATTCGGTGAATGTAAACATTTTATCTGTAGCTAATGATTTGAATTTATAATCGAGCAAAATGCTTTCCTCTTATTCAGAAGATTTAAAAAATTAATTTGGATTATTGTAATTCTTCAAAACCTCAAATAATTTTTACTAAGCAGATTAATGTGTATCTTTAAGTCATGCATGAAATCATTTTTAAATATGCACATTGTGCTGCCTACTTGCCCCATTAGTCTGAGAAAATAGTTCAATGCTTTCAATTCTCTTATTACTATCCTGCTAGTTAGTTACATGCTGCCAGATACAGGATGTCTCCATTTTCTGTAATTATGGCTTGGAGTTCACAGACTGCCACACCATTTAATCTATGCCAAAACCGTCAGTTCAAATAAGTTTCCTAAGGATTTTATAGAGGCAATGCACTTACTATGAAAACAAAATGGGCTGCACTATTTGCATCTTAGTTTCATTGCTCAAGAGCAGCCATTAACTAAAAGTGCTCCAAAAATCTGATCAGCTATCTCTGGAATGTAGACAACACTTGACCACATAGCAATTGTAATTGAATAGTGGGATGTACTGAACCAGGAAGAAATAATGTGTTGTTGCAATCATCTCAAAATAGGGGATAACCAACTTCTAAGCAGCACCAACTCCTATCAAGGATTATTTTCTTGATTAACTTCTATTCTTAGTCCAGCTTTCCAGGATTTCCAAACCAGATGTCGCCTTAGTGAATATTTACACAAGATCACCTAGAGAAAAATAAACTGGTGAAATGAAGAATAATTAACATTTGGAATTTTCTTCCCTTTGGGAAAGGATGGAAATTGTTGGTGCGGTAGGTTATCTCTCAGTCATCTCTGGGCCCTAGATTCTAGTCCACCTGAGACTGATGGAGGAAACATTTGCTTGTTCATGACTGTAAGAACCCCAAGTGAACTGATTTTGACTGATCTCATTCTAGAGCACATATTTCTCCCAATTAAGTTCTAGATGGCAATAATGGCAACATCAGTGAGAGATACAGAAGGAAGGCTGGTACACAAACTAAAATGTCATAATGGTTCAGTAGAATGTTCCCCTTTAGATATTGGGATTAAAACACATTGATGTAACCTTGTAGGGCAATCTTTTACCCTTTATCAATTCCATACCTACAAAGATGAGTGAAATATTACTTGAGAACCAAAATTCTGATCTTCTGAAAGCACAGTTCAGACATTGAGACTGTTCTGCAAACCAGGAAATTGGTTTTCCTACACTGCCAGGATTTTCTAATGCATCATTCTGCGGAGCTCTAGGATTGGGAACATATCCACATTTCCCCATTGGATCGCCAATTATGCCAAAATCACCAGTTGGCCTGTATTTAGAGGCACACATTTCAGAGAAAGCTAGACTGTAGTTTATTGTGAGCTTATTAAATTATAAATGTTGATGAGCACTTTTGAAATAACTATAGAAATAGAAAGATTACTGGGCCGCTATGAGAAATATAAAAATCAAATATTTCAATAAAATGAATAGGGTTATGTATGGGTTGGTGATGGGTTTAGATGAAGAGTGGTGGGAGGAAACTGGTGACATAAACCAGTTTGGCCGAATGGCCTGTTTCTGCAGTGTAGATGCTAAGGCTCCATTATTCATTCGGGCCGTATTTTCAAACTGGCAGGGGTGAGGGCAGAGCAGGAGGAAAAGGAACAGTTCTTGTTTGGAATCCAGGATCCAAGTTTCCTGAGTACTGTGTTCTATATCCACAAAAGCCTTATTTTGGTTTTTGTTATTCATTTATGGGATGTGGGTGTTGCTGGCAAGGCCAGCATTTATTGCCCATCCCTAATTGGCCTTGAGAAGATGGTGGTGAGTTGCCTTCTTGAACCGCTGCAGTCCATGTGGTGTAGATACAACCACAGTGCTGTTAGGGAGGGAGTTCCAGGATTTTGAGCCAGTGACAGTGAACGAGTAGTGATATAGTTTCAAATCAGGATGGTGTGTGACTTGGTGGTGAACTCGCAGGTGGTGGTGATCCTGTGCGTCTGCTGCCCTTGTCCTTTTGAGTGGTAGATCTTGATTGACAGGGGGAAGTGAGAGCTGGTTGGAAGAGAACCTTCGTTTTCCGAGTCTTTAGTGAAAGACCCAGTTTCTCATATGCTTCAGAGAAGGTGTCAACAATGACCTGGAGCTCAGTTTCAGAGCGAGCGCACACGTAAGCGTCATCTACATATTGAAGCACAATGACTGAGGTTAGAGTGATTTTGGTTTTGGATTGAAGGTTTGTGAAGGAATCCAGCTATAATAAAGAGTTATAAGTTTAAAAAGTTATTTTCATATGCATTAGGGATTAAAAAATTAAAAGCAAGGTTCGTCTTCCTAAAAGATTAAAAGAAATTCATAGGCATGCCTCGACATGCCCCTATGGTGAAGGGCTTGCCTCATCTTAGAGCAGAGGCAGCTTCTGATAAGAGGGATCCACTCCTGAAAATTCACAAACCTCATCACACAGTAAAACATTGATAACCCAGTTTGCAACTGATCACGTAAACTGATCACCACAGTGTAATAATTGATACGATGGTCTTACACGGAGAGCCCTAAACCATAGTCAACTGAAATTTTGACAAAACTGACCAAACCCAAGAAACTGAATTATAATCTTGAAACACAGTTAGGTGATGAAGGGAATTGACCACCATGAGAGGCTCCCCTTGCTGTTGGTTTAGCTTTTCTTCGAAATCAAAGAAGATGGATCTTCACCAGAAATTAACAGTAATACAGCCTTATTTGGGAAATAAAAGGGGACGAATCTACTTGCAAGAGGTAACACCCCCATATGCAAAAACATAGTTCTGCTGCTTAGAAACAGTATTAATATTGGAACCACACAGTGGGTCTTAAAAATTGTGGGATTCATTTCAACGTTTCTCACAGCAAAGGTACTGCTACCGTGGTTCTCCCCTTAATTGGGCTAGAGGTATCTTGCTAAACTCTGTAGTCTTCTACTCGGGAATTTAGGATAAATGCTATATTAAATGTTGATGATATCTTAAACATCTTATTGTAACAATATTTAGACTTAAAACCATGATCCTCTACTAGAAAGAGGATTATACTTTCCTTATTTTCCTAGAACTATTAACGTTGCAATTGACTTCCCATCACATGTGAATTGCATGTTCGGTTCTTTAATATACTTTTATATAATTTAGAAAATATATTGTCTCATATAGTCTTCTTTATTGCAATCTCAAGAACCTGTATCTGTACACTCTTCAGTGGGGAGTTACGTTATTGAGGAGAGATGCCCGGACCCTTATAATATCCCAGTTATAATAATCTGTCTAAAACTTGTTAAAAAGGCTATCTGAAGGACATTAATATCACCTGCTGGTTCCTTTACCTTTGGGGAGAGTCAGATCAGTTATTCAGACCCATTCAAGTGTCTGTGTGATCTGTCTTTCTCAACTTTAATTAAGAGTGATCATCTAGGATAGTCCCAAAAAGGGGCTAGGATTATAATCCACTTCAGACAGAGTCATTTGAATAGCTTCCCATCCGTTCTGTAGATTATCTCCATGCCTGCGGGTACTTTGCTGGTGGTGAAATGTCGCATTGTAGTGAGGAAAGTGGAGAAGAGGGTTGATACAACCTTGTTTGACCCCAATCTTAACTGAGATAGGATCTGTGGTGGTAAGAATCATGGCTTGCATGCCATCATGGAGTAGACAGAGGATGGTGACAAACATCAGAGGACAGCCAAATTTGAGCAGGATGCTCCATAAGAGTTTGCAGTTGACAGAATCAAAGGCTTTTGTGAAGTTGGAAAAGGTCATGTGCAGGAGTTAATGTTGTTCCCTGCATTTTTCTTGGATTTTCAGTGAAAAATATGTCTGTGATGCCTCTCAATGGGCACAAACTGCCCCAAGAAACCAGAAGGAGTTCTTCAGCCACTGGCAAGAGGCGATTGAGGAGCATCCTTGCAATAAGGATCTTCCTAGTGGCAGGCAGCAGGGAGATTCCTCTGTAGTTGGTATTGTCTCCCTTCTTGAATACAGTCACGATCACAATGTCCCTGAAGCCCCCTAGCAAGCACTCCTCATCCCAGATGAGGGATATGAGGTTGTGCAGTCATGCCAAGAGTATATCTCTGCCATGTTACCGGATTTTAGCAGGGATTCCATCTGCTTCAGAGGCCTTCTGTTCTTCAGCTGTTGAATGGCTTTTTCAATCTCGCTCCGCACTGGGGTAGTACCGAGACTGAGCCGGACAGAGTATTGACGGATGGAGTCTTGGTTGAGGAGTTCTTCAAAATGTTCCCTCCAGCGAGCACTGACTGCCTCCCTGTCCTTGATGAGTTCTCCTCCATGCTTGGCTGTCAGCAGAATGAGCCCTTGAGTGCTTGGGCCATAGATCACCTTGTCAGTGTTGAAGAAACTGCACAAAATCCTGAAAATGTGGGACATTTTCCATATCTTGGGAGCCTCCTCTCACCAAAGGAAGACAGTTGACGAGGTTCATTATTGCCTCCAATGTGCCAGCTCAGCCTTCAGCCAACTGAGGAAGATAGTATTTGAGGATCTGGATCTCAAACTCGAGACTATGGTTTACAGGGCAGCAGTGATCCCAGCGTTGCTGTATGCTTCAGAGACATGGACAACCTACAGCGGGCACCTCAAAGTACTGGAGAATTGAGGTGGTACTCCACAAGATCCTCCGAAGCCCATAGCAAGAAAGATGATCCAACAGAAACGTCCTCTTCCAAGCTAACCTGCCCAACATCAGGGTGCTAATCACCAGCTCCGGTGGGCAGGAGATGTCATTCGCACCCCTGACACCAGACTCCCAAAACAGCTGTTCTACTCAGAACTTGGTCACAGCAGGAGCCTCCCAGGAGGACAGCGGAAACACTTTGGAGATGTCCTCAAAGCATCCCTGAAGAGATCAAACATCCCAGCCGACTCAAGGGAGTCCCTGGCTCCTGATCATCCTAGATGGAGAAAGATGATTTGGGAAGGCATCGTACATCTTGAGGGACATGGTCAGGAACAGGCGGAGGTGAAGTCGAGGCATCGGAGAGAACACACAAATCCCCAAACTCCTCATCTACCCAACCCTTCAAGCACCACCTGCCCCTCATGTGGCAGAATCTGCCGATCACGTATTGGACTTATCAGCCATCTCAGAACCCATCAAGCTAGAACTGAAGCTAGTCATCCTCGATCCCGAGGGACTGCATAAGAAGAAGTAGAAGAGAAGAGGGTGGTAGAGAATTTGGAAGGTGCTTTTGAAGGAGACTTGGTGAGTTGATGCACTACACCTTGTATATGGTACACACGCAGCCACAGTGCACCAGTAATGGAGGAAGTGAATGTTTAAGGTGGTAGATGGGGTGCCAATCAAGCAGACAGCTTTGTCCTGGATGGTGTTAAGCTTCCTGAATGTTGTTGGAGTTGCACTCATCCAAGCAAATGAGGAGTATTCCATCACATTCCTGACTTGTGCCTTGTAGATGGTGGACAGGCTGTGGAGATTCAGGAGGTGAGTTACTTGGAATATTACTTGTTCCTTGGTGTGTGATCTGTTAAGAGTTACAGGACTACAGGTAATATTCAAAATAAACATGTGGTTTATTATAACTGAACTGGAACACATATACATAGATTTATTGCACGAGCACATCTGAACATATCTTACTATCTCAGACTCCACTCACAACTGCCTGGTCATGTGTAACTTGGAATCAATTCCTCTGATGATCTGTGCTTGCATTTCTTATGGTGATCCAGTCTTAAGGTAGTCCCTTCTTAAGGTCGGCCCACAACATTACTCACTGCTGAATCCCCAGCCTCTGACCTGCTCTTGTAGCCACAGTATTTATATGGCTGGTCCAGTTAAGTTTCTGGTCAATGGTAACCCATAGTATGTTGATATTGGGGAATTCAGTGATGTTAATACCAATCAGTGATTTCAACAGGTTCCCCATCTGGAAGTCAGCGTGATTGGCAGGCTTGGCTCCCTGTCGGACAGAGAATGCTCCAGCCTAGGAGAAATACTCTTCCTGCTGCTCAGTGTAGAACTTGTGGATGGTGGGGGTGGGGTGGGTGTGGGGCGGTGAGAACAGCATGCTTTAGAGGTTTGGAGGAATGATTGCGTGAGTGGGGGCGGGGAGTTGGAGATGGGTTTGAGGAGATAGATGTTTGGATGGCTCAGTGATTATGGAGGGGAGGGGTCCAATTATAGGGTGGGAAGCAGGCTAGTTTGGGGACCGGGGGTGGGGGTGCAGAAGCATCCTGGTCCTCTTTGCTATATGATTGCTTTGAAGAGTGATGTCCCTTTAAGATCTCAGTATGCTATTGAACGAAGTACCAGGACTTGGTCATGTGACTTGAAGCCAGAGTCATCTGCAACTGTAACACCCAGAGTAAGGTTCTGTAAATAGTTTGCTCTGTACTGTATATAATAATTTAGCTGTAATAAACCTGTTTGAGATCTTCAGCATAACTGGACTCCACACATATCATTTATGTTGCATCAGACAATATAAAGAACCTATTATATGGTGGCAGCTGTGATGAGAAGGAAATAAGTCTAAGTTGAAGACTATGGGTAAAACAACTGTGAAAACAAACTTTCCTACCACCAAAAGTGAGAAAGTTCAAGAGAAATACTGGCCCAAACAGTAAAAAGAAAAAAGGAAGTACCTCCAGCTGTAGAAGACAGAGCTCAGAGTAATTGTGCTGACGGTTAAGGGAAACTGGTTTAGAAAAAAAAGCAAGCTTTGAAGTGCTTAGAAATTAATTTTTTTCTAAAGACTCCATGAAAAAAAATGGGGAAGAACCAACTTCTCTGCCAGGCTGATCAATGTTGACATCATTACAGACGGCGTCTGATTACAAAAGTACAGGAAATCACTGAAGAGCTTCCATTCATACAGCCATAGTTTTTTAAAAACTCATTAAACCACCCCAGCATGGAGAACAGCTTCCAATCACACAGACACAGCGATAAAAATACTATTAAACCTTCCTTTTTTGGGCCTCCTTATCTCGAGAGACAATGGATACCCGCCTGGAGGTGGTCAGTGGTTTGTGAAGCAGCGCCTGGAGTGGCTATAAAGGCCAATTCTAGAGTGACAGGCTCTTCCACAGGTGCTGCAGAGAAATTTGTTTGTCGGGGCTGTTGCACGGTTGGCTCTCCCCTTGCGCCTCTGTCTTTTTTCCTGCCAACTACTAAGTCTCTTCGACTCGCCACATTTTAGCCCTGTCTTTATGGCTGCCCGCCAGCTCTGGCGAACGCTGGCAACTGACTCCCACGACTTGTGATCAATGTCACAGGATTTCATGTCGCGTTTGCAGGCATCTTTAAAGCGGAGACATGGACGGCCGGTGGGTCTGATACCAATGGCAAGCTCGCTGTACAATGTGTCTTTGGGGATCCTGCCATCTTCCATGCGGCTCACATGGCCAAGCCATCTCAAGCGCCGCTGACTCAGTAGTGTGTACAAGCTGGGGATGTTGGCCACCTCGAGGACTTCTGTGTTGGAGATACGGTCCTGCCACCTGATGCCAAGTATTCTCCGGAGGCAGCGAAGATGGAATGAATTGAGACGTCGCTCTTGGCTGACATATGTTGTCCAAGCCTCGCTGCCATAGAGCAAGGTACTGAGGACACAGGCCTGATACACTCGGACTTTTGTGTTCTGTGTCAGTGCGCCATTTTCCCACACTCTCTTGGCCAGTCTGGACATAGCAGTGGAAGCCTTACCCTTGCGCTTGTTGATTTCTGCATCTAGAGACAGGTTACTGGTGATAGTTGAGCCTAGGTAGGTGAACTCTTGAACCACTTCCAGAGCGTGGTCGCCAATATTGATGGATGGAGCATTTCTGACGTCCTGCCCCATGATGTTCGTTTTCTTGAGGCTGATGGTTAGGCCAAATTCATTGCAGGCAGCCGCAAACCTGTCGATGAGACTCTGCAGGCACTCTTCAGTGTGAGATGTTAAAGCAGCATCGTCAGCAAAGAGGAGTTCCCTGATGAGGACTTTCCGTACTTTGGACTTCGCTCTTAGACGGGCAAGGTTGAACAACCTGCCCCCTGATCTTGTGTGGAGGAAAATTCCTTCTTCAGAGGACTTGAACGCATGTGAAAGCAGCAAAATCCCAAAAAGTGTGGGTGCGAGAACACAGCCCTGTTTCACGCCACTCAGGATAGGAAAGGGCTCTACTAGAAAAGATCGGATGCCCATCAAAGCTACTAAGTATCATCACCTCATTCCATGACAATATGAAAGGCACAATTCAACATTGTCTCTTTCATGTAGCAGTCCTCACCTCCTTTTAGCTGCATGGTTTCTCATTAAGGGCCAGATTGCTATTTTGTAGGGAGACACAGCTTGGGCGATGAATTTGGAACAGTCCAAGTGAAAGGAGGCAGCAACATAGCGGGAAGCTTGTCATGGCCATGGCATTCAATTAGGTGGGCCCATAAATAGGTGCATGGCTGAGGGGCATTCAGCATTGACACACAATTAAGTTAGCAAAGCAAGTGGTCTGTGTGCGCTCGGTCACTGGAGGGGGTCATGACCCTCCAGGGATCGTGGGGCCATCAGAGGGGGCGTGGTCCAGTAGGCATTGTGAATGCAGCTGACCACACACAAGGCAACAGCTGGACATCGAATTAAGTTACTCGTAGATAGGAATGAGTAGCAATGAGGTTCTCCATCCTCAGTAGCAGATGCAGAGCTCTGGGCGTGAGGAGGGCAGAGGAGAGGATGGAGTGGCAGGAACGCAACAAAGGCCATACCCTCAACATCGAGTGTACCGCCGAAGAAGCTATCTGGACTTGTCAGAGAATCTGTGCTGCAGGAGTCTGCGCCTGTCTAGGCAGATGGTAACTGAGATTTGTGCCCTCATTGAGAAAGATGTCAGACCTCGAAGCACTGCTCACCATGCCTGCCAGCAGCCGTTAAAGTCACTGTGGCCTTGAGCTTCTTTACTTCTGGCTCCTTCCAAGGATCAGCAACTGACCTTGGTGGCATCTCTCAAGCGGCAGCACACTATTGCATATCGCAGGTCACTGATGGCCTATTTGCGAGAACTGGAGAGTGCATATAATTTTAAACAGATGGGGCTCACAGGCACAAAGGGCAGTGCATTCACCTCCATCACTGGATTCCCGCAGGTGCAGGGCATCATCGAATGCACCCATGTGGCCATCAAGGCACCGAGTGAGCAACCAGTGAGATTCATAAACAGGAAGGGCTTCTACTTCCTGGAGCCTAATGCATGTGTGCGCTCACTATCTGGCAGTTGCCATGACGCCTTCATCCTCCAGCAGTCCAGGCTGCCGCAGCTCTTCATGTTACCCCCAAACGTCGAGGATGGACAAGGGCTATCCCTTAAAAAGATGGCTACTCACCCCTTCACGAGACCCCAAGATGGAGCCACACAGGTGATACAACCAAAGCCGTCTACTCACAAGGACCATCATCGAGCAGGCCATCAGGCTTCTGAAGATGCAATTACGGTGCCTGAACCTGTCGGGTGGTGCCCTGTAAGGTGGGCTGGTGCGCTGTCTATAACATGGCCCTCCAGAGAGGTCTGGGCGCTGAAGTGGTGAAGTACTAGATCCGCACAGTTCATCGAAAGAGGAGGAGGAAGAGGAAGTTGCATAGCAGAAAGGTGACCATGCTGAGCATGGAGGTGGCCAGGGCTGGCTCAGGAGTCAAAGCTCTCATCAGAATAGCGTAAATGCCAGGGTACATCTGATCCAGGCACATTTCACCTAAGAACTACTCAACCAGCAAGACTGCATGCACTGAGGAAAAACGGAATAGAAATGTGGTAGTAATAGGGGATTCTATAATTATGGGGATATGTAGCATCCTCTGCAGCTGCTAATGAGAATCCTGAAGGATGTGTTGCCTACCCGGTGCCAGGGTAATGGATATCTCATGGCTGCTGGAGAGGAACTTGAAAATGGAGGGGGAAAATCCAATTGTTGTGGCCCATGTCGGAACAAATGACATGGGTAGGAACAGGGAGGAGGTCCTGCTGTAAGAGTATCATATTTAGGCTCTAAATTAAAAAGCAGGACCTCAAGGGTAATAATCTCCAGATTATTGCCCGAGCCATGTGAAAATTGACATAGGAGCAGAGAGATCAGGAAAATTAACACATGATTAAAAGGCCGTTATGGGAAAGAGGGTTCATTTTCATGGGACACTGGCATCAGTTCTGGGACAGGAAGGAACTGTACAATGGGACGAGCTCCACCTGAATGGGGATGGGACCTGTGTCCTAGTGGAAAAGATAAATACAGAGGTGGCAAAGCCTTTAAACTTGTTAGCTGAGGAGAGGGATCTACAAGAAACAGAAGCAGCCTAAATATAAACAAAAAAGGGATGGAGAGCATAGGAAAGAATAAAGTACAAGGGGACACTGATGGAAAAGGAATAAATAGAGTTACAGAAGAGGAGTCTAAAAAGATGGTTAAACGCAAAGTGAGAGGAAATCCTATTAAAAATTAGTTAAAATGTCTGCATAGCAATACACAGTGTCTGTAATAAAACTGGGGAGCTGGAGGCAATCATGCATTGGGAGGAACCAGACATTATAGGGTTACTGAGACATGGCTAGAGAAAAATCAGGACTGGGAATTAAACATTGCAGGGTTTAACATATTTAGTAAAAATAGAGAGGGAAAAGGGGGAGGAAAAGTCATTGTACGTATTAGGGATAACATGACAGTAGAAAAAAGGGATGCAGTTATCAGCAAGACAAAAATAGAATCCATATGGATAAAGATAAAAGATAATAAAGGATCAATCACGCAATTGGTCTAGTCTACAGACCACCAAATAGTGGAAGAGAGGTGGAGGAAGAAGTATGCAGACAAATTAAGGAGTTGAGTAGAAAACATAGAATAATAATAATGGGAGATATCAACTACCCTGATATTAACTGAACAGAAAGAGGTGGGTAAAGGGGATAAGGGAATGGAGTTCCTACAAGGTGTACAGGACTCCTTTCTGGACGAATATGTATAGATCCCAACAAGGGAAGTTGTGGAGTCTAGTAATGATGAATGAACCAGAGCAGATAGAAGAAGTAGAAGCTGGGGAACATCTAGTAGTAGTGACCATAACACTTTAAGATGGTATCAGAGAAGGACATAAGTATGATGAAAACCAGGCTAATAGATTGGAGAAAAGCTGATTTTGAGGGGCTGTGAATAGAACTTGGCAAAATAAAATGGGGAACAATATTGGCAAACAACGATGTAGAACAACAATGGGAAACATTTAAAACAGTGTTCAACAGAGTACAGGAAAAATATATTCTGCAAAAAGGAAAGAACAAAGTAAACACCCGTGGTCCATGGGTGAACAGAGACATAAGAGGACAATTGAGGGTTAGGAAAGAGGCATACATTAAATACATAGACAGCAGAGGAGTGCAGGTTAAGAGAGAATATGAAGAGATTAGGAGAGAAGTATAAAAACAATTAGGAAGGCAAAGAGGAATTATAAAACTAAATTATCAAGGAACAGAAAACAAAACAGTAAAATATTTTACAGGCGTGTTAATAAAAAAGGAAAGCTGGGATGAGAATAGGACCATTAAGGGATAAACAGAATAATATCACAGGTAACGATAGAGAGATGGCAGAAATATTAAATAATTATTTTGCTTTGGTTCTTACCAGGATAATAGAACAGGTAGACATGACATTGAATGATGAGATGAGTAATGAGATCAGTGCATTTAGAATAAAAAAGGGGATATATTAAATAAAGTAATAAAAGCCCCTGGTCTGGATAGTTTGCATCCATACATTTTAAAAGAATCTAGGGAAGGACAGAGGCATTACTACATGTATTTAATAATTTGTTAGAAAAAGGTGTAGTGCCAGAGGACTGGTGAAAAGCTAACATGATTTCTATATTTAAGAAGGAGGACAGAACATGCCCAGGGAATTATAGGATAGAAAAAATAATGGAATTCCTACTAAAGGAGAGAATAAAAGAACATTTAGAAAATAAAAATATAATAATGAATATCAGCATGGATTTCAAAAAGGAAAATCTTGCTTGGCCAACCTGATTGAATTCTTTGAGCAGGTCACAGAGAGAGTAGACAATAATAATGTAGTAGATGTAATGTATCTGGATTTTCCAAAGGCCTTTGGTAAGATACCCCTTAATAGATCAATGAAAAAGGTCAGAGAATGTGGTATTGGGGACAAGTGGCAGAATGGATAGCTAGCTGGCTTCAAGACAGACAGCAGAGAGTGGGGATAAAGGGTAGCTATTCAGTGGCAGAAGCTGGGAAGTGATATTCCACAAGGATCAGTGTTTTGACCACTGTTGTTCACAATTTACAATAATGATTTGAACTTTGGAATCAAAAACACAATTTCTAAATCTGTAAATGACACCAAATTGGGGGGATAAGCAATACTGAGGAGGACTACAACAAATTACAGAAGGACATTAATAAATTTGCAGAATGAGCAAATAATTGGCAAATGAAGTTCAAGGCAGATAAATGTGTGGAAAAATAGGGAGGTCACTTATTATTTGTATGGTCTAGGCGGGAAGAAGCAGCAAAGGGATCTTGGAGTACAAGTACACAAATCACTAAAAGTTGTGCCACAGGTTATTAAAGCCATAAAAAAGCAAACCAAACACTAGGCATTATTTCTAGAGGGATAGAATTGAAAAGTAGGGAAGCTATGCTAAACCTATATCGAGCCTTGGTTAGGCCACACAGAGTACTACATGCAGTTCTGGTCACCATATTATAAAAAGGATACAGAAGCATTGGAGAGGGTGAAGAGAAGATTTACAAGGATGATACCAGAAATGTGTTGGTATACATAACAAAAAAGGATGAACAGGTTGGGTCTCTTTTCTCTTGCAAAAAGGCTAAGGGGTGACCTAATAGAAGTCTTTAAAAATATGAAAGGTTTGATAGGGTGGATAGAGAGAGAATGTTTCCACTTGGGGGGAACAGCAAAACTAGAGACTATCAATATAAGATAGTCACCAGGAAATCCAATAGGGAATTTAGAAGAAACTTCTTTACCCAAAGAGTGGTGAGAATGTGGAACTCACTACCACAGGGAGTGATTGAAGTGAGTAGTATAGATGCATTTAAGGAGCAGCAAGACAAGCATATGAGGGAGATGGGAATAGAGGGATATGCTGATAGATTTAGATGAGGAGGCTCGAGTGGAGCACAAGCGCCATCATGGAATGGTTGGACTGAATGGCCTGTTTCTGTGTCGTATATCCTAAGTAATCCTATGGTTCAGTTTGCCCATTATTGCTTGGCCTCCGTACAGAAATTCACCTCCAGTTATTTGACTGTTGAGTAGTAATGACGGCCCTTGTGGAAAGGTTTGGATTAAACCATGCCACCCATTACCCATTATATCACGGCAAATGTAATGGGAAAAGATGCAAAAAACCTAAAACATACTTTTCAAAGAAACATCTGTGATTTTTCTGCCTCTTAAAATGCATAATGAGAAAGTTGTGGTATACAAATAAAAATTCCATGCAGAAATCTTGAAAGGTTTACATCTGGCCGAGGTACAATGAGCTAAGATAAAACTTATACCACAGCTAGGGTGAGTTTGAATTTGCATATTACTGTCAACTCAGAGCCAATAAGGCCATTGGAATCTTGAGCAGCACACAAAACTCCTGACAATGTTCTGAAATATGTAAATTATTCCCAAAAAAAATGGTGACTTGTTAATCAGTAATTGTTTATCCATTTTCAAATCTGATTATATGTAAGGTATTGCTCATTCTAATTGGTTGCCTACAATGGAATTCTAGTGTGTTGCTGTTCTGTAGTAACATCATTGACAAAGCCAGACTAAATCTCCCAGTCTACCAGCAGGGGGGAGTGTTTGCAAAGCTAAAAGGTGAAATCTATTCTGGGTTTGATAAGGATTCAGTGGAAGTTTTCCGAAACTTTGATCATCCTCAAAAGACCAATAAAGGTTTCCAAATTTGCTGAGTAATCCACACTGAAAGTAACATCATGGACTGTGCTAATATCCTTGTGTGCAACTTATTTATTTATATTTACTTAGAGATACAGCACTGAAACAGGCCTTTAGGCCCACTGGGTCTGTGCTGACCATCAACCACCCATTTATACTAATCCTTCATTAATCCCATATTCCCTATCACATTCCCACCTTCCCTCAATTCCCCTACCTATACTAGGGGCAATTTATAATGGCCAATTTACCTATCAACCTGCAAGTCTTTGGCTGTGGGAGGAAACCAAAGCACCCGGTGAAAACCCACGCAGTCACAGGGAGAACTTGCAAACTCCGCACAGGCAGAATTGAACCTGGGTCACTGGAGCTGTGAGGCTGCAGTGCTAACCACTGTGCCACCCTATGTAAATCCCTGTTGGATACAATGGTTCTGAATTTTTAAGTGTTCTGCATTTTCTTGTCATAACTCTGGTAGGAATGAATTTAAGCAGAGTTGTAGCAGGAGGTTATAGACCTCGACACAGGCCATTTGATTCAAACAGTCTGCTTCTGTGCCTTAGGTTCTATATAATTCTATGTAAGTTATACTTTGAAAAACATTCACTGTTACAATGGAGGTGGACATTGCAGCCATTTATGCACTGCAAGGTACTGAAAGCAGCAATGAGATAAATGACATAAACACAGAAAATGCTGGAAATACTCAACAGGTCTGGCAGCATCTGTGGTGAGAGAAACAGAGTTAATGTTTCAGGTCGATGACCCTTCACCAGAACTGACAGAACAGTTGAAAAGACAGCAACCTAAAACATTAGGCCGAATTTTCAAACAGTCGCGGAGGCGGGACCAGAGACAGACAAGCCCACAATTTCCCGCCACCAGCCAGCGTGCTGGTCTCCTGCCCTGGTCGCGCCTCTGTGCCATTTTCATTCTGAGAGGATTGGGGCGTGACAGTTACCTGCCCAAAAGCGGAGGGTAGCCCATTCAGCCAATTAGAGAGCCTATTAAGACCACTCTCCACATGCTGACAATCGGCGTATGAGCCCTCCACTAAGGCCAAATCAGGCCAAGGGATGGAGGCAGCCTCCCATCAGTAGACTGGGGGTGGGGCCAGTGCTCCATACAGCTAGGGAACCTCACCCCCCGTCCCACATCCCGCACCCACCATAGTCATAGCTGCAGCCACTGGCCATCCAATGGAGGGATTGCCTCTCCATGATGACAGCATGGCAGCTATTACTGTTTTAATGTTAAAAACTTTTAAAATCTCTTCAGTGTGTAACTTAATCTTCAGGCGCCCTCTCTCCCTCCTACCGACAACCGGCAGCACCCACCTCTGACGAGGGGGCTGCAATCTGTCAGTGCTGAAGGGCCTCCTATTGGCTGCCAAACCTGCTGAGCATTTTCAGTTTTTTTGCTTTTTTCATTTCAGATTTCCTGCATCTGCAGTATTTTGCTTTTGCATGAGATACATGATCTATTTTTGGTGCTGTGGAGAGAACAATATCAACCAGGACATTAAGATAACCCCAAAGACAGGTTAAGTGAGCGAGCACTGAGGTGACTGATGGAGTCCAGTGGGGGGAAATGTGAGGTGCTTCACTTTGGTAGGAAGAATAGAAAATCTGAATATTTTTAAATGGTGAGAAACTTTTAAACGTGGGTGTTCAGAGGGATTTGGGTGTCCTCAAACAAGAAACACAAAGTTAACATGTAGGTATGACAAGCAATTAGAAAGGCAAATCACATATTGGCCTTTATTGCAAGGGGGTTGGAGTATAAGAATACCGAAGCTACAGTTGTACATGGCTTTAGTGAGACCACAGCTGGAGTACTGTGCACAGTTTTAGTCTCATAATCGAAGGAAGGACATACTTGCCTTGGAGACGGTGCAGCGAATATTCACTACATTGATTCCTGCGATGAGAGGGTTGTCCTATAATGAGAGATTAAGCAGAGCGGGAAAATACGCTTTGGAGTCTAGAAGAATGATAGGTGTTCTCCTTGAAAAATATAAAATTCTGAGGGGGCTTCACAGCCACTGAGTGGCTGTTTCACCTGGTTGGAGAGTCTAGAACTAGGCTACATAATCTCAAGACATGGGGTTGTTCATTTAAGACTGAGATGAAGAGCAATTTCTTCACTCAGAGGGTTCTAAGTCTTTGAAATTCTCTATCCGAAAGGGCTATGGATGCTCAGTAATCAAAGCCGAGACAGACAAATTTTTGGACTCCAGGGAATCAAAGGACATGGGGATCAGACAGGAAAGTGGACTTGAAGTTCCAAGGTTTTTTCATTCATTCATGGGAAGTGGGCGTCACTGGCCAGGCCAGCATTTATTGCCCATCCCGAATTGCCCTTGAGAAGGTGGTGGTGAGCTTCCTTCTTGAACCGCTGCAGTCCATGTTGGGTAGGTACACCCATAGTGCTGTTAGGAAGGGAGTTCCAGGATTTTGACCCAGCGACAGTGAAGAAATGGCGATATAGTTCCAAGTCAGGATGGTGTGTGACTTGGAGGGGAACTTGCAGGTGGTGGTGTTCCCATGTATGTGCTGCCCTTGTCTTTCTAGTTGGTAGAGGTCGCAGGTTTGGAAGTTGTTGCCTTAGGAGCCTTGGTGCATTGCTGCAGTGCATCTTGTAGATGGTACACACTGCTGCCACTGTGCGTCGATGGTGGAGGGAGTGAATGTTTGTAGATGGGGTGCCAATCAAGCGGGCTGCTTTGTCCTGGATGGTGTCGAGCTTCTTGAGTGTTGTTGGAGCTGCACCCATCCAGGCAAGTGGAAAGTATTCCATCACACTCCTGACTTGTGCCTTGTAGATGGTGGACAGGCTTTGGGGAGTCAGGATTCCTAGCCTCTGACCTGCTCTTATAGCCATGGTATTTATATGGCGACTCCAATTCAGTTCATGGTGAATGGTAGCCCCTAGGATGTTGATAGTGGGGGATTCAGCGATGGTAATGCCGTTGAATGTCAAGGGGAGATGGTTAGATTCTCTCGTGTTGGAGATGGTCATTGCCTGGCACTTGTGTGGCGCGAATGTTACTTGCCACTTATCAGCCCAAGCCTGGATATTGTCCAGGTCTTGCTGCATTTCTACACAGACTGCTTCAGTATCTGAGGAGTCACAAATGGTGCTGAACATTGTGTAATCATCAGCGAACATCCCCACTTCTGACCTTATGATTGAAGGAAGGTCATTGATGAAGCAGCTGAAGATGGTTGGGCCTAGGACACTATCCTGAGGAACTCCTGCAGTGATGTCCTGGAGCTCAGATGATTGACCTCCAACAACCACAACAATCTTCCTTTGTGCTAGGTATGACTCCAGCCAGTGGAGGGTTTTCCCCCTGATTCCCATTGACCTCAGTTTTGCTAGGGCTCCTTCATGCCATACTCGGTCAAATGCTGCCTCGATTTCAAGGTCAATCACCTCTCCTCTTGAGTTCAGCTCTTTTGTCCATGTTTGAACCAAGGCTGTGATGAGGTCAGGAGCTGAGTGGCCCTGACGGAACCCAAACTGAGCGTCACTGAGCAGGTTATTGCTAAGCAAGTGCCGCTTGATGGCACTGTTAATGACACCTTCCATCATTTTACTGATGATTGAGAGTAGGCTGATGGGGCGGTAATTGGCCGGGTTGGACTTGTCCTGCTTTTTGTGTACAGGACATACCTGGGCAATTTTCCACATTGCAGGGTAGATGCCAATGTTGTACCTGTACTGGAACAGCTTGGCTAGGGGTGCGACAAGTTCTGGAGCACAGGTTTTCAGTACGATTGCCGGAATATTGTCAGGGCCCATAGCTTTTGCAGTATCCAGTGCCTTCAGTCATTTCTTGATATCACGCGGAGTGAATCGAATTGGCTGAAGTCTGGCATCTGTGATGCTGGGGACTTCAGGAGGAGGCCAAGATGGATCATCAACTCGGCACTTCTGGCTGAAGATTGTTGCAAATGCTTCAGCCTTATCTTTCGAACTGATGTGCTGGGCTCCCCCATCATTGAGGATGGGGATATTTGTGGAGCCACCTTTTACAGTTAGTTGTTTAATTGTCCACCATCATTCATGGCTGGTTGTGGCAGGACTGCACAGCTTAGATCTGATCCGTTGGTTATGGGATCGCTTAGCTCTGTCTATTGCATGCCGCTTACGCAGTTTGGCATGCAAGTAGTCCTGGGTTGTAGCTTCACCAGGTTGACACCTCGTTTTGAGATATGCCTGGTGCTGCTCCTGGCATGCCCTCCTGCACTCTTCATTGAACCAGGGTTGGTCTCCTGGCTTGATGGTAATGGTAGAGTGGGGGATATGCCGGGCCATGGGGTTACAGATTGTGGTTGAGTAAAATTCTGCTGCTGCTGATGGCCCACAGCGCCTCATGGATGCCCAGTTTTGCACTGCTAGATCTGTTCGAAATCTATCCCATTTAGCACTGTGATAGTGCCACACAACACGGTGGACAGTATCCTCAATGTGAAGGCGGGACTTCGTCTCTATAAGTACTGTGCGGTGGTCACTCCTACCAATACTGTCATGGACGGAAGCATCTGCAGCAGGCAGATTGGCGAGGACGAGGTCAAGTATGTTTTTCCCTCGTATTGGTTCCCCCACCACCTGCCGCAGACCCAGTCTAGCAGCTATGTCCTTTAGGACTCAGCCAGCTCGGTCAGTGGTGGTGCTACCAAGCCACTCTTGGTGTTGGACATTGAAGTCCACCCAGAGTACAATTTGTGCCCTTGTCACCCTCAGTGCTTCCTCCAAGTGCTGTTCAACATGGAGGAGTACTGAGTCATCAGCTGAGGGAGGGCGGTAGGTGGTAATCAGTAGGAGGTTTCCTTGTCCATGTTTGACCTGATGCCATGAGACTTCATGGCGTCCGGAGTCGATGTTGAGGACTCCCAGGGCAACTCCCTCCCTACTGTATACCACTGTGCCACCACCTCTGGTGGGTCTGTCCTGCCAGTGGGACAGGACATACCCGGGGATAGTGATGGCAGTCTCTGGGACATTGTCTGTAAGGTATGATTCCGTGAGTATGACTATGTCAGGCTGTTGCTTGACTAGTCTGTGGGACAGCTCTCCCAACTTTGGCACAAGCCCCCAGATGTTAGTAAGGAAGACTTTGCAGGGTCGGGTTTGCCGTTGTTGTTTCCGGTGCCTAGGTCGATGCCGGGTGGTCCGTCCAGTTTCATTCCTTTTTATAGACTTTGTAGCAGTTAAGTACAACTGAGTGACTTGCTAGGCCATTTCAGAGCCATTTCAGACGGCATGTAAGAGTTAACCACATTGCTGTGGGCCTGGAGTCACATGTAGGCCAGACCAGGTAAGGACAGCAGGTTTCCTCCCCTAAAGGACATTAGTGAACCAGATAGGTTTTTACAACAATCGATAATGGTTTCATGGCCATCATTAGACTAGCTTTTTAATTCCAGATTAATTAAATTCAAATTCCACCTTCTGCTGTGGTGGGATTCAAACCCATGTCCCCAGAGAAATACCCTGGGTCTCTGGGTTACTAGTCCAGTGATAATACCACTACGCCACCGCCTACCCTGGTGGTGAGCTGCCTTCTTGAACTGCTGCAGTCTTTTGGGTGTAGGTACACCCACAGTGCTGTTAGGAATTGTGATCCAGCGACAGTGAAGGAATGGTGATATAGTTCCAAGTCAGGATGGTATGTGACCTGGAGGGGAACTTGCAGGTGGTGGTGTTCCCATGCATCTGCTGCCCTTGTCCTTCTAGGTGGTGGAGGTCGCGAGTTTGGAAGGTGCTGTGGAAGGAGTCTTGGTGAGCTGCTGCAGTGCATCTTGTAGATGGTACACACTGCTGCCACTGTGCATCAGTGGTGGAGGGAGTGAATGTTGAAGGTGGTAGGTGGGGTGCCAATCAAGCTGACTGCTTTATCCTGGATGGTGTTGAGCTTCTTGAGTGTTGTTGGAGCTGCACCCATCCACCCGGCACTTCTGGCTGAAGATGGATGCAAATGCTTCAGCCCTGTCTTTTGCACAAATGTGCTGGGCTCCCCCATCATAGTGGATGGGGATATTTGTGGAGCCACCTCCTCCTGTTAGTTGCTTAATTGTCCATCACCATTCACGACTGAATGTGGCAGGACTGCAGAGCTTAGATCTGATCCGTTGGTTGTGGGATTGCTTAGCCCTGTCTATCACATGCTACTTCCACTATTTGACAGGCAAGTAGTCCTGGGTTGTAGCTTCACCAGGTTGACACCTCATTTTGAGGTATGCCTGGTGGTGCTCCTGGCATGCCCTCCTGCATTCTTCATTGAACCAGGTTTGGTCTCCTGGCTTGATGGTATTGATAGGGGGGGATATGCAGGGCCATGAGGTTACAGATCGTGGTTGAATACAATTCTGCTGCAGCTGATGGCCCACAGCACCTCATAGATGCCCAGTTTTGAGTTTCAAGATCTGTTCGAAGTCTGTCCTATTTAGCACATTGGTAGTGCCACACATGGTGGGTATCTTCAATGTGAAGACAGGACTTCATCTCCACAAGGACTGTGCGGTGGTCACTCCTACCAATACTGTCATGGACAGTTGCATCTGCGGCAGGTAGATTGGTGAGAACGAGGTCAAGTAGGTTTTTCCCTCTTGTTGGTTTCCTCACCACCTGCCGCTGACCCAGTCTAGCAGCTGTCTCCTTTAGGACTCAGCTAGCTCGGTCAGTAGTGGTGCTACTGAGCCACTCTTGGTGATGGACATTGAAGTCCCCCACCCAGAGTACATTCTGTGCCCTTAGTGCTTCTTCCAATTGTTGTTCAACATGGAGAAGCACTGAATCTTCAGCCAAGGTGGGGGGCAGTAGGTGGTAATCAGCAAGAGGTTTTCTTGCCAATGTTTGACCTGATGCCATGAGACCTCATGGGGTCCGGAGTCAATGTTGAAGACTCCCAGGGCAACTCCTTCCCAACTGTATACCACCGTGCTGCCACCTTTGGTGGGTCTGGCCTGCCGGTGGAACAGGACGTATCCAGGGATGGTCATGACGGTGTCAGGGACATTGCCTGTAAGGTATGATTGTATGAGTAAGCTTTTGTCAGCCATGATCTCAGTAAATGATAGAGCAGGCTCTACTCCTCCTCCTATTTCATGGATACTTATGTTCTTTGTGTTCATCTGAACTGGCAGATGGGGGTCTCGGTTATTCAAAAATGGCATCCCTGGCTATGCAGCATTCCCTCAATACTGCAGTAAAAGTCAACTAGAATCAAAGTCTCAGCAAAACAACTTAATTCAACTGTACGTTGCAATGCAGCCTGTTATAAAGAGCTTTAACAAGCAATCAACATTCAGAGTTGAGTGAATTTTAACAATTTGAGCAGTGATAAGCACTAAAATTTAAGTTTGAGATTTTTTTTTAAACAAGCAAGGCATCGGCAAACACCTGACGTTTCAGTGTCTTGGACACCTGTCTGTGGCTGGAGCAGTTTAAGTGTCTATCCCAATGGTCTTTCATTTCCTACTCCATTGTACAGTATGCTTTTTGTCCAGTCAGGTGGAATTAATTTCTTGTGTAAAATGGTAACATGAGCACAGCATAGTAATAGGATATTTCAGAATGCTTGAACTTACAGGCCTGAGTGTTCAAAATGTATTCAGTCTTTTATGTCTTTGTCACAGTGCTGAATAAAAATGATAGATAGAAAGGTTAATGAGATGATACAAAATGATGCTAGCTTGAAAGCACTGGGGTGTGAAGACATGAGATTCACAAACTCATGGGATTATTAAAGAAATTCTAAACCAAACACTGGAGATTCAGGCAGCTCTTAATGTAATATGAAGCACCAATGTATTCTATTATACAGCATAATTACCATTTTATTCACAGAAAATTAGAAATCGTAGCTCAATTCATTTAGTATATTTTAGTATAAGTTCAGCAAGATTACTGGATAGACCAGTGTTCTCTAAACCGAGATGCTGCCTCCAAGATGGGCCAAAGTTTGAAAAATTTGAAAAACTGACTTTTAACATTTTCTCTCTGACTTCCATTGTGCGCTTAAAATTACTGATGCAGAGTGTAGTGGAGGTATGCAGAGTGTGTGAGTGTGTGTTTTAGTCGTACTCATAGAATCTGGGTAGAATGACAGTGGAACAGAAAAGATCAGCTTATGAGAGGCTGCGGAGCCAGAACTTCAATCATTGTTGCATTCATTCTTTATATCGCACAGAATCAATTTAAATGAAAAATGGTTTCTTAATTTTAATCTGTTATGTGAACTGGAGTGTTGGGAGACTTAAACCTGATTTATTTTCCATTGACTGAGATATACAGTAATTTGACCCCCTATCAAAGAGAATCTGAGAGTGCAAGGTGCCTTGCATTATACCCAGCGATATTTATTTGCAATATAAGGGGCTCATTGTTCATCCCGACTACACTATCTCCCAAATTATTTTGCACATAAGGTCATGTTTCAGCTAATGGGAAACACAGACTTGACTGTAGAGGTGTCAGTTGCACTATGCCAGAGAAGAAGTGCTGGCAGAGCTTCAATTGTAATAGACACCCAATGTAAGCATTATAACCAATTGAAACCACCTTGACGCACTAAGCCAGAGCATAGTTAAAATCACAGCTGGAATTTTATCGGCACATTGCAAGTCCCAACATGGGACCAAATGCAGGTCCCGAGCCAACACAGGCAGATGGCAAGAACGCGGCGGCAACTTTACCAGCGGCAGCCAATTAAAAGGCCGCTGCCAGGACTGCCATCCCATTAAGGATGGAGGCCTGCCTCTCCGAGCTGCCAGCCCAATCAGAAGGCTCGCACCCCTGCAGCCCCGGCAGCGCCACCAACAGAGGTGGCCAGTCCTGAGGCTGCAAGGAGAAGGAGAGGGCTCCTCCATATTTAGGCACCCTCAAAGGGCCAGTAAGAAAGTAATGGATGGACCGAGGCCAGGCAGGCCCTGGCAATCAGAGGGATGAAACATCCAGCTGTGGCATTGGGGCCAATGCCGCCGGGGGCCCCTCCGTGGGACATGGAGCTGCCGAAAAGGAAGGCTGCTACTCCACCCCCAGGAAGCTGCTGGGAGACTGCCTCAATGTAGCTGGCAATCTCCCTAGGTGGTGAGGGGGCCAGTCTGACATTGATAAAATGCAGCTTCCTGGTAAAATAGCCATCAATAGGCCAATTATTTATCTTAATTACTGAAGACGGGCCTAGACGTTTGAAGGCACAGCCACCAGTGGCAGGGTAAAGAAAATCCGGGTGCACAAGCTGCCAGAGTTAGAGTAGCGCAAAGATCTCAGACAGTTGAAAGGTTGGAGGAGGCTACAGAGATAGGCAGGGGTAAGGCCATGAGGGTTTTGAACACAAGGATGGGAATTTTAAATTTAAGATGTTGCTGGGTTGGGAGCCGGTGCAGGTCAGCAAGCACAGGGGTGATAGGTGAATGGAACTTGGTGCAAGTCAGGATACGAGCAGCGGAGTTACACCAGCAGTATTATTGGTGCTGAAATCGCCACCTGTCTACCACTTCCTGCCTTCTGTTCCCACCTCAACCACAGTCTTGTGCAAAAAAATTCTAAACATTCAAACTCACACAAGGAGATGCTAAGTCCAAATGCACACAGAGCTGCCATGGCTGACACCAAAAATCCCTGTCACTAACACATCCGGATCCTGTATCTTTGGAACTTCAGACCCAATCCATCCACCTGCAAGAAAACCAATGGATGATGCAAAGAAGCACTCACAACCTCACAAAAATACCACAAAAACAGGATGTTTCCAACTCACACGAGAAGCCTATGTAATAGGTACATAGCCCAGAAGCATGTATACACATTATACTAATTGTAGTAGTTGTATGGGTTAACCAGGATGAGACTAGTGCCTGAAGGGAGCGACAGGCAGAACTCAATAATAGTCTGTATGAAGTGAGGGGAAAGGAATGTTAATGAATGAGAATGGTACAAGGTTGTCTGGTATTGAATAGGGATTGAAAAGCATGAATAGAGCTAGTTGTAGAACATATCAGAAAGAGATAAGAAAGTCTGAGGGGCAGAGTTACTCATGTAGAAAGAACAATGAACAGAGATTGATGGTATTGCACAAATGCGCTAACGGAACATCACTCGATATGGCTGCATAACAGGCACAACATTTTCATGTTTATGTATTTATTAGAGGTAGCTAGAACCTGAGGATGTAATGGCGCAATATGAAGGAAATATCACTTTCCCTATAAAGATATGGGACATCTAGATTTCTGAGGGACTTCTTGTTCGGGTTAGCGTAAGCAGTCAAGGCAACACACTGATGATACCCAACGAGTCCTTTGCATGAGATCCTTTTGGTATCAGTATCATGTGCACGGGTAGAATTGGTTGCATCAATGATTTGATGAATAAAGAGTGTTAATCTGATGTCCTAATATTTCTGAGTCCATGACAGTTACTCCGACACACATTTATTCTATTTTTCCAAACCTCAATCTTGCCTCATTTGTGTCCCCACACACCCTCTCCATCATTAACACCACTTGCAATCACTCACATCAACTCCACAACCAGCTCAAACCTCTAACTCACTTCACCCTCCACCAAATTTTCCAAAACATCAACCAAAATGGAGACACCAGCACCAACTCCCTCCAGCTGATTTCCACACGTCACTCTTTGAAGGTGGCTGGAGAAGTTCATAAAGCTGTTTAAAATACTATATGGAATTCTTAGCTTTGTAAATAAGGGGCATAGAGTACAAAGGCTAGGAAGTTATGCTTTAAGGAATGTTTTAACAGCGATATTTAAAATTATGGAAGATTGTTATAGAGTAGATGGGGAGAAACTGTTTCCACAGGCTAGGGGGTTGGTGACCACAGGATAAAGGTTTAAGATAATTTGCAAAAGAACCAGAGGGCGGTGAGCAGCTCAGGGTGAATTTTTTAGCGTTAGAAATATACATATGGATATGCTTGCCAGCATGAGCTGTTTCAAATTACCAAGAATTGGTGCTCTGTGAAGAGGCCACATTTTATTTTGGGGCAGAAATCACAGAGCAGTAAATGAAATGTGACTTTTTCCCAGGTGTTCAATAAAAATTAGAGTTTTTTTAAAGAATTTTTAAAGACATATTAGTGTATATGTGTTTACAAACCAGAGTGAACAATTTTCATTAGACCTTCTTTGACTATAAACTGCATTCAACAACTTGCTGTAAGCCATGCCCTGCTAGTGCCAGGAATGAGTTTAATTTTGTCTTCTGTCATGTGCACAATAGGTCACCATAGACAAGTATTTCTGTGCTCTATTTAATTTCATGTGTGTTAATAATTGATCACTTTTTCCTATAATAAGCAAAAGTATTTTTTAGCCCGGAAACTAACACGATAGTATTAAATGTCCTTTTGTATTTTCTTTATTATCTGAGATCAATTCAGAGAAATGATAGTCTTCAAAATTCTATCATGGCTTTATCTGCGTGAAAGTGTAACCCTTGCAACTAATCTACTGTAGCTGTGCTGGCTTCTGCAATTAGACTATGGAAGGGTTTGTTCTGGTCACTTTACATCAGATGTGGAATTTGTACTTTGATTCAGTTATTCTGGTCTTGGTGTAATTCCTATGTGTAAGTCATTTCAAAAATCCATTGAGGAACATGAGCTTAGAAATTTGATCGCCCCTTCCCCCCTCAACCACCCCCCCCCCCCCACCCCCCACAAATGGAGGGCAGGGGGTCGGCTGCATGCCGCACACATCTGTTCACTTGTTCCCAGGCAGCAAGTCAAATTTGTACTGCGATTCATTAAAGTGATTCAAGCATGCAGCCAACTCTATCGTATTCCTTGGCTGCATGCCTGTTTAGGGAGGGGGGCCTGATATTGGGCAACTCGGACACCCTTAAAGGCAGTAAGGGCCTCTTAAAGGGGAGCAGCACACTGACTGCAGCCAAGAGGGAATGCTTGTGAGGAGAGAAACAGCTGCAAGACCTGCAGATTGGATGCCCCAGGTACTTTAATGTTGCTCTGTAAGCCATGGTCCAGGTTTTTATTTTATTCACTCATGTGATGTGAGCATCCCTGGCTAGGCCAGCATTTATTGCCCATCCCTAATTACCCTTGAGAAGGTGGTGGTGAGCTTCCTTCTTGAACCACTGCAGTCTTTGGGGTGTAGGTACACCCACAGTGCTGTTAGGAAGGGAGTTCCAGGATTTTGACCCAGCAACAGTGAAGGAATGGTGATATAGTTCCAAGTCAGGATTTTATGCAGCTTGGAGGGGAAACTTGCAGGTGGTGGTGTTCCCATGCATCTGCTGCTCTTGTCCTTCTAGATGGTAGAGGTCGCGGGTTTGGAAGTGCTGTCAAAGGAGCCTCGGTGAATTTCTGCAGTGCATCTTGTAGATGGTACACACTGCTGCCACTGTGTGTCGGTGGCAAAGGAAGCAAATGTTGAAGGTGGTGGATGCGGTGCCAATCAAGTGGGCTGCTTCGTCCTGGATGGTGTCGAGCTTCTTGAGTGTTGTTGGAGCTGCACCCATCCAGGCAAGTGGAAAGTATTCCATCACACTCCTGACTTATGCCTTGTAGATGGTGGAGAGGCTTTTGGGAGACAGAGTTGAGTTACTCGTTGCAGAATTCCCAGCCGCTGACCTGCTCTTGTAGCTACAGTATTTATGTGACTGGTCCATTTCAGTTTCCAGTCAATGGTAACTCCCATAATGTTGATAGTGCGGGATTCCGTAATGGTAATGCCATTGAACATTAAGGGGAGATGGTTAGATTCTCTCTTGTTTGAGATGGTCATTGCCTGGCATTTGTGTGGCACAAACGTTACTTGCCACTTATCAGTCCAAGCCTGGATGTTGTCAAGGTTTTGCTGCATCTGGACATGGGCTTCTTTATTATCTGAGGAGTCGTGAATGGTGCTGAACATTGTGCAATCATCAGCGAACATCCCCACTTCTGACTTTATGATGGAGGGAAGGTTATTGATGAAGCAGCGGAAAATGGTTGGGCCTGGGACACTACCCTGAGGAACTCCTCAAGTGATGTCCTGGGACTGGGATGCTTGACCTCCAACAACCACAGATGTCTTCCTTTGTGTTACGTATGTCTCCAACCAGCTAGGTATGACTCCAGTTTTGCTAAGGCTCCTAGATGTCACACTCGGTCAAATGCTGCCTTGATGTCAAGGGCAGTCCCTCTCACCTCACCTCTTGAGTTCAGCTCTTTTGTCCATGTTTAGAAAAAGGCAGAATCCAAACTGAGTGTCAGTGAGCAGGTTATTGCTGAGCAAGTGACCATTGATAGCACTGTTGACAACTCCTTCCATCACTTTGCTGATCATCGGTAATTGTCTGGGTTGGATTTGTCCTGTTTTTTCTGGACAAGACATACTTGGCCAATTTTCCACATTGCTGGCTAGATGCCAGTGTTGTAGCTGTACTGGAACAGCTTGGCTAGGGGCGCGGCTAGTTCTGGAGCACAGGTCTTCAGTACTATTGCCGGAATGTTGTTGAGGCCCATAGTCTTTGCAGTATCCAGTGCCTTCTGCCGTTTCTTGATATCACATGGGGTGAATTGGATTTACTGAATACTGGCATCTGTGATGCTGGGGACCTCAGGAGGAGATGGTGGACAGAAGGAAGATCCTGTTCCCCCCCCAGAGGGCAGATAGCCCTCCAAGCAATACCTCCGGCGCAAGTGGGAAGAGATTACAGAGGAGGTCAATGTCAGGAGCTTAAGCTTTCGGAACACGGCTGGATGCCCATCAAACAGTCTGATCCAATAAATTGGGTGATATATTTTTGGCTCATAATGCTTATAGACTGGTTAGCCTGACATCAGTAGTGGGGAAAATGCTACAGTCCATTATAAAAGATGTAATATTAGAGCACTTGGAAAATAGTGACAAGATCGGACAAAGTCAACATAGATTTACGAAAGGGAAATCATGTTTAACAAATCTACTGGAGTTTTTTGAGGATGTAACTAGTAGAATAGATAAGGGAGAACCAGTGGATGTGGTGTATTTGGACTTTCAGAAGGCTTTCGATAAGGTCCCACATAAGAGATTTGCACGCAAAATTAAAGCACATGGGATTGGGAACATGGATAGAGAACTGGTTGGCAGGCAGGAAACAAAGAGTAGGAATAAATGGGTCTTTTTCTGAGTGGCAGGCAGTGACTAGTGGGGTACCGCAGAGATCAGTGCTAGGACCCCAGCTATTCACAATATATATTAAGGATATAGATGAGGGAATTAAATGTAATATATCCAAGTTTGCAGATGACACAAAGCTGGGTGGGAGTGGGAGCTGTGAGGAGGATGCAGAGAAACAGTGGCGCAGTGGTTAGCACCACAGCCTCACAGCTCCAGTGACCTGGGTTCAATTCTGGGTACTGCCTGTGTCTGCGTGGGATTTTGCTGAGTGCTCCGGTTTCCTCCCACAGCCAAAGACTTGCAGGTTGATAGGTAAATTGGCCATTATAAATTAGTCCTAGTATAGGTAGGGGAATATAGGGAATGTGGTAGGAATATGGGATTAGTGCAGGACTAGTATAAATGGGTGGTTGATGGTTGGCACAGACTCGGTGGACCGAAGGGCCTGTTTCAGTGCTGTATCTATAAATAAAATAAATAAATAAAGCTCCAGTGTGATTTGGACAGGTTGAGTGAGTGGGTAAATAAATAGCAAATGCAGTATAATGTTGATAAATGTGAGGTTATCCACTTTGGTGGCAAAAACAGAAAGGTAGATTATTATCTGAACAGCGATAGATTGGGAAAGGGAGCGATGCAGCGAGACCTGGGTGTTAGTGTGCACCAGTCGCTGAAAGTAAGCATGCAGGTGCAGCAGGCAGTTAAGAAGGCAAATGATATGTTGGCCTTTGTAGCAAGAGGATTCGAGTACAGGAGCAAGGATGTCTTGCTACAATTATACAGGGCCTTGGTGAGACCAGATCTGGAGTATTGTGTGCAGTTTTGGTTTCCTTATCTGAGGAAGGATGTTCTTGCTATGGAGGGAGTGCAGCGAAGGTTCACCAGACTGATTCCTGGGATGGCAGGACTGACGTATGAAGAGAGATTGGGTCGATTAGACTTGTATTTGCTAGAGTTTAGAAGAATGAGAGGAGATCTCATAGAAACCCACAAAATTCTAACAGAACTGGACAGACTAGATGCAGGAAGGATGTTCCCGATGGCGGGGGAGTCCAGGACCAGGGATCACAGTCTAAGGATAAGGGGTAAGCCATTTAGGACTGATATGAGGTGAGATTTCTTCACCCAGTGAGTGGTGAACCTGTGGAATTCTCTACCACAGAAAGCAGTTGAGGCCAAATCATTAAATATATTCAAGAAAGAGTTAGATATAGTTCTTAGGGCTAACCGGATCAAGGGATACGAGGAGAAAGTGGGAACAGGTTACTGAGTTTGGATGATCAGCCATGATCGTATTGATTGGTGGAGCAGGCTCGAAGGGCCAAATGGCCTACTCCTGCTCCTATTTTTCTATGTTTCTATTACATGCACACTGCTGGCCAAATTGGATGCTTACACCTCCGTGCCTCAGAAATGTACACAGCACTATGGAATTTCCTGGCATCATCTCTATGCAATGTTGGTTGTGTACCTGGAAGACAAACTCATGTACATGGTGATTATACTAAATAAAAGCTGTTAATGAAATTTGTGATTATAATCATTTGGAGAATTACTTACTGGTCTGTGTTGCAAGCAGCACTGTAGATGTTTAATCTTGCAAACGTAGTTGTTTACTATCATGGGTGATGTTACACTATTGGTGCACTTTTACCAACAAGGCAGTCCCTCATAAATCACTGATGCCTGTGGTATTTGTAAATAATAGGTCCTATATCATCATAAATAAATTGTAGTACAATGTTACCATTCTGTGAACTTGTAGATTTTTATTATGCTTAGAAAAAAATGTTAACATACACTTCTTAGTGTGTTTATTGGAAAGAGCTAAATACAAAAGATGACAGGTTTATTACTGCAATAATATCACTCAGTTCTGATGAAGGTTACATTTGAAACATTAACCTGCCTTTTCACTTTACAGAAGTTGCTGGATCTGTTGTGCATTTTCTGTTTTTGCATCAGATTTCTAGTGTAATCTAGCAGTCCTAGAATAACCTAGCATCAGTAACAGGAACTTGAACTACATGTCTCATTCACTGGTTTGCTTCTAATATTTATTATGTTTGATTTCCAATGGGTTGCAGCACAAACCATCTAATACAATTGTCAAGCGAGGTGGAGGAGCAATGGTAACAGTCTTATCATGGTATCTGTTAGATGAAAAACAAGCACTGGTGCCAATAATTTTAAGAGAGTTTGAGACAGGGAAATGCCTTGTGAAAGGAAGCAGTGTCTGACTAAGTATTGCCTAGCAACCACTGAAGTTGACACAATAACCTCACATAGAAAAATGGAACGATACAAAAGCTCTTTTGTTTGTCGAGTTCAAGTTTTGCAGCGTCGCTATGAATTACGTAGCAATTCTTTAAAACTAAATAGAACTTTTTTTTCAACACTGCATTTGTATTGGCTATCTTACTGTTTTCTTGATCCCAGAAATAGTTTAGCATGCCTTAGGCTACTTCCAATAGCAACCGTGTCTCTGTGGCATCCACTCCACTGCTAGAATGACAAGCGTGCAGTGATGGCGAGACTGGTGCGCCAACTTGACCAGACATTTTAACTCAGTGAATTTGGGATTCTGACAATACAAATACCTTTAGAACTGAAAGATTAAATTTCATCAATTGCCAAATGTGAAGGTCGCAATAATTTAGTCTCCCCCCCACAACCACCACATCCACAAAGAAGATCATACAGTAATTTTACCAAAGCAACATTGAACTCTCAACCTGAGACAATAAGGTCGAGTTTCTGTTAGGTTGTGCTGGTTTTTCCAGCATAATTCACCAGAAATCAGCCAAACCAGTGCAAAAGATTGAGAAATTTGAAAGGCAAATTACGTCCAGCAC
The DNA here is from genome assembly GCF_036365525.1 of Heterodontus francisci. Classification (NCBI taxonomy): domain Eukaryota; kingdom Metazoa; phylum Chordata; class Chondrichthyes; order Heterodontiformes; family Heterodontidae; genus Heterodontus; species Heterodontus francisci. Next base: position 54,184,561 of record NC_090389.1, read on the forward strand.
AGTTAGAATTTCTGAGATCTTCTGCACTGATTTAAAAAACTGGAAACCAGTCTTGCTGACAATACTGGCGACACCCACAGTTCAAATTAATCACCATGGCCAATTTCCACTATTTGCGCCCATTTGCAGCCCTTCAAGGAGGCTCTTAAAATTATGCTATTTTTCAAGTGCAAGGGCAATAATAGCCACCTTTTAATAGCATTTAAATATTAAATATTTAATTATTTAAGAAACTGACTAATGTACAACAATGAAACTAGTAAATGTTTCTGAATAGTTTTTTTAAAGTTATTTTCAGTAATTTAAAATTGGGTTACTCACAGGTGGTGGGCAAGACACTCTTAATAAAAATGCTTTTTTTGTGATAAACCCATTTTCAGCAATATTAATAAGGCAGGCTCTTAAAATCCAGACCATTATATTCAAATGAGTGAGAAATCGCTATTCATCCATTTAGTTTGAATGCATTACTCAGCTGTCTTCATATTAAGCAAGTTAATGATTAATGCTTTTAATTTGGGTTTATTTAAACAGCTTCTTTGCATGTGATTATTTAAGGTGTGAGTTTGAATCTTGCCTAACTTTTATGAATCAAAGAAATGCGGTATTTGTTGCTAACTCACACTCCTTCCTATTTGCTAAATCTTGTTCAGAGCCGTGGATCAGTGATGATAAATAGAAGATCTTCGCTTGCATTTTTAAGTCTGCAGTTTAGCCACTTCTGCCATATTTTTCAAAACAAAAACTGAGTACCATCATCTAAAACTCTTTTCTTTCGAGGCAAATCAACTAAAGTTATTATGTACATGTTACAAGTGCACAATGTTGATGAGAAAATAACCCCCAATAATATTAGGAGAAAGAACTGGTGAAAGGTTAATTATTTGCTTTTCTTTTGAAGTGTATGGCGCAGAGATATTCTTAAAGGCATGGAATACAACTAACTGAACCAATCCAGTCCCTGTCTACCTTGGTCAAATATTGATTCAACTTGTACAACAATGATTTTCTCAAAGCAGCAAAAACCAGAACAGGTGCCAATAATTGTTAGCACTTGTCGTGGTAGTGATTCTGCCAGCAATAGCAGTGTTAACGAATGTGCTCTATCCAGCAGTACAACTACAATGAATACTTAAATCTGATTTAAATAGACCCTATACATGTAACCAAAAGCATTTTGATATATACACCAGGGAGGAATGAATAACATAACTTAAGAAAGACTACAGCTATTTGCTCCTACCCTTTCCCTATATTGATGGGTGTGATCTCTTCATCACAAAGTGAAAACCTGTCATCTCTATACTGTTGATTGTGATGAAGAAAATCCTGATGATGTTTCTTGTCATATCATGAGATGTATGGGGTCATTTTCCAAGCTTGTACTTCTGGCAGGTAACCTGGCTCACTCGCCGCATTTCATCACCACAATACTTCAGGGTATTCATTCTATTTTTTCACAAGTTGAAGAATTTGCTTACAAAACAGAAAATGCTGGAAATACGGCAGATTTGGCAGAATATGAGGAGAAAATAGACAAGTTTACATTTTCCCTTTTTGGGAAAAAGTAACTTCATTTCATTCCCCAAGGAGAAAATACAAAGATTTATGTGCGCATCCATCAATATTTTTCACTTTTTTTTTCTTGCAGAAAGAATATTCTTTGCAATCCAAGTCACAAAGTGAAAATAGAGAACATATACCCAATGGCTCGGGTAAGCTCTTGTTATATGCTCTAAGAACAAAAATATATAAATACAAATTTCAAGTTGCCTTCTGGTCCAGATTAGAAAATGTAACCAAATTAGATTAACTTAAATGAACCATATCCATATTATAACACACTGGAATTTAACTGATTGGCTGAAGGGTATCCATTGAGGATCCCTTGAAATCAATAATTTATCTATCATAGTGTGTTGAACCACGACTAATTGGGAGGCTGTATGGCTAACTGAACAATTGATATACAAGTTAAAAATAGTATGAAATACACAACTAAAAAGCAAATAGTATATTTAGGCATGGAATTTGCTTGGAGCTGTTCCTGCTTGGCAGCCGTAACTTCACCAAAAATGCAGCAGAAATGTAGATTACCTGCATAATGGGGGTCTGCTCTGTACCTCCGCGGAGAGAGTGCAGCTCTAAGGGAATTCCAGGCCAAAAAGAGATTTTACACAAAATTTCAATCCATATTCAATTTACTCAAGACTGGGAGCCTCAATCTTGTCCTATTTTCAAACATACAGGAAGGGCATCTGTTAATGATTGTGCAAATAATGATAGACATTTCCTATCTTTCCATCTTTAAGTTGTATCTTTGGTATTGATGTTTTGCCCTTTTCAAAGTTACATGGTAATGCTCGTGCTTGTCCAATTTTTGAAAGTAGTGTCGGGAACAAGGCAACCTCCACAATTAGGGCATTGTAACTGCAACCATCACCCATATTTACGAGTATTCAATCCCCTTCATAATCATCACATCAATGTATCTGTGCAGTAATGTTATAACATTCCTCAGCATATATACATACATGGAACTCCAAAGAGCACAACATTCACCCTCCCAAAGTACAATAGGTTCTTGCACCATCCTGTAGGCTGGTCATGCCTAAATATTTCTTGCATAACTGTATCGATTGAGCTGTTTCTTCTTTCCTAATATTATGGATGTAATGAGAAGCTTTTTATGTTGTCTGATGCAACGTAAGTAAGATGCGTGGAGTTCAGTTCATTGAAGATCTCAAACAGGTTTATTAAACAGCTAACAAGTACATACAGTGCAGAGCTATCTATTTGCAGGACTTCCCTCTTGGTGTTACAGTAGCAGAGTGAGACTGGCATGTAGTCACATGACCACCTCCTGGGACTTAGTGCATTAGCATACTAAGTTCTTAAAGGGACATCACCCTTAAAGGAAATCACACAACATGCCCCTTCTTTCCAAAGATAAGTCTCGTATGCTAAAAGCAGAAACACATAAAATTAGATAACATCAAAATTATTTACACATGGATAGAGATTATGAACTTTACAAGTATAGAGTTATGGGGCTGAATTTTACACTGCCCCAGCGGGTCGGATGGTGGCGTGGGGGTGGATGGGGGTGGCGTAAAAATGAGCGGGAGGCTCCGGGAGGCCTACCCGCCCTGCTCCCACCTCCAGTCAACTGTACGGCTGTCGGGCGAGCTGGGGAGCTAAACGGCTCGCCCGCCCGAGGTCAATCAAGGCGCGTAAGTGGCCACTTAAGGGCCCTCGCCCGCCTCCACAGTTGTTTTACCGATGGGAGGCGGGCATGCTGGGGACGTGAAAGGTCGCCCAGCAATAGCTGCAGGCCTTTCCGCGGTGGCCATGGCAGTCGGGCACAGGGTGCCCAATTGAGGGCCACCCCCACCTCCCAACCCCCCCCCCCCAGGACCCAAGACACCCCCCTCCACCGAAACAACCACTCCAGCCTCACCAGGTCATGACCGATCTCACTGGTGAGGCATGCCCAACTTACCTTCGTTCCTGGCTCCATGTCGCCGGCTGGGCTGCAGTCCCAGCAGTGGCCACCGCTCCCGGTGGTGCTGCTGGGACTAAGAGCTGCTGGCCCACTGATTGGCCGGCAGCTCAATGAGGCGGGACCTCCTCCCTCAAGCGGATGGAAGTCCCACCTCCGGAAAATTAAAGCCCAAGGTCCCGTAAAATGCGGGATGGATCCCCAGGCTAGGCGGAAGCGGGTTTGCCACCGACTTTAACATCGGTGATGAATTCCCATCCGCCTGAGGTAAAATCCAGCTCATGATGTTTAGGCCCTTACACGCTGGTAGTCCTGCAACTGCTGGTTCGCTCATGTCCACTAGGTAGAATATTTGTGGTTTCCATGCCGACTTGCCATACCTGTATTGCATTGTTAATGTGCCACTGTAATGGATGGGTGACCCGTTGTATGCAGATAACCTGGCTATCGTTGGTTGTATCATTGATTTTCAATGACTCCGGTACATAGCTTTGAGGATTCGGACTGGTAGGATATTTGCACTAGCTCCAGTGCCAATCTTGAACATGAGTGCATGTCTGCCAGCTTTCTTTGGGCACATGATGTTCATAGTGGCAAAAGCTTCCAGTTGTTTGACTTCATCAACATGATGGGCTGAATTTTACCAGCCCCTCTACATCGGGAATTGTGCTGGTGGGGGGGCCACAAAATATTTACGGGAGTGGCCCACCAGGACCCCTGATGCTAAGAAGGCCCCGTTGCGTTTTACTGGCAGCAGCGAGGCCTCAGTGCTGCCCCCCACGCTCAGCGGCGGGGCCTTCATTTAAATAGTAAAATCAATGCTAATAAATTTACATCTATTTACCTTGTCCCAGCAGCCGTCCGATGCCAATATTGCATCCACTGGCCGCAACCCGCGCCTCTTCAGAACGCTATACGGAGTTCTGAGGTGAGACACTGGTGGGGAGGGGGGAGGACTGAAATTATCATGGCATTGGGGGAGGTGGTGGTAGCAGGAAAAACACTTCTTATTTCTTATTGGCTGTGGGGATGGTGGAAAGGAGTTGAAGGGCAAATGTTAAGAGGATGCGGGGGGTGGGGGGAAGTTCGGGTTGGGAATAAACTTCATTTTTGTTGATATTGCCCCAAAAACAAGCATAGGGTGGGGGAGGTGGGGAGTGCGGTGGGGGGGGGGGGGGGGGGAGGTGGTGTTGTACAGTGGTAGGAAAGATCCTGCAGCATTTATTTAATTTTTGACATACAATATACGACTATATCACTTTATAAATTAAAATTTTTCCTAAGGGCTTGAAGCCCTTTAAAAATGGCGCCAGCGTCTGCGCATGGCGTTGGACGCCATTACCTGGTACAGAGCTGCTGCCCCCTCTATGTCATCAGGAGCAGCTTGTGTTTACACCGGTCTCTGGCACTTTCCTTGTTGCTGTTACCCTGTTGCTGCACCTATCATTTGATTGTCTGTGGCCTGCTGTGACTTCTGGCTGCATCTTTGGAGCCAGATTTCTTGCATAGGCGGCCCCAGTGTCCTTCTGCACCACATGCCTTGCACAGGTCATGAAATGCAGGACAATTTCACCCTATGTGGGACCAATCAGCTTGCTTGCTCTTTTCGACCTGGTTGTGCTGCTGATACTGTTGCCTGCATCTAGTGCTTGCTGGTGCTGTTGTCCAGCTACAATGGCTTCATATTTCCTGCCATCTTCCAGCAGTGCATCAATGCTGTGACCTCTCTTTTTCCCCAAGTGGTCTTTCTTAAGTGCTTCAATGGGTGTTGATACAATCACCAACTCCATTATTCGGTCTTACAGCTCAGCATATGAAAAATCACATTTGTTGCCCTTGCTACGGCATCTACTGATGAATTGGTCTATTGATTCCTGTTACTGTTGCCTGTAGGACATCAATTCCAGGTGGTGAATTCAGAATTTCACTCTCAATCAAAGCTGATCTTCCAGCGCTTTCCATATCTTTGCAGAACCATTCTGGTCCTCTCCAGATATGCCTATGGTATTGATTCTGTGGAATCCCTCATTTCCAATCTCTATCATTATTTTTACAGCCTGTTTTTCTGGTTCTACAATGACTTGGACTGTAAAGCATAGTTGCATTCTCTATTGGAATAGTTTGAACTCGGATAGGATATCTAAGGCTTTCCAATTCATGCTGGGAAAATTGGTATCCATGGTCCCGCTGTTCTTTTGCTTTAACCTTGCTTTAAGAACCTGGTTCTGTGACTCTGTACTGCTTCCCTTTTAAAAAATAGTCTCAGTTCTTTAAACTGGCTGGTTTAATTGACAGGAGCAGCTTGTCTGTTTATCTAGCTTCCAGCACTCTAGTCTGTTTGTTTATGCAGCTGTCCAATAGATATTTCAAGTGTTTTTTTTTGTGAGGGTTTGTTTATACAGCCACTCATAGGCAATCCTGCACAGTTGAGTGGTTTAATGGGATTTTTTAAACTCTGGCTGAGTGAGTAAAGACTCTGCAGCCTTGCAGTGATTTAATAGTTTCTTTTTTATACCTCTAGCTGCGAGCTGCTTGAATGGAGGATTCACGCGCTTTTTGCTGTCGGGTGCCTCTTGTACTGGCACGGATCTGATCAGCATGGGGGAGCCTTTGAAAACAATCGATCAGTCTGAAATAGGGATTAGGTTTTCCCTGTTTTTTTCTTTTATTGAGCCTTTTTAAAAAAGTCAACTTTGCAAGCACCTCAAAACTTTTTTTTAAACTGGGGTTCCTTTACCAACAGCACACTGACTCACCCACTCACAGTGATTGATTTGCAGCCTGTCATTCAGCACTAACCTATACAGCTGGAGGTGAGACTTTTATTTGCTTTACACTGTTTGTGCTAGTGTTTCTTTTAACTTTCTCTCTTTTAGCTGTAGGTAGTTTTAAAACTGTTTTCCTGTGGTCTTCAGTCTTAGATTCTGTCTTCTCACCACAGCTACCACCATGTAATAAGAAGCGTTTTATGTTGTCTGATGCAACATAAATGAGGTGCATGGAGTTCAGTTGATTGAAGATCTCAAACAGGTTTATTAAACACTAACAAGTATATACACTGTAGAGCTATCTATTTGCAGGACTTGGTGTTACAGTAGCAGAGTGAGACTGGCATGTAGTCACATGACCACAACCTGGTACTTAGCTCATTAGCATACTAAGATCTTAAAGGGACATCACTCTTAAAGGCAATCACACAACAATGGACAACCAGAAAATTGACAAAAATACTGAAGTCACTGAGATTAATATACAAAGAACAAAGTACTGCACAGGAACAGGCCATTCGGCTCTCCAAGCCTACGCCGATCTTGATGCCTGTCTAAACTAAAACCGGGGACCGTATCCCTCTATTCGCATTCATGTATTTGTCAAGATGCCTCTTAAACGTCGCTATCGTACCTGCTTCCACCACCTCCCCCGGCAGCAAGTTCCAGGCACTCACCATCCTCTGTGTAAAAAACTTGCCTCACACATCCCCTCTAAACTTTGCCCCTCGCACCTTAAACCTATGTCCCCTAGTAACTGACTCTTCCACCCTGGGAAAAAGCTTCTGACTATCCACTCTGTCCATGCCACTCATAACTTTGTAAACCTCTATTATGTCGCCCCTCCACCTCCGTCGTTCCAGTGAAAACAATCCGAGTTTATCCAACCTCTCCTCATAGCTAATACCCTCCAGACCAGGCAACATCCTGGTAAACCTCCTCTGTACCCTTGCCAAAGCCTCCACATCCTTCTGGTAATGTGGCGACCAGAGTTGAACGCAATATTCCAAGTGTGGCCTAACTAAGGTTCTGTACAGCTGCAGCATGACTTGCCAATTTTTATACTGTATGCCCCGACCGATGAAGGCAAGCATGCCGTATGTCTTCTTGACTACCTTATCCACCTGCGTTGCCACATTCAGTGATCTGTGGACCTGTACGCCCAGATCTCTCTGCCTGTCAATACTCCTAAGGGTTCTGCCATTTACTGTATACTTCCCACCTGCATTAGATCTTCCAAAATGCATTACCTCACATTTGTCCGGATTAAACTCCATCTGCCATTACTCCGCCCAAGTCTCCAACCAATCTATATCCTGCTGTATCCTCTGACAATCCTCATCACTATCCGCAACTCCACCAACCTTTGTGTCGTCCACAAACTTACTAATCAGACCAGCTACATTTTCCTCCAAGTCATTTATATATACTACAAACAGCAAAGGACCCAGCACTGATCCCCGTGGAACACCACTAGTCACATCCCTCCACTCAGAAAAGCACCCTTCCACTGCTACCCTCTGTCTTCTATGACCAAGCCAGTTCTGTATCCATCTTGCCAGCTCACCTCTGATCCCGTGTGACTTCACCTTTTGTACCAGTCTGCCATGAGGGTCCTTGTCAAAAGCTTTACTGAAGTCCATGTAGACAACATCCACTGCCCTTCCTTCATCAATCATCTTCATCACTTCCTCAAAAAACTCGATCAAGTTAGTGAGACACGACCTCCCCTTCACAAAGCCATACTGCCTCTCGCTACATTAACACTTCTTTCAATTTGTGGACAGAAAATTCAGAATATTTTTCTCTATTGTTTTACATGATGACCAATAATATTTTGCATTCATGACAGCAGCTTTCAAAAGCTTGTGTAATTTTGAAGCTATTTTGCTTGCTGAAAAATCTGAAAATAGTTCACAATGTCACTGTTTCCCAGTTCTTCTCTGAGAAAATCAAAAACCAAAGCATACGGTATGGTCAGTTCTGCATATAACCATGGACACTTACTGCACAGGAGGGAATTCATTCCATCAAGTCTATCTAAAACTAATCTCATTACTCTGCTTTCTCTCCATTCTTCTCTGTATTCTTCTGCCTCAGCTAGGAAGACTTATTGAGCCAGATTTTTAAAGGGCCACGTGGTCGGAGACGCGATTTGAAAATTGCAGTCCGGGATGTCGTCTTCAGAACCTGATGTCTCCAGGACAATCCACAATTTTCAATGTGAGAGCGGAGGGGGTGGGTGGGGAGGGAACAGGGAAGTCGCTCACCCCCAATTAAGAGCCCATAAGCTCATGGAGGAGCTTGTTAAGGGGCCCGGGATGTTCACACTGTAATTTTCAATTGCGATTATGGCGAGCCCGACCACTTTGGGCTCACAGCGGGCAGGGGGCAAACTTTATTGTTACACGATGAAATGTTTTCGGCCCACGGGGATCTTGCGCCGGGCCCAACACAGGACAATTTTTTTTACATTCTGGAAGCGCTGCCTCACCTCTTTACCCTGCTGGCCCTGTAAGGAGCTGCCTGCTCTCATAGCAAGGCAGAGGCAGGCCCCATCATGGCTGCTGCCTGCCTTTGCCACATTTGCTCTGCAGGCTGCTCCCACTTCCTGCAGATGCTTGATGCCACTAATTGGGTGCTGAGCTTGCCTTCTGCCCAATTACTGCAATAAGATTCGAAGACCGCATCACCTTAGCAGCACAGCTCAGACATAGGATCAGGACCCGGAAGTTATCCTGGCGTTGGGTTCCTGACCCTGTTTTGAAAATTCAGTCCATTAAATCTCTCCAGTATTTTATTCACCATCAATGTCATCAAGTAAGTAAGGTACCATCTCACTGATTGCTACAGTCATTGTATTTTGATTAGAACAGGACTTGGAAGTTTATTTTGTGGATAGTATCATAAATATAGTTTTTAACACTGGCTCATGGATCCACGTTCCACGAGCTTAATAAGAGCTTTGGGTGCTGCAAATTCAGGGTGCTTTATGGCTATAAGTTTGTCCCCAATTCTGTCTTGCTGCGGTGCTAGTGTAAGCTATGTGTGAGGACGCGACATGCCTTCTGAAACACATACATGTAGTTCACTGTAAGATGTGATAGAGGAGTACCAAGTGTTGGTGGTAGTTTCTTGTATGCATTTCATTTTCTTGAAAAATTCCTACATCTGGTACTTTGCTTGCTACCCATGCTATAGATTTCTGCAAGTGTACCTTGCGTACAAATTTTTGAGAAGCAAGTCAAACTGGTTCTTGCAACTTTCAATTGCATTCACCCAAAAAAGTGAAAGTGTCCAAAATTTAACTCTCGTCTTCCCTGAGAAAGTGGTGGTGGGAATTCTTGAATTGCCTATGTGATGAAACTGCCTCTACAATACTGTGAGGTAGGGAGGTCCAGGATTTTGACCCAGCAACAACGAAGGAACAGCAACAAATATCTAAGTGAGGATGCTGTGTGACTTGGAGGGGAACAGTTTTCGTGATGTTTTCCATACAATCCCAAAAATTAGGTCAGTCAAGACTTTGTGGCTAATTTCCAAGTCTCATAAGTATTGATAGCTTTAGGTTACTGCAGATATTTCTTCTCTCATTTGTCTAATATCCATAAGTAAACAGTAATATCTTCTGAATTTAGTAAAAACAGTACCATTTCTTTAAAATAGGTTAAGAAAATATTCCAAAGCAATGTCAACACAAATGAAAACAGTGCATATCTGCGTGCCAAAGAACCGGTTGGGTGTAACTTGCAAAATCCTTTTATATGGGTTCTGATGTATGTTTACTTCTGTGTACATAGGGTTGTAGGTATGTTGTCCCAGAGCTTACATGGAGTTGTATTATTTGAATTGATCTGGCATAAGAAGACAAGAAATAGGAGCAGAAGTCGACCATATTGCCCATCGAGCCTGCTCTACCATTCAATACGATCAGGACTGATCTTGGGTTTCAACTCCACTTTCCTGCCCGCTCCCCATGTCCCTTGATTCCCTGCGAGACCAAAAATCTCTCTATCCCAGTCTTTAATGTATACTAAAAACAGGTACACAGGAGCATGCAGTTCATAAGTCCATCACTCACATCTCACTGATCAGAACCGTTTTAACTATTTAGTAACCAAAATTTTTTTTAAATCTGCATTTTCTGATTTGCTTGCCCTCTCTCGGCTTTCCCACACCATAAGAGGTGAGCAAGTGACCTTCTCCCAATTAACCACTAGGTGACAAACAACAGTGACGCTGAATGACTTGTCTTAAGCTTTTCCTGCTGCCCTGTCAGGAATGTCACATTTCACCCACGACCACCACCTTATGGCTGAGTTGAGATTAATAATTCAAATGTGGGGATTGTTAAAAAATCTTCTTATTGATTGCCATCAATAAATTACTGCATTTTTTACAGGTTGATGAATTGGTCAAAAAAAAATTCCTCCTGAATCTAACCTGCAATTACCCAAATTTTATCTGGTCTTCGTGGGTCCTTTGATGTGTGCACATCATTGCTAGTGATGCCATCATGCACATTTATATGATGGGCATACTGCATGGCACATACATTTGTCATCATGCAACATATGTGACACCATCACTAATGTGCTTTGTGTGCATTTTGGGAAGACCTTGAAGTGAATTCTGCAGTTAGAGCAGATTTAAGATCAATGTACCATCCTTCACTCAATCAACTCTCAGATGCTTTACCATCTATTTTTATTCAGATTTTGTAGGAACACACTGATGGATTCACACTGATAGTGTGGTTTGTGTGTACTGCCAAATAAAGCATGATCTAAAAGGCATGTGCAGAGCAATAGAATTTTGAGTTGGCAATATCTAAGATTCCTGGAGAACAAACGATGCAAAACATAGTTTAATGCAATTCCCACAAGCCAGAACAGCCACTAAAGTCCATAAAGCCCATGAACTGTGCATGTAATGGTGGATTGTCATTTAGTTTACCTGTGCCTTTTTCTTCGTCACGACCTTGTTTTCTTGAGTTTTGATAATGTGAAAACTGACGTTCTCCAAATTTAACAGTGATTTTTAGTTTCCAATTTTTCAATCTTGGTTTTCTCTGTGTTTTTGATGCCAAACGTGGACGCTGAAAAACATAAAAATATCCGCGTTTGTAAATATCAAGAAACTTTCATAATCCTTAACTAGGTCTGACAGGGGAGTGCTTAATACTGTGGATGAGTGCAGAAAATGTTTTTAAAAACTGGCAAAACTTGTGATCTATGCTAGCACGGGAAGTGTACTTCAAACACTCCCTTGAATTCATCACAATGATGGCTCTATCACTCTGATGCTTACGCAAAGCATAGGAGAAGAGCTTATCTCCACAGTCATAGAAGCAAGCCTCCATCAGTCGAATGTGAACATGATTCCTTCATGCCCTCTCGGACAGCATCAAATACAGTCTGAGTTTTTTTATGGACAGATTCCTTTCTTGAATTTGCTCTTCCAATTGAGTGTGAGCCAAAATACTCCTGTCTTTTTATTCAAAGCAAATGCAGGGTTCCAAACAAAACAGATTTCTTTAGCCACCTCCCATCGGAGGATGGATGACGTCATAGCAACACAGTTGAATCTAAAAATGAATTCCTGAATCATCTCCAGAAATTGCAAATAAGGAGGATATTAAAATTACTATCCAACACCCATGGAATATGTGTCCCCAGCATGTAGTCAATGAATTGTCCAACATCAATAACTTGTATTTATATAGTGCCTCCAACATAGGAAATTCCTGCAGTGCTTTATAGAGGAATTGGGAGAGAAAAATATAGATCAAAGGGGATGAGGACACAAAGCCATTGTGGCAGAATTAAGAGGGGTGACCAGAAGCTCAGTTGAAAAAATGAGTTTTGAGAAAGTTTTTAAAGATGGAGAAAGAAGTGGCAAGGTGCAGGGATTTGGGAATACAGCTCCAGGGTTATAGTGTAAAAGAACTGCCATTGAGGGGAGAGTGGGCAGATGCACATTATGCCAGAATTGGAAGAGCAGATGGTGTGAGCTTGGGCATAGAGTTGTGAGAGTTTGCAGTGCTGAGTGAAGCTGTGAAGGAAGTTAACAATTCATCACACAAGTAATCAGTAAACAATATACCAATGACATAATACTGTCGATATGCCAGAAAGGAGTTACTGTGACATTGTAGGTTTTGAATATCTGACTTCTCAAATGCAAAAGGAATGTATTTAATTTCATCACCATTTCATTGTGTTGGCATTTTAATTACACCACTGCCTCCCAGTTTTACAAATATATTGGCCTCAGCAATATATCCCACTTCTGAAACCTGTCCGTAGCAGTAAGGAAGTGGCTGTTTAGATAAATCTGATTTAAGCCGACGGCAAAGAGCAGCGAGTCTGTGCTGTTCAAGTGCAACTGCAGCAGTTCGGCTTCATTCATTTTTTGCCACAGATCAACATTGCATGTGCCTCAGGTCAATTTCAGGCCAAATTCCCGCCCACATGGCACTCTGAATGGACAGAATATTTACTGGATATTCCCATTGGAAAATAGCAACTTTCATTGATCATTTTGATGATAGATCCTGTGCTCACACATGTCCTACCTCATCATATTATTTATTCTCTCTAAAATATTCAGTGACTTGTCAGCTGCAATGATTTATATTATTACATTTCACTTGTTTTAAATGAAGCATCAGAGAGATCTGTATACATGAATGAAACAGCTAAACAATGCAAAATTATTTTGTGGTGAATTCCGGGCCATTGAATTTAAATGGTAACACATATTTCATCAGGTAATTTGTTTTATTGAATCTTAAGTGGCATACAGTCAATCTGTGTTCGTTCAATTGTTACACAAGTTTCCTTTTACTACAGTACTTTTTGATATGAACTCTTCAATAGAATAGAGTCATATGGCCGGATTTTATGTTGAAGCCACAAGTCCTGATGTTGGTCCTGGAAGTAGGTGCAGCTTCTGTCAGGGCCATGAATGGCCGGCCACATGCGATAAAACGGCGACTGGCCAATTAAGCTCGAGAGACGCGGGGGCTGTCCAATACTGTGGACAGTGGTGGTGGGGGAGGGCAGATGACGTCGCCAGCTGGTGCCGCGGCAGGTGCTGATGCAATATTTAAAGGGCTGCCAGTCCTGCAGTTAATGTTTCATTTCCAGGTATAAGGGAGAAAGGCTGCAGAACAATAGCAGAAGGAAAACCCCAGGTGGCCGTACGCTTCAGTGATGCCTCCCTCCAGGTTCTCTTACAGGTTATCAGGGAAAGGTGGGATATACCATTCCCTAGGGATTGCAGGAGGAGAGACGGACACCTGACCAAGAAAGCCTGGCTGCAGATAGCGGAGGAGATCAGCAGCCATTAGGGCACCCCAAGGACCTGGATTCCGTGCCGCAAGCAGCTCAATGACCTCATCCAGGCAGCAAAGGTGAGTACCTTTTAAAGCCTTTGGCTCTTGGGCCTTGCATTTGTCAGAAGAGGAGGGTCCATTGGGTCAAGACGGAGTGCCGACCCAGACATTGGAAAAAGGTCAGGGCATAGACAAGCTGCCTGAGACATGGTGAAATGGCACTCAAAGGCAGCCTTTTGTCATTGGAGACCCTCACAAAGTCCCTGGAAAGAATCTGCATGCAGGATGCATCTGTGTGACCCCATTAGTAATCACTCGACTACCACCAGCATATATTTTGTGATTGTCACCGTTGGGAGACCAACAACATTCATCTTTGTGTCTGCAGGAGCAAATAGCAAACAATCACAGAGAGCAAGCCAAGACTGGCAGTGGACTGCCAAATCTCTATGTCCTGAGCCCGATGGAGGAAGAAGCCATGGAGCTGGCATGGCCACAGGACAGACAATGCATAGTGGATGGAGAGACAGGCACTTTCCCAAGACTGTGAGTAAGGTCACGACGGGGCACAAGGGAGCATCAGCAGCTATGGAGCCATGCTGCTCATGAGGCATCATCACTGATAATGGAAGAGTCCATCTAGACCTTGAGCGCTGCACTGTCTCTGACTGGTGCACAAGTGGTGTCCTCCATTGAGAGATTGGTGGCATCCCTGGAGAGCCACATTCAGCAGAGCACTCAGTGTCTGCAGGACATTCATGCAGACCTGCATACCTTCATCTTGACCATCAGCTCAAGGCAGCTATGGCAAGGCAAGAGGGAGATAGGGAACCTGGAGTCACCACCAGGACCTTCACCCTCTCAGGTCAGCAGGGAGGCAGAAGTCTGCCTTGCAAGGGAACAGGAGCAGCAGCCTCCCGCAGCTGGAGGCTCCTCTCAGGGTGTTTCTGGTGAGGGCAGTAATTCCTCTGCCCCTCTGCCAATGACGCCAGATCTTCCTTGATGACAGAGGGTGGTACTGCTTCTGTACAGGAGGCCTTCAATGTGCCAGGGCCTTCCAGGCCTAAGGCAACCAGAGGATGACCGCCAAGGTCATCCATAGCCAAGGGGCAGCAAGGTCGCAACCTGCCTCCACTTTCGCCGACAACGCAGGGAAGGACCTCGTGGGAGTGCACACAAAAGAATAAAGAAAAACAGCTAGAAACGCAGGGGATTCACAGGTGAATGTGTAATGTAAATCGAAAGGGTAGCATTTGGTGTCATGGATAATAAAAATTATCGTGCAAGTTCTCCTTCCTCTTACTTATGGCCTTTGGTGCTTCATTTCAACCCTGTCTCTGTCAGGGGGCTCGAGGCAAGGGATCTTGTTGCGAGGGGTCAACTCTGGAGCCTTGCCAGAACTCTGAAAAATTCCAGCCTCTCCCATCTCTCTACATAACTGAACTCCCTCATCCATGCTATTATTCTGGTAAACTTCCTCCATATCCTCAACAGGGCCTTGACATACTTCCTAAGGTGTGGCACCCAGAATTGTATTCAATACTTCATTTCTGGCCTAACCAGAGATCTGTAAAAGTTTAGCATGACTTCCTTGTTTTTGTAGTTAATGCCCCTATTTACAAAGTTAATTTTCCCATCTACTTTTTTAACTGCCTAATCAGCTTGCCCTTCACCTTCAAAGGTTTGTGAATATGTACTCACAGGTCCTTCTGTTCTTGCACCCTCTCAAAATAAGAGCATAAGAAGTAGAAGCAGAAGTAGGTCATTTGGCTGATCTTTTATCTCAACTCCAACTTCCCACAATAGCCTCATCTTTCTTAATTTCCTTAGTACCCAAAAATCTATCGACCTCTGTCATGAATATGCTCAACAACTGAACATCTACAACTCTCTGGGGTAGAAAATTCCAAAGATTTACAACCCTTTGAGTGAAGAAGTTTCTTCTCATCTCAATCCTAAATGGCTGACCCTTATTCTGAGAGTGGGAGCCCATGTTCTAGATGCCTCCAGAGGAAACATTTTCTCAGCATCTACCCTGTCAAGCCCATTTAGTACCATCTAGATTATACTGCCTCTCTGTGTTGTTTCTCCCAAACTACATCACTTCACATTTATCCACATTAAATTGCACCTGTCATGTGTCTGCCCATTTTACCAGTCTCTCTATGTTCTTCTGCAGTCTGTTCATAATTTCTACATTACCAAGTTTTGCATCATCGTAAATTTTAAAATTGTACCCCCTATACCCAAGTTGAAGTCATTTATATGTAACAAGAAAGGATTGGTCCTTATACTGACCCCTCATGACCCCACTGCATATTTCTCTCCAGTCAAAAAAGATCCGTTCACCACTACTCTCTGCCTCCTATCCCTAACTTAATTTCACACCCAAGTTGTCACTGTTGCTTTGATACCATGTGCTTCTATTTTCTGAAAAAGTCTGTTATGAGGGATTTTATCAAATACCTTTTTAAAGTCCATATATATTTACTGCATTATCATCATGAACCCTTTCCATTACTTCATGAAAAAACTCAATCAGATTAATCAGACATGATTTACCACTAACAAATCCATGCTGACTATCCATTATTAACCTATGCTTCTCCAGGTGAGCTTCAACTATCTCTGCTCTAGCTTCCCTCAGCAACCAAGGATGCATCCCATCTGGACCAGGTGATTTGTTAACTTTTGAGTGATGCCAACCTGTTTAGCATCTCCTTTTTATCTATTTTTTTTCTACCCAATATCTCTAATCCCCCGGCCTCTACTCTAACATTAACTTCATTCTCTTTTGTGTGATAAATGCAAAGTATTCATTCAGTACCTCAGTCAAGCCTTCTGTTTCCATAAGAAGATTTTCTTTTTGTCCCTAATCGGCCTCATCATTCCTTAAAATATATGTTTACTTTTTATATGTTTATAAAAGATTTTTGGGTTCCATTTTATGTTACCTAAACGTTTCTCATACTCTCTCTGCCCTCATATCTTTTTTCACTCTCCATTCTGTCTGGTTTTCAATTGTATTCTGTACCTAGGTTCTGAGAGAGAATACTTGCTCCCTTGGCCATTGCTGCTGCGATATCCATTGGCTGCATCACTTCTGAGGCACCTTATGTTGGCTACCAATTTCTGCCACAAATTGTGGCGTAAAATTGTGACAGCATGTTCAGGGAGCCCAGCAGACTAATAGGTGGATAGCTAGTTCAAAGAGTCAGCGCATACACGATGGGCTGAATAACCTCCTTCAGTGCTGTATCATTCTATGATTCTATGTAAAGGGCCTTCATTCTCCAGTCAGTGAGTACAGATCGATACCTCTTAAGAGGGCAGCATGCTGCTATTGCTTTCCTTCGGGGAACAAAAGCAACCCTGTTTTTGGTTTCTGTGAAACCAGTGAAGTACTTTTTTAAAGGTGGCATTCATCGCCAATATCCCCATTGCTGCAAGTAAAAACAAACTTTGTAATTTTTTTATCAAGATCGTCCAGTTCAAGATTTGAGTTTAGCTCTTAAGCTTCCTAAACACACTGACAAAGTTTTAAAGAGACAGCTACCAAATCAATGCTTTAAAAAAGTACTTCACTGGTTTCACAGAAACCAAAAACAGGGTTGCTTTTGTTCCCCGAAGGAAAGCAATAGCAGCATGCTGCCCTCTTAAGAGGTATCGATCTGTACTCACTGACTGGAGAATGAAGGCCCTTTACATAGAATCATAGAATGATACAGAACTGAAGGAGGTTATTCAGCCCATCGTGTATGCGCTGACTCTTTGAACAAGCTATCCAATTTGCCCACTCTCCTGCTCTTGCCCCCTAGCCCTGCAAGTATTTCCCCTTCAAGTATTTGACCAATTCCCTTTTTGAAATTTATTATTGAATCTGCATCAATAGAAAGTAAAAGTGACAAACCTATCATAAGTCATATTTTTAGAAAAAGGACTGGAGAAGAATTTTAATCCATTGTGCTTAGCAAAACTGATGCAGGTTTCTGTCCGTTCCCTAACTATAGAACCCCTACCGCTATTCCTCTCCTGTCTTTTCTCCTCCCTCCCTGCACAGCTGAGTCACCCATGGTGCTCTGGTCATGACTTTGCTGCACTCTCCAGAGCAGGCCTCTCTCCCATCGGTACTCAGAACTGAATACCGGTTAGAAATTAGGATGTCCTCTGGGGACTCCTGCACTACGTGCCTTGTCCTTATTGTCTGTCTGACAACCACCCAGTCCCTCTCTGCCTGAACTCTCTTAAGCTGCAGGGTGACTACCTCCTGAAATGTGCTATCCATGTATCTCTCATCCTTGCGAATGCACCTCAGTGACACCAGCTGTTTCTCGAGTTCCAAGATTGGGCGCTTGAAATTTTGCATTTGGTGGCACTTTCTGCACATGTAGAAGTTGTCCAGGACATGGGTAGGGTCCTGGAGTCCCCACATGGCACAGGATGTGCATTCGATGGGTGTGAACAGCCCTGCCATGCCCCGAGTTATTTATTTACTGCACTAAGATTGGAAACCAGCCCCTTCCACTGCACCGAAGTAAGAACCAAATACTGGAGGGTTAACAAAAAGTAGAAAAAAAGGAGCACCTCCTCCCCCGTTCACCGAACTCCTCTCTCACCAAACTTGTATCTCCACACCCTGCTTGCAATCTGCAAGTCGTTTTGTGCCAAGGTGTGTCAGATGCAAATTGCTGTGGCCATCTTGGCTGCCAATTTTTAAAAGATTAACTGTAGGAAATTCTCCATTAAGAGTCTAATGTAAGTTTCCAACCAATTAATTAATATTTCTTGTTTGGCATTTGGTGTTTTCTTGACACTTGGATGAAGGGAACGAGTGTATTGTAGCCAAATCTGCAGATGATACAAAGTTAGGAAGGAAAGAAAGTTGTGAGGAGACAAAGAGTCTGCAAAGAGATGTCAATAGATTAAGTGAGTGGGCAAAAATATGGCAGATGGAATATAATTTTGGAAAACGTGAGGTTATCAACTTTAGCAGGAAGACGAGAAAAGCTGAATATTATTTAAATGAAGAGAGACTGGAGAGGGATCTGGGTGTCCTTGTACATGAATCACAAAAAGTTAGCATGCAGGTATATCACGTAACTAGGAAGGCAAATGGAGTGTTGACATTTATTGCAATGGGGATGGAGTATAAAAGCAGGGAAGTGTTATGACAAATGTACAGGGCATTGGTGAGACCGCACCTAGAATACTGCATACAGTTTTGGTCTCCTTACTTAAGGAGGGATATACTTGCATTGGAAGCAGTTCAGGGAAGATTCACTAGCCGATTCCTGGCATGAAGGTGTTGTCTTATGAGCAAAAGTTGAGCCTATATTCATTGGAGTTTAGAAGAACAAGAGGTGATCTTATTGAAACATACAAGATTCTGAGGGGTTCTGATAAAGGGTCACTGACCTGAAACTTTAACTCTGCTTCACTCTCCACAGATGCTGCCTGACCAGCTGAGTATTTCCAGCATTTCTTGTTTTTATTTCAGATTTCCAGCATCTGCAGTATTTTGCTTTTAGATTCTGAGGGGGCTTGACAGGGTGGTTGCTGAAAGGATGTTTCTCCTCATGGGGGAATCTAGAACTAGGGGGCACAGTTTAAAAATAAGGAGTCTCCCATTTAAGATGGAGATGAGGAGGAATTTCTTCTATCAGAGGGTTGTTAATTTGGAATTCTCTACTCCAGTGAGCAGTGGAGACTGGGCCACTGAATATATGCAACACAGATTTTTGATCTACAAGGGAGACAAGGGTTATTGGGGTGGGGGGGGGAGGGGCAGGAGCAGGCAGGAAAGTGGAGTTAAGGCCGCAATCAGATCAGCCATGATCTTACTGAATGGCGGAGCAGGCTTGAGGAGCCCAATGGCCTACTCCTGCTTCTCTTTCTTAAGATCTTACGAATGAATCTGGCTCCAGGGGAATGAAAGCTGACGGAGCAATGGGAAGGAGGAAGGAAAAGTTCAGGCAGTTCCTCTCTGGGAGCTGCTGCTGTCGTGGCTCAGTTGGTACCACTCTCACCTGTGTTAGGATCTTATGGGTCTAAGTCCAGGACTTGAGCACACAAATCTTGTCTGACACTCCAGTGCAGTACTGAGGGACAGCTGCACTGTCAGTGGTACCATCTTTGAATGAGAAGTTAAACCAAGGCCCCGTCTGCCCTCTCAGAGTCCCTGCCACTATATTAGAGATCAGGGGAGGTCTCTCCAGTGTCCTGGCCAACATTTACCCCTTAATCAACATCACAAAAGCAGATTATCTGTTCATTGTCACATTGCTGTTTATGGGAGCTTGCTGTGCACAGCTTGGCTGCCGCATTTCCTATCTTTTAAAAGTGATCATTTCAAAAAGTAGATGATAAGCGCTAAAAAAATGCAAGTCTTCCTTTCACTCCCCCACCTGACTTGCCATCAGTGGAGGGCTGCACACAATCAGGAGACCCGCCCCTCACATGGCTTCCCCAATCACATCGCTGCAATGGAATGGAGTGGCATTAAAGCAACAAGTAATGGATAGTCAGAAGCTTTTTCCCAGGGTGGAAGAGTCAGTTACTAGGGGACATAGGTTTAAGGTGCGAGGGGCAAAGTTTAAAGGGGATGTGCGAGGCAAGTTCTTTACACAGAGGGTGTTGAGTGCCTGGAATTTGCTGCCGGGGGAGGTGGTGGAAGCAGGTACGATAGCGACGTTTAAGAGGCATCTTGACAAATACATGAATAGGATGGAAATAGAGGGATACGGTCCCCGGAAGTGCAGAAGGTTTTAGTTTAGACAGGCATCAAGATCGGCGCAGGCTCGGAGGGCCGAATGGCCTGTTTCTGTGCTGTACTGTTCTTTGTTCTTTGTTTTAATAAAGAACACAGATATACAGTGGTTTTGCCTGCCCTGCAACCCTGTAAAGTTAATGAGCCAACACGCTCATAAGACCTAAGGATATGTCGAATGCAATGAGTTTCTATTGGCAAAGCATACACTGAAAGACGATGAATATTAAAGAAGCGCAATTTAAAATAAGTAGTCAATCCTAAGTGTAAAATTTACATAGTAAACAGAATGCTCTAGATACCCTCCCCCAAACACTACCCAAACAAAGAAAAATGGGAAAAAATGCAAAGTTAGCCAACCATTTACTAATCCAGACAGCCTGAGGCCGTGTCGAAACTGGGCCTCTGCTGTTGTCAACATATTCAGGGTGAGCTGTCGGTGCCTGTTCCGTTTCCACAGGTAGCTCACTCCACAAGAAACAAGAATTTCAGTCTTCCAGCAGTAGCTCTCAGGTAAGTTTTTGTGAGGTTGGATCTACCAACAGTGGGGTGGGGATTGGTGGTAGAGGCCGAATGCCACAACTGTGGAGTCAACGGGACCACTCCTGCCCCTCCTGGCTCCACAGAAAGTTAAATTTTTTTTTTCAAAAATACACCCAGCCTTTATTTTCCGTTGGCAGCTGCAGAGGCCTCTGAAGAATCCTGAGCAGGGCAGGCCTAACACCTGCTCCAAGTTATCAGGTTAAATTTTACATAGGGGTCCTTCAACAAATATTCGGCCCCTCCTAAACATATTTAAGTGGCTGAATGCCTGATTTAGGCGTGTGCCTGGGATGCCTAAAAAATGGTCTCCGCAAATTTAGCAGTGGAACCAACGCATATCCCCACTGCTAAACTGGTATGCTTTGCACCCAAAAATAGGCACAGCACATACCCTATTGTAATAAAAACAAGAAATGCTGGAACCACTCAGCAGGTCTGGCAGCATCTGTGAAAAGAGAAGCAGAGTTAACGTTTCGGGTCAGTGACCCTTCATCGGAACCGATGAAGGGTCACTGACCCGAAATGTTAACTCTGCTTCTCTTTTCACAGATGCTGCCAGACCTGCTGAGTGGTTCCAGCATTTCTTGTTTTTATTTCAGATTTCCAGCATCTGCAGTATTTTGCTTTTACATATCCTATTGTGTTCATCTAGCTCAACAAAATCTAACTATTAAGTACAGGCAATCATTAGTCCACAAGTGAAATGTGCCAAACTACCGTCAGCAAAAAAAGAGTTGGGAGGCGGTTGTTAAAATTCATTTACAAGCACATGCAAATTACAGAAAGTGCATTTTCCTTCCACTTGTCCTTGATTACATTCAATCTTGCTTCACTCGGCAAGAACTGTGCAGCTGAAACCAAAGTCTTATTTGCAGCCAACAACAGAGGAACTTGAGGTCATTGGCAGAGTGAACTCTCAACTGTCAAATGAGTCGATATTGATTTTCATTCTTGAATAATAGTTTGGCTTAATTTTCTTTTTACTCTTTGCAATCAGCCATATAGTCAAATATTGCTATTCAAATAAACTAATGTGTTTGGGAAAAATATATCAATAGAACAGTTGTGAGAATGGGCAGGAACAATCTCAGTGGGCAGCAGAACAACCATTCTGCAGAGAATCAAAAGTGAATTGCGATTCTCAAGTTTGCCATTATTTTTCTCTCTCCTCTTTTTCTTTCTTTCCTCCAGTGCTCAACTGCTTTCTCAATCCTGCTTTTCTCACTTCTTTTTTGCATCCTGTCATTTTTTTTCCTCATTTCCTACTGTATGTTATTTAACCTCTTTCTCCGACTTAACTCAAGCACATCTTTTCTCTCCTGTTGGTATCTAACTTCTTCAGTGATTTGAAGAACAAGTGCCCAAAGATGGAATTGGCTGAATGATACTGCCACCCCCCGCCACCACCCACCCCCCCGCCCCCCCCCCACACACCTTTCTGTCCGCAGTAATAGTTGCTGGACTTCAGATTGCTGCAGTGCAATTTCTCAGTTCTATGGGGAGAGATGTGTGATTGACCTTCTGATCCTCCAATGAGAAAGAAGAAAACAATTTCTTCCAAGCTGCTGGCAACACTCCAATACAGACCTAATCAGGAGGTCAAAATGATGGAAGGTTAAACGTTGAGTAATACATCCCATAACATCACAGAAAGCTCCAAACATCCCTTTTTCAAGTCCTGTTTTAAATATTTTCTCATTTGTTTCACATTGCTTCCATGAGTAACAGAACACCTGAAGGAAAAATATGTTAGTTAGTGAAAGGGTCAGGGTGGCACAGTGGGTTAACAAATTAGCCTTCAGGAAAGTAAAACTGCTTCTTCAACTATCATAGTGCTTCCTTTTGCAAAATATATTCTTTCTGAAAAGAAATGGTGCAAGTTTTCACTCCCATTGCTATCAGTATTACGAAATCCAAAAGAAGCCGTCTCAGTTGGGCTGCCTGGAGCTGACAACAGGGGAGGCCGGAGCTATGCAGTAACTTGAGTCACGTGACTGATTATTCCAGTTCTGCCTGAACACTTGAAAAGACTTAAGCATTGGAAAGACGTCTGAGTGAGTCCATGCGAGCAGAAAACCACAAAGCATGTAGCTTCTCAGATTAATTGGTTTGAGGACAGGAACAGAGCAGATTATCCAGCAAGAAAACACTGCTCAAAGTCACAGAATATGTGGAACCAGACAAGGATTTCAGCTGGATTGCCCCAGGGAGTGTTGGTTAAATCAGGTAAGTGGATGCATACATGCGCATGTAGGTGGGGATGTAATAGTTTAAATCTGTCATAAATAATAAGCATGGTTCACTGAATTTTACTTTTCTTCCTAACCCAGTCTTTGAAAATAAGTATTTAAATAAAATTGTATTCTTTGACTGAGTTTTAAGGAATTGTTTGAACTTTAAGGATCATGAATAGAACACAAATATTTGTTAAAGTAACTGGATTAACCTGTACTACAGAATGCCATTTTATGATCCAAATTACTTTGCAGTACTTTATATATAGAAAGAAAGAGTGGTTTGGATATTTGTAAGATTGTAAATCCACAGATTTTTGAATGTCTATTTCTAGACATGAAAAGGGAAACTTGTCTTTTTGTTGCCTTGATGGTTTGAGATGAAAGCGACTGCACTCATTCCTATTTCCCAGTGGACACTAAGAACAGAAGTTCCTGCTGGCAGGGCTGTATGTCAAGGCAACACCTTGCAGTTAGTGTTTGTTTGCTCTGAGGCTGAATGACAAGGGAAACAAGTCTTAACATTGATTTGTGCCTGTGCAAGGGGCAGC
Source organism: Heterodontus francisci (assembly GCF_036365525.1). NCBI lineage: Eukaryota > Metazoa > Chordata > Chondrichthyes > Heterodontiformes > Heterodontidae > Heterodontus > Heterodontus francisci. The sequence continues at coordinate 54,208,264 of NC_090389.1, forward strand.
TTCTGCTGTACTTGTAGGGAGAGGTTGTGTACATAAAGTAAGCTGCTATTCAGTGACCATGGCAACCCCTTGTTTCATAAATGAGGACATAAGCATTTTTAGGGCAAATTGCACCAATAAGGAATTAAAACGTGTCTTTGTTTATGACAACCAGATTTTATTTTCTGAATAAAATATCATAGAATTATTAATGTATACACTTATTGAAATTATTTTAATTTTAGTGCAAATGTGAGCACATCGCAAACTCAGTTCCCATGTGACACTTAGAGAAAAGGCTCAATTTTACAAAGTTTAGTTTTTGTGTTAACACAGCAATTGAATAATACTGAATTAAGCAATACATATTCATGAGGTGTAATCTGCTTTTAATTTCATTGAAGTGGAAAGTTTCACATGGTGACCTGAATTATCCCCTACAGTTTTTTGGAGCCAAACTTCAAGTATAATTTGACGGGGAGGATCATTGAATGCAAAGGCAAATTAAACTTAGAAAGAGTCAATATTTAGCATTTTCACTTTTTGTGGACCTAACATCAGTTTAGTTATCCACCATCTCCAATTTGTTCTACAGTTTGACAAATTGGAAGTACTCTGGGATGACAGAAAGCCATCAGATTTTCTTAAATAATTACATCTTTGCTCAGGGGATCCTTGGCAAAGATGGGAATCTATGGCAAAAGCCTGCTAGTTACTATGGTAATTAGTGATTTTTTTTTGTGTTTTCCTGGACTAAAATGCCTTTCAGCTGTCATATATGTGCTATGTTAACTCAACCACATGACTGATATTGGTTTTAAAAAGTTAGAGGTTGTGGCCTGGAATTTCCAACAGGGACACAATCTGGAAGTTGCACCCAAAATTATGCCTATTCCCAAGCCTATCTGCCAATGCTAAAGCACACTTAGATTTCTTCCACATCTCATTAGCACAAGCCTGAACGCAAAAATGAGCATAAATTGTGGAACGTGCCAAACCATATATTCTGGTCTTGAGTTTTTGCTCGATTGCGCTGGTTTTCTCAGTCCAATTCTCCCAATATCTGGTAAACTGGTGCAAAGGATCAAGGAATTTTAAGCGCAAATTGAGCTCAGCACAGCTCAGTTTTCTGTGATCTTTTGCACTATTTTTAAAAACATCATGCTAGAAGCAGGCCCCGCTGCCAAGATGAATAAATCATCATTGGCATTTTCCACTAATTACACTCATTTGCACGGCTTTGAGGATCTTTTTGTTGCAAGGATACTAATAGGTATGTTTTGAAAGGTTGTGAATTATTTTTTTTTTAATTTATTAAGTAACTGACTTCAGTACACCAATCTAACTAGAAAATATATTTTTGAAGTCACTTTCAGTAATTTAAAATTGGGTTACTCACAGGTAGTGAATTGGTAATGTGATTTTAAAATGCTTACATTTTTGTGATAAACCTATTTTCAGCTGTATTAATCAAATTTTACCAAGTTACCATTCTTAAATATATCAAGGAATATTTCTTAAAGCAAAACTGCTTTTAAAAAGTATAACTTTTTAAATGTTGCCCGATTGCGCTGATTCATGGCACATTCTGTGTTTAGTCATATGCAAATAAGATTGAGCGGTAAATCGGGGGTGGGGCAAAATGAATAAATTTTTGGAACATGTTTCGGAACCTTCAATCAGGGAAGCTATTCAGTTTTTAATGTAACTTGTACTGTTGCTACTCAAAGAAACAGAAAATAGGAACAAGACTCAGTGAAGATAATTTTTTTAAATGCTCAAAACATTGGAATAAAACACCAGAAAAATGACTTTGTTCCCTGCAGCAACTGAAAATCTGGTCACAAATCTGAGAGAGCCTCCGAACAAGTGCAATTGCAGGTAACTGGTATCTGAGGCTCTGCAATTTGGGGCGGGGCCATTACTATGGATGGAAATGTATTTGGGTGGTAGGATAGAGACAATTGTAAATACCTGAGGAGATTTGGACTTTTTGTTCTTATGTACATAATTTACGCCCAAGACTCCATGATTGTTTAGTCCACGTAATTGCTTTGTCTCCAACTGCGCATATCCCTGAGCATAGAATATCAGGCCAAAATCTTAGTGCCCACAGAACTTGGATAATTTATCAAAATGAAGAAAAATTGTTCTGAGCAGTTAAAATAAGATAATTTAATCAAAAAGTTAATGTATCTGGAAATAAGTGAATAAGCTTGATGCTGCCATGGAATAGTGGCATACACATTACTGCCAAATCTTCAGTTTACTGTTGGACATTGCAGATATTAAACTTGTTCAACTGATCCCCGATCAGAGAACTAAACCTTCAGAAAAACTATCCTCAGCCTGCACGATGTCAGCCTGAATTCACAGTTTAGAGCACTGCTGGATGAAGAAAGTGTCCTTCCACACCCTTAAAATTGCCTTAGACACTGCTGCATTTTCGTGCCATAAATTCTTCCTCCATGTTTTCACAGAAGTATTGGAATTTTATTAGAAATGTAATCCTTCTTTGGCTTGTTCAAAACACAACTGAGTGGAGGGTTGGAATAATGGTGTGTGTGAGAGTCTGGGGAGAAAGAGGTAAAATGAAGTGTGGTGCAGTGATAGTGGGAGAGTGAAAGAAAGCAGGGGAAGATAGTCTTGTGTTTAGTGAGTCTGCTGTGGTGGAGGTGTGAGCAGAGAGAAAGAGAGTTGTATTGTTACTTTGACAACCCTGGTGAGGTCATTGAACGTTTAGCATTGCAGCCATGTCCTGGGAGCAGTGGAGATGTTGCCTAGAGAACTTTCTGCATCCTGTGGATAAAAGGATATCCCTCCTCCAGTCCACTTACTACATCAGAGCTTGCAAGGTACCATCGGACAACCTTGTTTTTTTCCCAAAAATATACTTTATTCATAAAATTTGTAAAAACAAAAATTACAAAATAATTCAAATTGGACATTTCAGGATGTGCAATAAAGATCAGTTTCTTTCGATGCAGAACATAAGGTGCCTCACGACTCTCGCTATTCCATTTTATATACAATGTACATTTGCATTACATACCAAAAACATTCTCTGGTGCACACAGCCCGAGGGGTTTAACACGGCTTCCAGCTCCTCAGTTCACTATAGTGGAAGGACCTTATGTAGTGCCCTTTCCCCATTGAGCCTTTGCGGCAGCTGCCCCAAGCTTTAGTGCGTCCCTCGACACGTAGTCCTGGGCCTTGGATTGTGGCAGTCTGCAACACTCCATCACGGACAACTCTTTGCAGTGAAAGACCAGCAAGTTTCAGGCCGATCAAAGTGCATCCTTCACTGAGTTGATGGTCCTCCAGCAGCAGTTGATATTTATCTCGGTGTGCATCCCTGGGAACATCCCACAAAGCACTGAGTCCTGCATTGCAGAGCTGCTTGGAATGAACCTTGACAAAAACCACTGCCTCTGTTTCCAGACCTGCTTTGCAAAGGCACATTCCAGAAGGAGGTGGACGATGGTCTCTTCCCCACCACAGCCATCTCGAGGGGAGTGTGCTGAGGCAGTGAGATTCTCGGCGTCCAGTAAGGATCTGACGGGAGGGCCCTTCTCACCACCAGCTGAGCTACGTCTTGGTGCTTGTTTGAAAGTTCTGATGATGAGGCATTTTGCCAAATGAGTTTGTTAGTCTGCTCGGGGAACCATCCGACAGGATCCACCATCTCCTTTTCCCGCAGGACCTTGAGGACGTTACGTGCTGACCACTGCCTGATGGACTTGTGGTCAAAGCTGTTTTTCTGTACAAACTTTTCCACGAGGGACAGGTGATACAGCACGATCCAACTGAATGGAGTTTTCCGCAGCAACGTGACCAGACCCATACTACGCTACACCAGGGACAGATAGAACCTCAGCACATAGTGACACTTAGTGTTTGCGTACCAGGAGGCCACACACATCTTGAGGCAGCTACAGACAAAGTTGGCCATCAGGATGAGGGTGACATTGGGTACATTTTATCCTTCTTTATCTCGAGGTTTGAACATTGTATCCCTATGGACATGGTCCATTTTCGATCACCAAACAAAGCGGAAGATGGCTTGAGTGACTGCCATGGCGCAGGAGTGGGGTACGGGCCAGACCTGTGCCATGTACAGCAACACCAAGAGCGCCTTGCACCTTATGATCAGGTTCTTACCCGCAGTGGAAAGGGAGCATCGCTGCCACATGACCAGTTTCTGTTTCACCGTTTCTTCCAGTTTATGGTGCACGCCCCGACCCCTCTGAGCCATATCCCCAGCACCTTCAGGTAGTCTGACCTAACGGTGAAGTGGACAAAGGATTGTTTGGCCCAGTTCCCAAAGAAGATGGCCTTGCTCTTGCCGCGATTTACTTTGGCTCCCGAGGCCAGTTTGAACTGGTCGCAAATGCTCATCAGTCTGTGAACTGACAGCGGATCTGAGCAGAAGACGGTGATGTCGTCCATGTACAGGGAGGCTTTGACCTGAGTGCCTCTGTTGCCTGGGATTATCACCCTTCTTATGCCTGCATCCTTCCTGATGGACTCAGCAAAAGGTCTGTTTGACTCCAGATTTGATTGGAAAACTTTCCAATTTCCACCCATTGATTGAGACTGCTCTACTGATGTTTGTGTAGCGCAGTTGTATCCAGTTGCGGATTCCCTCCCCAAACCCCATTTTGGAGAATACGTCCATCATGTATGTGTGCGATATCCTGTCAAAGGCCTTCTCATTTCCAAGCTGATGAGGCAGGTGTCCACCCCTCTGACCCGTACGTAGGCAGTTGTATCCCTGAGTAGCGCAAGGCTACCAGAGATCTTCCTGCCAGGTATAGTACAGGTCTGATCGGGGTGAATCACCAACTCCAGAGCAGACTTGACCCAATTGGCAATAACCTTGGACAGAATTTTGTAGTGCACAGTAAGCAGTGAAATGGGCCCCCAACTTCTGATTTCCTCCCTCTCCCCTTCCGCTTGTAGATGAGGGTGATGATGCCTTTCCTCATGGATTCTGACATGCTGCCGGTCAGAAGCATACCCTCATACACTTCCAGCAGGTGTGTGCATTTGAGCTTTTAAAATGAGAGTTGGATTTAACTTAGACTTAACAGGAGGTAGAAAACAATACAACCCTGGCAAGAGGGGCAAAGCTTCTTCTGAGTGAACGCAAGACTACAACTTGGTCAAAAGGGATTCATCTGATCATAAATGTCCTTAAGAGGCACTGTGGGGATCTTGGCACAAACTCATATTTGGCTATACATCACCTTGAAAAATTAGGTTGGCTACTAAGGGAAGATGTAAACACATGTTCAAACTACCACTTTAAAGAAATTACAGACACAGAAAAGATGAGAGAAAGCAAAACAGAATCTGATACCAAGAATGTTTTTGATACAACAGGAAAAAGGTTTTAAAAATGTATACATTTTCAAGAATAAAGGTGTTCAATTCATACAATCCCCAGATCCTTCCTAAAACCTTCTATAAAAGGGTCTATGCTTTAAAAATTAATAGTAATATCCTGCTTCCTGATGATTTCCAGGTCTCTTGAGGGTGCAGGGACAGAACCAAAGCGATTACTTTTTTAATAAAACAGACTTCTGTCTATAATGTTTAATAATCCGGTGTAAATATGAAAACACTAAGTCCAAACAACTGCACTAGCAAAAATATATTCAGTTAATTGATGATGCTAACGCCTGTTGCTCACAGATGTGGCAGGTACCCAGAATACTGTGGTTTCAGCTAATCCGTTACGACAAAGCAATGTAATACTGTCAACAATATCATCCTCTAACAAGACAACCTGACAGTCATGTCGCCGAGTCTCACTCATTTGTAGGGCTGTTTATTTTTGACAACTGCATGGTTAATTCAGGTAGTCCCTATTAATATTAGCAATTCATTTTATAGTGTATTACTTTTGATTGAAAGAGACATTGATTATGTTCATGGGCTCTCATTGGCACCACCTGACTTCAAAGACTGCAGATCCTGAAAACTGTACAAACATTTAGTATGAGACTCTCTTATATAGGTTTAAAATGTAATCACATTCCTAAATAAAAATAGGTCTATTTATCAAATGGGACTTGCAATCAGTCTCGCTTTGAATCTAAGTCATTGCCCGAATATTTCCCTGATGAAGCATTCTTCTTTAGTGGACTTGATGCTTTCCAGCAGCAGATTGTATCACCCATCCTTCATCAAATAAACAGAACATTGTTAAAGGGTTTCAGTATCACTAACATTAATTAATGTGTGAAAGTGCAAAACTTCACATCAAATTATATTTCTGAAAGGTGCCAGGTTAACCTGTTTCAGGATTGGAAAATATTTACAAACAATGAGGCAAAAACCTATTCCGAATATTCTTGGGTGACTGTCTCTCCTATTCATTCTTACTGACACACAGGGCTGAATTTTATCAGTTCTCTAGAGTTGGCAGGGTAGCGTGAGGACCCATAAAATAGGGAGGGAAGGTGGGGGGTGGAGTGCCCGTTGCCTTCCCCATGCCATTCAATTTTGTAGGAGCAGGGAAGCCAAGGATGGCCTACCCACCTAGAGGCCAATTGAGGCCCTTAAGGGCCTCTTCCTGCCGTCGCTGGTATTTTACCAGCAATTGGTGGGATCCGTGCCACATGGGGAGGCTGCCCAGTAGTACCAGGTTACCTCCCTGCGGGGTGGGAGTTGCCCTCCTGCTTGGGCAATCTGTGGCCCGTGGAGGGCCCCCGGCGGCAAAGATTGCCTCTGCATCCCTTCCCCTGACTAGCCCCGGCAAGCATACCCCTACTAACCTGCAGTGCTGGGCGCCATGACTGCTCCTGGAACTGGGCATTATGCAGTACTAGCAGTGGCCACTGCTCCTTGTGGCCCTGCTGGGACTGCTGAGCCACCGACCCTCTGATTGGCCAGCTGCTCTTGGAGGCACAATCCCTATCCTTAAAGGGGTGGGGACCGCAGTGCTGGGCAGTTAAGTGCCTCAGCACCGTAAAATGCGGCCGGGGAGCCCTCAGAACAGCTGAGCTGGGGCTCCCCGTGCCTTTCTGACCTGGCGTCAGGACCCCCGCCACCTGCATAAGATCAACCCACACTTTTCCCTCTCTATCACTTACACCCTTTCTATCACTCAGGGGAGGCGGTGGCATAGTGGTGTTGTCACTGGACTAGTAACCCAGAGACCCAGGGTATTGCTCTGGGGACATGGGTTCAAATCCCACCACAGCAGAAGGTGGAATTTGAATTTAATTAATAAATCTAGAATTAAAAGCTAGTCTAATGATGGCCATGAAACCATTGTCGATTGTTGTAAAAACCCATCTGGTTCACTAATATCCTTGAAGGAAGAAAATCTGCTGTCCTTACCTGGTCTGGCCTACATGTGACTCCAGGCCCACAGCAATGTGGTTAACTCTTACATGCCCTCTGAAATGGCTCAGCAAGCCACTCAGTTGTACCTAACTGCTTCAAAGTCAATAAAAAGGAATTAAACCGGACGGACCACCTGGCATCGGCCGAGGCACCGGAAACGACAACGGCAAACCCAGCCCTGTCGACCCTGCAAAGTCCTCCTTACTAACATCTGGGGGCTTGTGCCAAAGTTGGGAGAGCTGTCCCACAGCCTAGTCAAGCAACAGCCTGACATAGTCATACTCACGGAATCATACCTGACAGACAATGTCCCAGACATTGCAATCACTATCCCTGGGTATGTCCTGTCCCACCAGCAGGACAGACCCACCAGAGGTGGCGGGACAGTGGTATACAGTAGGGAGTGAGTTGCCCTGGGAGTCCTCAACATCGACTCCGGACCCCATGACGTCTCATGGCATCAGGTCAAACATGGGCAAGGTAACCTCCTACTGATTACCACCTACCGCCCTCCCTCAGCTGATGAATCAGTACTCCTCCATGTTGAACACCACTTGGAGGAAGCACTGAGGGTGGCAAGGGCACAAAGTGTACTCTGGGTGGGGGACTTCAATGTCCATCACCAAGAGTGGCTTGATAGCACCACTACTGACCGAGCTGGCCAAGTACTGAAGGACATAGCTGCTAGACTGGGTCTGCGGCAGGTGGTGCTGCAGATGCTTCTGTCCATGACTGTATTGGTAGGAGTGACCACCACACAGTCCTTGTGGAGATGAAGTCCCGCCTTCACATTGAGGATACCGTCCATCGTGTTGTGTGGCACTATCACCGTGCTAAATGGAACAGATTTCGAACAGATCTAGCAATGCAAAACTGGGCATCCATGAGGTGCTGTGGGCCATCAGCAGCAGCAGAATTGTACTCAACCACATGGCCTGGCATATCCCCCATTCTACCATTACCATCAAGCCAGGAGACCAACCCTGGTTCAATGAAGAGTGCAGGAGGGCATGCCAGGAGCAACACCAGGCAAAATGAGGTGTCAACCTGGTGAGGCTACTACCCAGGACTACTTGCATGCCAAACTGCATACGCAGCATGCAATAGACAGAGCTAAGCGACCCCATAACCAACGGATCAGATCTAAGCTCTGCAGTCCTGCCACATTCAGTCGTGACTGGTGGTAGACAATTAAACAACTAACTGGAGGAGGTGGCTCCACAAATATCCCCATCCTCAATGATGGGGGAGCCCAGCACATCAGTGCGAAAGATAAGGCTGAAGCATTTGCAACAATCTTCAGCCAGAAGTGCTGGGTTGATGATCCATCTCGGCCCCCTCCTGAAGTCCCCAGCATTACAGATGCCAGACTTCAGCCAATTCGATTCACTCCGCGTGATATCAAGAAATGACTGAAGGCACTGGATACTGCAAAAGCTATGGGTCGTGACAATATTCCGGCAATAGTACTGAAGACCTGTGCTCCAGAACTTGCCGTGCCCCTAGCCAAGCTGTTCCAGTATAGCTACAACACTGGCATCTACTCTGCAATGTGGAAAATTGCCCAAGTATGACCTGTACACAAAAAGCAGCACAAGTCCAACCCGGCCAATTACCGCCCCATCAGTCTACTCTCAATCATCAGTAAAGTGATGGAAGGTGTCATCAACAATGCTATCAAGCAGCACTTGCTTGGCAATAACCTGCTCAGTGATGCTCAGTTTGGGTTCCGCTAGAGCCACTCAGCTCCTGACCTCATTACAGCCTTGGTTCAAACATGGACAAAAGAGCTGAACTCAAGAGGTGAGGTGAGAGTGACTGCCCTTGACATCAAGGCAGCATTTGACCAAGTATGGCATCAAGGAGCCCTAGCAAAACTGGAGTCAATGGGAATCAGGTGGAAAACTCTCTGCCGGTTGGAGTCATACCTAGCGCAAAGGAAGATGGCTGTGGTTGTTGGAGGTCAAACATCTGAGCTCCAGGACATCACTGCAGGAGTTCCTCAGGGTAGTGTCCTCGGCCCAACCATCTTTAGCTGCTTCATCAATGACCTTCCTTCAATCATAAGGTCAGAAGTGGGGATGTTCATTGATGATTGCACAATGTTCACCATTCGTGACTCCTCAGATACTGAAGCAGTCACTGTAGAAATGCAGCAAAACCTGGACAATATCCAGGTTTGGGCTGATAAGTGGCAAGTAACATTTGCCCCACACAAGTGCCAGGCAATGACCATCTCCAACAAGAGAGAATCTAACCATCTCCCCTTGACATTCAATGGCATTACCATCGCTGAATCCCCCACTATAAACATCCTGGGGGGTTACCACTGACCAGAAACTGAACTGAAGTAGCCATATAAATACCATGGCTACAAGAGCAGGTCAGAGGCTAGGAATCCTACGGCGAGCAACTCATCTCCTGACTCCCCAAAGCCTGTCCACCATCTACAAGGCACAAGTCAGGACTGTGATGGAATACTCTCCACTTGCCTGGATGGGTGCAGCTCCAACAACATTCAAGAAGCTTGACACCATCCAAAACAAAGCAGCCCACTTGATTGGCATGCCATGCACAAACATTCACCCCCTCCACCACCGACACACAGTGGTAGCAGTGTGCACCATCTACAAGATGCACTGCAGCAACGCACCAAGGCTCCTTAAACAGTACCTTCCAAACCGCGACCTCTATCACCTCGAAGGACAAGAGCAACAGATGCATGTGAACATCGCCAAGTTCCCATCCAAGTCACACACCACCCTGACTTGGAACTATATCGCTGTTCCTTCACTGTCGCTGGGTCAAAATCCTGGAACTCCCTTCCTAACAGCACTGTGGGTGTACCTACCTCACATGGACTGCAGAGGTTCAATATGGCAGCTCATCCCCACCTTCTCAAGGACAATTAGGGATGGGTAATAAATGCTGGCATAGCCTGTGGCGCTCACATCCCATGAATGAATTTTAAAAAAATCTGGTTCATATCCAACTGTTTTTCTCACTCAGTTTCTCATTATGTAAGTCTCTCCTTGTTTCTGTTTCATCTTTTATGCATGCTTATTTTATACAGTTTTCTCTCTCTCTTTATACAACCTATGTAGACACTTTTTTTGGTAATGTTTTATATTCTGCCCTTTGACAGTTGCTTATGATGGTGAACCGGTAAAAGACTCTAAAGCTCTGATAGGCACAGAATGGGTCTTGCTTATCTCTGGGAGTGTGAGGGTTGAGATATTGTCATCTTGAAATTGTACAAATGTGACTGGGGCCATATCTCATTCTGAGGGCATCAGGACGTTGGAGCCTGGGTCTCTGATAAGGAGGGAATGCACCATGGGAGGGTTGCACCTCTAGCCATATTAATTGATATTATTGCTGTGTTGTCTGTACTTATTATTATTGGATTACCATTCTGACTTTATTTGTTATAAATAAGTGTACTCTGACTGACTATTATTATTGTTTTATTATAGTGGGCAGCCTGCATTATAATTATGAAATAATATTATTGTAGCTTAGGTACAAATCTGACAGCTGGGTTAAGATTTCTTGGCTTGAGGAATTTGTAAGCTGGGTGTTTGTAACATAGAGCTGTGTCTGTCTTTCACTCCAGATTTCTACAGATTGTCTTTTTTTTAGCTGGTCAGGAGACCAAAGACTGGATCTGTGACTTGCCCCTGATAGCCATGTCCAGGGATTAGCCAATCAGATTGGCTACCTTAAATCAGAAACTTCCCATACGAACATACGCATTAGGGGCAGGAGTAGGCCACTCGGCCCCTCAAGCCTGCTCTGCCATTCAATAAGATCATGGCTGATCTGATTGTAACCTGGACTCCACATTTCCACCTACCCCCGATAACCTTTCACCCCCTTGCTTATCAAGAATCTATCGGCTTCTGCCTTAAAAATATTTAAAGATTCTGCTTCCACTGCCTTTTGAGGAAGAGAGTTCCAAAGACTCACAACCCGCTGAGAGAAAAAACTTCTCCTCATCTCTGTCTTAAATATGCGACCCCTTATTTTTAAATAGTGACCCCTAGTTTCAGATTCTGTCACAAGGGGAAACATCCTTTCCACAACAACCCTGTCAAGACCTTTCAGAATCTTGTATGTTTCAGTCAAGGCACCTCTTACTCTCCTAAACTCCAGCAGATACAAGCCTAGCCTGTCCAACTTTTCCCCATAAGGCAACCCACCCATTTCAGGTATTAGTCTAGTAAAGCTTCTCTGAATTGCTTCCAACGCATTTACATCTTTCTTTAAATAAAGAGACCAATACTGTACACAGTAGTCCAGATGTGGTCTCACCAATGCCCTGTATAGCTGAAACATAACCTCCCTACTTTCGCAATAAACAATAACATTCTATTAGCTTTCCGAATTTACGTGCTGAACCTGCATACTAACCTTTAGCTATTAATGCACTAGGACACCCAGATCCCTCTGCGTCTCAGAGCTCTGCAATCTTTCACCATTTAGATAATATGATTTTTTTTTATTCTTCCTGCCAAAATGGACAATTTAGCATTTTCCTGCAGCCTGTTCATCTAAGACCCCCATGTTGTGCTTTGTGAGCAGATGATTTTCTATTTTCCGTCCACTTTCACCTTTGGAATGTGCTAACAAGTTTTATTGTTGCCAACAGATGTGTATCTCCAGCCACTTTGTATGGATTTAATTCAGGTTTCTAGAAGCACGGTGTGTCATGTGGACTTAATCCATGAGCTGACTTTACCTTCATCACATAATGTTGATATAAAGTAACCTGATATCTCGTCAAAGCCAAAGTCAGAAATCCCATTATGTGATATTATTTGGTTAAGTGTTGTATAAAGATTGTTAACAGTATTTCTAGACCACCTCTTCCAGTGGCATTGCTGAGTTTTCAGAGTTGCCAGCGATCTGGGCCAGCAGCATCAGGAGCCTGCCCACCACTCTTAATTGGACAGCGGGCCTGCAGGCAGCCAATTATTTTTTCCCAGAAATATACTTTACTGATAAAAATTTATAAAAAATACATTACAAAATAGTTCAAATTTGACATTTCGCAGAGTGCAATTGAGATCAGATTCCTTCGATACAGAACATGAGGTGCTTCACAAATCTTGCCATTCCATTTTATATGCAATGTACATTTGAAATACATGGCAAAAACATGTTGGTGGATACATCGCGAGGGGTTTTACATGGGTTCCAGCCCCTCGGTATACTATGCCGGGAGGATCTGCAGGGGGTCAATTAGGAGGTCACCTGTGGTAAAACTGTCGAGGCGGTCCCGCTGCCGGCAAGTACATGTTTGGGACCCGCTTTTCATCCCACCTCACGGCCCTGATAACAGTCGTAAAATTCAGGACAAACCTTTCACAATTCTGCCAACCTGTTTGACCACAAGCTGAGCTTCTGACCCAGATCATCACCGTCACAAAGCCCTTCCATAACACATCCCACCTGTACCCTGATTTGAGCCCATCTGTGAATACCATCGTAAGAATTAATTTCTTCCAGAATGTGCTTTTGAAGACAGCAGTTCTGGAATCAATCTGTCAGATATGAAATAGATTTTATTCATATGGCAGAATTCTGCTGATGAAACTGGAGTTCTACTGTAACTGAAATATGTTGCAGTTGATTATTTATAAAGGTCCAGTATAATATGCTCGTCTGTCAAATTCAGTTCAATTTAATGAATTTGCAATCAGCCATGCTCTCTGTAGGTTAACAGACCTCAAAGTGGGCTATTAGTAATCTGATAATATTAGGTAGAACTTTAAGAAAGAAGTGTAATGGTGAGATCGAGTAAATACAGCAATTATGTGATGGAGCATCACTACTGACATAAAAAGCTCTGAGAAGACAATTTTTGTTTAATTTGTGCTTTATTTTGTGATCTTTCAAGTGAAACTTTGTGGTTAATGATTGAGTTCACCATTGCAGTGCAAATGATTTGTATTGTTCGGAAACACACAATTATCCTCATGCAGATAGAAGCACTCTTGGCATGACCACCCCTAAAGCACGGGTAATGAGAATGTTGAAACATCATCTAGGGAAGGCAGGTGGGTCTGTGTTCTAAGTGAGAACTAATAACATAAGTAAGTAAACACTGTCATACTGCTTGTAAAATTCAATACGGAGTTGTACTTTAAACTGTTGGCATTCAGGAGATAGACAGCAAGTTTGATCTGTGAGGCTGTGCTTGTGATTCTGACAAAGGACAGATACAAAGGGAACGTCAATGATTAAAATGTAAAATATTAATTTGGAGTTTGAAGGTAAGTGAGTGCAGTAACAACTCTGAAGCTGCTTTTTTTCCATCTTGACTGAGTTCTCAGGTTTGCTTCACAGGATCACATATTTATTTACATAAGTAAAGTATTGCATATTATAAACAAATGGAAGGCAGGACCTTGGCTACATGTACAGAACTGCCTCTCTCTCTGTAGCTGTGTACATTACCAGAGAATTGCCAGCAAGTCGAAAATCAGGTTCAAATTGGGGAAGATATACATAATTTTGAGAACAAAGTGAACAGTTTCTATTGATTGTGTTGTGATTGGTATCTATTTCAGATTCTGTTTATTAAAAGAACGTTGCAAACAAATCATTTTATGCTGTTTTTGTTCAGTATGAAATTCAGTTATGTCACATAAGCTATTTTCAAAGCCACTTAAAGCCCTCTCCAGCCCAAGCTCCTAGACTGTAGATCCGTACTGCCCCATTGCAAATTACTACAGAATACAGCAGAAAACCACAATCCAGGAATAACTCTGTGGGCTGTACTGCAGAAAACCCCCAAACCTGTCTAGGCAGCAAAAGCATTGTTTAAGCAGTCCCTTGCTCAGTGAAGGTTCTATTGGTCCTATGGCTCAACTTGTATCTGCTTTCCAGTTGTAAAGAGGATAGCTCTTGTCTGCAAGCACTCAGCCTCTGACTTGCTGAGCTGGGTATAAGAGTTGGGGGCTATTGGACTAGTGCGCATCTAGGCACCATCCTTTCTACCATGATGGTAGAAAATGGGCACAACCTACATGATGTGCTGGTGGTGATCACTCACCAACTGAAATTTATTGGAGTGGAAGAATTTCAGATGCAGGTACCCCATTTATTCACAGCCATTCTTCATTGTTCTCCTTTGGATGGGATGTTTGCATGGAGGAAAGGGGTTAGGAAAAACTTTCAAAAGCCATCAAGCTTCTTTCTGATGCTTTTTGTGGTTTTCCAGTCACAAAGCAGTGACAGAGTTTTACAAGTGAAATTTAGTTAATGTAACTGAGGATCGGCAAAGGCTAACAGACACATGGGGGAGGTAGGTGGAGTTTGAACATACCTGCTTATATAATTTGGCTGTGTGGACAGTTAAAATACTCCAGATTATTTACTTGCCAGAAAACTGCCTGGATCCTGTCATATTAAATTTTAACCATCTATCCAAAGCTGATGGGGTCCCAATTCACACATGCAAACCAGGTTCTGATGATATCATTAGATCCTGACAGTGATTTGACCTGATTGGAGAAGCACCATGGAATGATATTTACACCTCCCCCTGGAGCAGGCTGGGAGGTGGGCGGGGCATAAAATTGAATGGGGGGTGGGGGGGGCGCCGTTCCCGTCACCTACCCGCCTTCACTGCTATTTTACCAGCAGCAGGAGAAGTGGCAAACGGCCCACCAAACCCAAGCCAATTGAGGCACTTAAGTGACCAATTAATTGCCACTTAAGGGCCTCCTCCTGCCACCGCTAGTATCTTACCAAGGGGTGGAAGGTCATTGCAGCACCTGAGGAGGCTGTTCAGTAATACCTGGCGGCCTTCATGCAGCTTGGGGGGGGGCCCTCCTGATTGCACCCTGTGCCCCATGGTGGGCGCCCCCCCCCCCCCCCAGCAATACGGGCCATCCCCCACTAAAACTACCCCCCTGCCCTACAGTCCAACCACCAACCCCCTTGCCGGGCCCAGCCAATTGTCCCCAGCAAGACCTGTTCCCCACTTACCTTCCTGAACGGCAGTGTCCATCGTCCTCTTCAGGGTAGGTGCAGTCCTAGTAGTGGCCACCGCTCCCAATGGTGCTGCTGGGCCTGAGGAGCTGTTGGCTCTCTGAGAGGCCGGCAGCTCTTGGAGGCGGGAGATCCTGCCTCAGGGGGCGGAAGTCTCGACCGAGGCCAATTAAGGGCCTGGGCCACGCAAAATTGCAGTGTGGCTTCCAGACCCGGCGTAGGTAGGCGTGCACCCGACATTTTAGCCGGTGGGTGAGACCACTGCCTCAACATAAAATTCCGGCCCATGTCATTCCCGCCAGCTGAAGGTCTACGTGCAGATGATCGGAAAGCAGAAGAGACCCTCTGGAGAAGATTTTATTTTAACTCTCCTTTGTGGGGCAAAGAGGAGTAGAAGTGCTCGTTCTGGTCCCACTTGGAAAGTTTAAGCCTACCCTTCCCCAAGCTCTCTCTCCCCTTCCACACAGTTGACTGTGCCGGCCGGTGGCCAACAGCTGCCTGATTTTCCAGAGGCTGGTATCCACTTCGCACTCTTTTGGGCAGGCAGTGGACTGATGGCATTTTAATGAATGAAGCCTAGTGGTTAAAATGGCCATGGCTTCATGCTGCCACAGTCAAGCAACAAACTAGCTGAAACGTGCATTTGCTGGAAATCTGCTGGTACTAAAATCCACCCCCCTCCCCTACCCATGGCTTAACCTAAAACTGTTTATTCTCAATTTAAACTAGTAAGTACTAAGCTGTGAATAGATTGTCTTCATTACTTGGCTGCCCAGAGCAGTATTGATTCCTTGAGTGTTCTGCAGACGAAGTGTTGTCTCCAGAAAAACAACAGCCCACCACCACTTCCCCCCGCCCCCCCCCACCCCAGATGAAAGTGCTGGGTCTAGAAAAGTAAGAAATTAGATGCTGAAGCTGAACTTCTTAGTTTAATTATGAAATACATTACACTGGCACAAGTTTGGCTTGTTTTATTCTCAGGAACTGATCAAATCATTTTGTATCCTTTCTGAATGATTTGATGTAACAATCCAGACATGTCTCGAGCCATCCTCAGTATAGTTAGCAAATCAATGTTAATCTTTCTCTTTGTATCATGATTGATCTTTGGATTTATTTGTTTAGATTTTCCTGTTCTGGTTATGCTGGCTCGCAGGTGGATCTGGTGGTAAATACAATTCACCTTGCTCCACCAGCTCCCCATTACCCCGGCACTTCCAGAATTTCACACAAGAGGTGACAGTGGACATATATTTCTGCCCATATTCTGGCAGGATTATTGTAATAATATGCAAATGACAGATATACCTCATCTGTTTTATTTCACAGTAACACTAGATACCAGGACTGGTGTCGCTATGATCGCCTAGGGTCCTTTTAATATTTAAATCCCACCAAAAACCTATACAATTGATCACTAAGTGGTTGATTACGAAGACGTAGGAGACTTTTATTTTTAATCTTGTGGAGTTGCAACAGCCATACTTAGGCTGCTGGTAATGTTACACGGTGAGGGGCCACAGATGCCTGCTACCAATCTAACTCCCATTGCAAGCCTGGAGACTGCCTAAATCCTGTAAATGACCCAGAGGACCAAAGATTATCCAGAGTTACGGGTGCACCGATACTGAAGATGGGACCCAAGTTTGCTAAGTGGAATACTTCGGCTATTCAGTCTGATGAGAACTATTTTACTCTTCAACAGACAAGAACAGTAATTGAATTTAGGAGAGAGTTTGGATTATTCCTTGGCATTATTTGGAACCTGCTGGTGTTAGAAACATTTTGGTCCATTACTGGCTGCATTTCTTTGTCTGCCCAAACAGCTGGTAAGATGGCAACGTGTGTTTCAGATCATGTATTTTAAGAAACACTATATAAATGATTAATCTTTGTGTGACCAAAACAATAGCATGTATGTTTTCCTCATGGTATAAAAGGTAGCAGTGCATAAACTTCAGGAAATCTGTTTTTGTAAATACTCCTGATGCCCCTCCACAATATTAACAGATTTCTTTGATTTAGTAAATGGGGTGTCCCTGCTTTCAGAAAAAGCCTTAGAAGTTAGTGAATAGAGCCTGATTCTTGCACAGACCTCATTGGCATCTTCATGACTCAATTCTCCCTATTCATGTACATGCAAACTGCAGCTAGATGGCCTTTCTTCAGCAGCCATACTCACCTACTGGAGGACAAAAGAATGCACGTTTTTCTCTAGCATTGGAAAATTCTCAATCATCACTGCTACTAACTTTCTTATGTGTAGTGCCATAAAAATGATGAAATTATTACAGCAGCTTGGGTTAGGATAAGCCTGTGCCCTGCTGCATTTTCACTCTAACTCCTTGTCTTCGCATGTCATAGGTCTATTTTCAGACTGTTTTGAGCTGTCGGCTTTTTTGGAGATGTTTCTGTTTTCGTAGGTGAGTTTTTGTTAGTTTTCTTGATTGGCACGTATACATCATTTCTCTGACCTGAGGCATAATGTCAAGGGACTTCTGCATGCTGTATTCAACCAACCTTTTTTAGGATGCAGGGAGAATAAGCACTCCAGCCTGAGACGCTCAAGGAGGCTCAGGTAGTGTGATGATGGCTTTCTGCTCCGCACTGATGACTGTCATCTGCACCCACCCCTTCTACCCCTCTTTTAACAACTGTGTTGCAAAATAATTCTTCTTCCTGCCCCTCCACATTCACAAATTTGAAGATGCTAGTACAGGGATTGACACTTAGTTCAAAGTGCAAATGGTGACGCTGGGTGCTCTGGTTGCACTCTGCTGCTTTCTGTCCCATCATCTGAGGTACATCTATGGGTGCTTTAGTGCACTTTGCCAATTCACCATTGCCTTTGTATGTAATGAAGTAGAAGACTCTAGTTCTTTGTGTGACAAAACTGAGTAATTAATTGCTCTGGAGAATAAGAGAATACTGCGTGAATTTGGCATGTACTAGCTGGTGCACAATTTAGGGCGGCACAGTGGCACAGTGGTTAGCACTGCAGCCTCACAGCTCCAGGGACCCGGGTTCGATTCTGGGCACTGCCTGTGTGGAGTTTGCAAGTTCTCCCTGTGTCTGCGTGGGTTTTCTCCGGGTGCTCCGGTTTCCTCCCACAAGCCAAAAGACTTGCAGGTTGATAGGTAAATTGACCATTATAAATTGTCACTAGTATAGGTAGGTGGTAGGGAAATATAGGGACAGGTGGGGATGTTTGGTAGGAATATGGGATTAGTGTAGGATTAGTATAAATGGGTGGTTGATGTTCGGCACAGACTCGGTGGGCCGAAGGGCCTGTTTCAGTGCTGTATCTCTAATCTAATCTAATCTCCCAGCTCTTTGACAGGATTATGTCTCCATAACAATGTAGACCAGCATGCTTCATTCAAAGGTAGTCAAGGACTTCATTGTGTTTCTGCTCACCAATACCATCACCTTTCTCTGTCAAAATGATGTGTAAATATTACAGGCTAGAAATGGACTGTTACATTACACACAGTACAAATGTAATGAGACCTCTCAAATTTAAAAAAAAACTTCATTGTGACATCTTCACACAATTGGTTATGATAGTGCAGGCTAAGTGCGTCTCAGATTTGAGTATTACAAACATAATTATATCAGATTAAAAATATGGAGTGCAGCGTCTAATAGATGCTGCAGCATTCAGTTTCTAAAGCAGCAACAATATGCTTAGCAATTCACTTTCACACAACCCGGAACCAGAATTTGTTAGTGGGCTGTCCTCTAGTCCGAAATGGTCATTTTGTTTCTCATGCATGCTTCATTGCTGCCCATATTGATTGTAACATTTTAGGTCTGATAGAGATTTCCTTCAATTTATGTGATGTATTATTGATTCAAGGTCAGATTCAAGTTAGGAAAGGTAACTCCAGGGGTCAGCAACGTGTCCGTACATGGACACCAGTGTCTGCGTAAAACACAAGTTTAAAGACTTGTAGCAAGACATGTGTCTGTATCAAGAGCAAAAGGAATTACAAAGGATCAGGGCATCGGGCTTGTTCCTACAGCCCACCAAGGTTTTGTATCTGGGCCGCCAGTCAAAAGCACGAATGGTTTGCCTGCGCGTGGGCCTCCATCGAATCGGAGCACGGGGGAGGTGGGACTCGCTGGGAAGACTGCAGCCATCAATTAAGTGCTCCCTGCCCATATCTGAACAGATAGGATAGCGCACAGGAACAAATGATAGAACTAGAAAGGCAAGACTTCTTTGA
This sequence comes from Heterodontus francisci, assembly GCF_036365525.1. Lineage (NCBI taxonomy): Eukaryota > Metazoa > Chordata > Chondrichthyes > Heterodontiformes > Heterodontidae > Heterodontus > Heterodontus francisci. The sequence goes on from NC_090389.1 coordinate 54,227,829, forward strand.
GCCAGAGCAAGCTGGTTTTTTTTTAGGCAGACAGTCCACTTTCTCAGCTCTCCAAATGCTTTGGTTTCTCTCAGAGAGTGGGGCCAGCAACGAGCGACACCGGGGGAAGAGTGGAAGAGAGGGGGAGAGAGATGGAGAGGGGGGAAGGGAGGGAGAGAGAAAGGGGAGAGGGAGAGTGAGGGGGAGAGAGATGGGGGAAAGAGGGGAGGGGAGAGGGAGAGGGAGGGGTGCAGGGAGTGATCAGGGAGGAGGAGAGGGGGCAGAGGGAGAGAGCGGAGGGACACGGGAGAGTGGAGGAGAGAGAAGGGGACACAGAGGGTAGAGGGATAGACACAGAGAGGAGAAAAGGAGAGGGGAGAGAGAGATGGACACAGAGAGGAGAGGGGAGAGGGATGGAGACAGAGAAAGAGATCAAGATCACTCCCAACAGATGGAAATCCATCCAGATTCTCTGCGTTGCTACATCAAGTGTGGAGACAGACATTGACTATTTCTGCAAGCAAAAACAATGCCATGTATCTCACTAAATAGGGAGAAATGTGTTTTAAATCAGTTTTAAATGTGTTTTGTTAGCATTAGTTTGGCTATACACTTTATTATACAGATTACTTGCACCCATGTCTGTGGCTGAGTCAATAATTTTGTCAAATGTCTGTTATGCAACATGTTGTCACCTCTCCCTGGGTAGGTTCCTAAGAGAGACAGGCCATTTAGGACATTAAATAAGATTGTTCTTGGTGTAAAATACCAGACCGCCCAGATTACAAACATCGGTCTGTTTACTTTTACATGTCATTTGAATGTTGAGATAACAGGAATTTGTTAATTATGTTCCAATAGTAGATTTGTCAGCAAAGTTGAAGTCCATGGAATAAAAAGGACAGTGGCAGCATGGATATGAAATAGGCTGAGTAACAGGAAACAGAGTGTGGTGGGGAACAGTTGCGATTTGGACTGAGAAAGGTAGATAGTGGAGCTCCCTAAGGGTCGGTACTAGGACCACTGCTTTTCTTGATATATATTAATGACTTGGACTCGGGTGAGCTGAGCACAATTTCAAAATTTGCAGATAGCACAAAACTTGGAAGTATTGTCAACTGTGAAGAGGATAGTGATAGACTTCAAGAGGAAATAGACAGGCTGGTGGAATAGGCAGGCACAAGGCAGATGAAATTTAATGCAAGCAAATGTGAAGTGATACATTTTGGTAGGAAGAACCAGAAAGGGCAATATAAAATAAAGGGTACAATTCTGAAGGGGGTGCAAGAACAGAGTCCTAGGGGTATATGTACACAAATCGTTGAAGGTGGCAGGGCAGGTTGAGAAAGCAATTAAGATGGTATATGGAATCCTGGGCTTTATAAACAGAGGCACAAAGTACAAAAGCAAGTAAGTTATGATGAACATTTATAAAACTCTGATTCAACCTCAACTGGAGAATTGTATCCTATACTGGAGTGAAGGTTTTAGAGCGGGGACAGAAAAGATTTACAGGAATAGTTCCAAGGATGAGGGACTTCAGTTATGTGGATAGATTGGAGAAGTTGGGGCAGTTCTCTTGGAGAAGAAGGTTGAGAGGAGATTTGATAGAGGTATTCAAAATCATGAGGATCTAGATGGAGTAGATAGAGAGAAACTTTTCCCATTGGTGGCAGGGTCAAGAATTAGAGGACACAGATTTAAGTTGATTGGCCAAAGAACCAAAGGCAACATGAGGAAAAACTTTTTTACGCAGGGAGTGGTTATGATGTGGAATGCATTGCCGGAACAGAAGCAGATTCAATCATGGCTTTCTGATGGGAATTGAATAAGCACCTGAAGGGAAAACATTTTCAGGGGTTTGGAGTGGGGAACTAGCTAAATTGCTCTTGCAGAGAGCAGGCATGGGCTTGACGAGCTGAGTGGCCTCCTTCTGTGCTGTAACTATTCTATGATTCTATGAATAGCTATTAAACCCTGATAGAGTCGTTTTCATTCATTACCTCCAACAAAGGAGCTGATCTTAACTGACTATACAAGTGTCAAGTTTCCACACGATGGGAGTGCTGCTTCATTCAGGGTTTTACCTTTGGGAACTTGACAGAGTAATCTTAGTCACACAAAGTTGAGGGCAGAATCCAAGCACCTGCACACCCACATGTGTGCGCTCTCGCTCTCTCTCTCTTTTCTAAACCCCTTCGGAAAGTGAGATACACAGCAAGATCTCACTCTCATGTCTATCAGAAAGAAAGAGACTTCAGGCAGGGGAGTGATCGTTCATGGCTCGTAAAAAGTTAGGGCTGACTATTTCTAGAGACAGCTAATTTATTTGTGTATTCTATTTTTAAAAAAGGTTGGATGTTTTATTGTTTTTATATGGCACAAGAAACAGTAAGATATCGATGTCTCACTGGAAAACTGGATTGTGGTCATTAATATATTTCATGTAAAATAAACCAGTTTGTTGGCTTACATTAAGCTTCATCTCATACTATGCAATTTAAGTCCATCTTTCATAAAACAGGAGAATGCATGTGCCGGCAAGTACAAGGCTATGGCATCCAGTACATACAACAAGGAGGGGAATTTTATGGGCCCTTCAGGAGCAGCTTTGGTGGCGAGCAGGGTAACTTAATTAGGCATGAGTTGATATTTTGGTTTTCCGATGGCAGGTTTTTGTTTTGCAATTAAGTCAGCAGCATGTTTGTGGCCATCCGGGGTTCACCCTGCATGGTGGCGTGTTGCAGCTTTGCATGTCTTTCCATACCATGAATACTCATTAGCCTACAATTATTTTAAATTAAGTCCTACTTGCCAGATTAAATTAGCGGTGAACGGTATTCCTGTGTCACCCAGTTCACGTTCATTTAAAGGTGGCGTTCACCAGCTGACTTTGTGCAGTTGTGCCTAAGGTCAGTGGTTTCATGTATTGAACTCATCGGCACAAGGAAGGCCAATATTGGAATGGGTGTTTGCATCCAGGCTCGGCACAAACAAGGGCGATTATTCTCAGGGGAAGGCATGGGGGGAAGGACACAGGGTGAGGTTATCAGGTACATGGAGGAGCAGGGGAGGGTAGTCGGGCAGGACTGGGTGGGGATATCAGGTGGGTGGAGGAACAGAAGGGAGGAGTGCAGCATCCAGGTTGTGAAGTCGTTGTTATTGATGCTGAAGCTGGCTGAGGCCAGGGGTGGGGGTGATTGATTTGACTGTAACAGTAAACCGATGGTAATGAGATCCTTAAAAGGATGGATGCATGCTGTCCACGTCAGCGTCCTGTGAGGCAAAATCAGGGTACTGGCTGGCAGAGTGACAGTCACGGGCAATTGGATTTTGTAGGGAGAAGGTCGAGGCAATGTTGGGTATTCTACAGCAACATAGGGAGGGGAACGGGACTCGGCAATAACTTCAAGGTGGGTTTTAGGAGGATCAAGGGTGAGAGTCGGCATTTGGATGGTCACGGGATTAGGAACAAAGGGGAGGAATGGCATGAATAAATTGATTATGATCCAGTCCAAGGTAATGGGGGGAGGTTCAATGGTAACAGAGGGAAGGTGTAAGGTTACATTAGGTGGGTCAAGGGTGATGGGGGCAGGCTGGAAGGTGGCAGGAGGAGATTGGAAGGTGGGAAAACTTGCCTGGAATCTCACATGCACCACTTTTTTCGAAAAATAGCACAAACTACATGTTCAAACAAGGTTTGCACATTGATTGGGAGGAGAATAATGATGGTGGGTGGGATTTCCTGCTGGGGTGCAATATTAGGCACATAAAAGCTATCTGCTGATTACTGCCATGGCTTAGCTGACTGGCAAAAGAAGGTTGATTTACAACGCTCTTCTCATTTCTACAATTGCAGAATTGCAAAGCCATGGGTCTCATACACCCAATTTGTCTCCTACCATGGGAAGAATAGCAGAGGGAGTGACTGAGGAGGGTTCTTGGCATTTATCAGATGATGCCTCAATGACAGCAGCAGGCAGAACAAGAGGGTGCGGCTGCTCAGAATGATGCCATTCAGGAAAGGCATTATTGAAGACGAGCACTGGCATGTCGTCGCATCTTCAGTACAAGGACAAATTACCTTCAGATGTCAGAGAGGCAATGCCACAGCTGCCTGTGGTAGTCACATGAAATGGTCACAGAAATTTGTAGGATCCTTCAGCATGGCCTGCAAGCGTGTGCGTTTGGTAGGAATCACATGTCAGTTGCCCTCAAGGTTACTGCTACACTCAATTTCTTTGCTAGTGGTGCCTTCCAGGGATCAGCAGGCGACATATGTGGCATCTCACAGGCTGTGACCCATAGGTGCATCAAAGAGGTGACCAATGGCCTATTCCGTTGTGCAAATAATTTAATCTTTTTCCCTGTTGACAAGGACAACCAGGCAGCAAGGTCAGGGGTCTTTGGCACCATCGCTAGTTTCCCTAGAGTGCAAGAGGTGATCGACTGCACTAATGTGGTCATTGGAGCTCCTGGGACCAGTGTGCTGCATTTGTCAATCACAAAAGCTTTCACTCTTTGAGTGTACAACGGCTCTGCGACCACAGGAGAAGAATCATGCAGGTCTGCGCTCGTTCCTGGGGAGCTGGCACAACTCATACATTTTGCAGATGTCATAGCTGCCAGTAATGTTTGAAGCTCCAGTCCAAGTGGACAGATGGATCCTGGGTGACGACGATTATCCACTTTGGACATGGTTAATTACACCAGTGCGGCATCCCCAAAGCGCAGCTGAAGAGTGATACAATGCCGCTCGTGCATCCAACAGAGCCATCATTGAACACACCTCTGGCATGCTGAAAATGTGCTTCTGCTGCCTTCACCGGTCTGGAGGGGCTCTTCAGTACGCATCGCAGAGTCTCACAAATAATCATAGTCTGCTGTACCTTGCACAACCTGGCAAATTGACACAGACACATTTTGTCTGCTGAGGAACAGCAGTTCTCCTTAAATGAGGATGACTGTGAGAAGTGTGAGGAGGAGAACAACAATGCAAATAAGATCAAGATGGACGTAAGGGCCATGGAAAGACATGCAAGGGACATCAGAGAGAACCTAATTTTTGCACGTTTCAGCCAAGATTGAGGTATTTGATAAATTAAAGCTGGAAGGAAAAAGAGTAAACCTCAAAGATATGTTCACATACCACCATGACCTGATCCAGTGCTGCATTCTAAAAGCAGGCCTCTTTTAACATCAACACTTGAACGTGCAGTGGAGATGTGATTAACGCTCTGTCTGCTATCACGTTCATTGAAAACAACCTGCCTCTCAATGGAAATAGTGTCCTCCATCCAGGCAGTACCCCTTGAACCAAGGATGCTGCAATGTTGCAGCACTTTGGTGTGTCCGGCACATGAAATCGGATCTGGGTTACGATGGAGCCACAACAGCTCCTATGCAAGGAATGTAAGGGAACGGCCACATAACTTACATTGGAAGACACGCTGCTAAGGAATAAAGTGCAAATTCTTCAAGTGACAAACAGCCGTCATTGAAGACTGAAGTCTCAAATGTCAAGGATAAAAGCAGACAGGACATTTTCAGACAAGCTTTGCAAGTATAAATGCATGCCAGCCATAGGGCTCCAAGAATCATTTTCCTTTTCAGCTGGAACACTTCGTATGATGTAAGTGAGTGTACAAAGATGAAAATGAATAAATGTATTTTGAAAAATTATACATCCATTTACAGTATTTACATCACCCATGCCACCTTCGTGCTCATAACTGCTTAATTTTTCATTTTCCACAACTACGTCTAGGTGCAACACTGACATTAACAGCTGAGGTGGAAGCAGTCTGCTCAGTGCACTACCCCGTTGCTCTGGATGTAGGTAAGGGGGTCAATGTCGGGGTTGGGGAGGACAAGACGCCATTTACCCTGGAGGTATCCTGAGAGTTAGGTCCTGGGAAGCTGGCACATGCTCCTCCTCCATCTGGGTGCACGCTGGCACCTGCCTGTCTCCCTGGGGGGAAGGGGCACCCAGAAGGAAGTCCAGGTACCTCGTCCCCCTCTCATTTAGACTCTGCTGCATTGAGCCTGTGGCTACAGCAAAGGAGTGCAGGTCAGAGCGCATATGGGCCAAGTGCTCAATCAGACTCGTCACGGAGTTTGCCAGACTCTCTACTGAGGAAGCCATATGCTCATATGCCTGGGACATGGCAGACGTCATGGCTTGCATGGACTCCTCCATGGCACGCGCAAAACCACACATGACCTCAGGCATCTCCGACATCTTTTCCACATGGGTTTGCTGCATGTTCAGCAGATTTCTTGTACCAACCAACAGAGGATCATCATGAGCGTGGGGCTTAGCAGGGGCCTGGTCCCCAGCAGACCTCCGATTATCAGGGGACCCGGCTGGCACATGCACCCCAGCTGCTGGGATGTGTCTGTGTCATGTACACCAGATTGTGACCCTACTTCTAATCTTAAACCCCCCATGTACAATGTGGATGTTTCTGTGCTGGCAGAGGTGGAAGAAGAGGCAGGTGACGGTGCATCCTCTGGGTCACTGGCGGAGGCGGAGTTTGGGCCTTGCTGCATTCCATTGCTCAAGTGCGGGCACCTGCGGTGGAAACACAAAGGCACATTAATCATCAGCAGAACATGAGGTCCACATTTTCACACACTTTCCTCTGGTTTGCTCATATGGCCGCAAGACTAAAGATGACATTTCATTCTTACGCCTTGAGGATCCTGCCTCGCCATCTGCGATGGCTGTACATCCTCCCCTCTTGCAATTTCTGCAACCTCCTCCTCAGCTGGTATCAGGACTCTGATGTCTGGAACACCTACATCAGTCTATGCCTGCTCCCACTGGTTATGGGAGCGTTTATCCTGCAGGTGACAGTGCAGATTTAAAGAAATATCAAAAAATACATCACAACCATTGTATACAAGCACCGACATCACTCATTCTGGAATGGCTTTCGCACTACACATCCAAGTACATAAAAAAAGCCAGCGTCAAATTCTGCACAATCATTTGGTGTATGGCCCCAAGGCTGCTCATGTATTCCACTGCATGCCTCGTCTTCCATCTGCCTTAAACACATGGAGCCAGGGAGAAAAACATTAGAACAGCTTCAGCAACAGCACTTAGCCTCGCTGATCTGAGCAAGTCATTGATACATTTCTGACACTGAACCCAGGTTCACGTGTAACCCCACGCTTCGATACCTCCTCTGCCACCTCCATCCAGGCCACATTGGTGAAGCAGGAGGATCTTCCGATGCCATCTGCAGGGAAGAGGACCTCCCGCCTTTCCCTGAAGGCCTGGAGGAGAACCTGCAGGGAGGCATCACTGAACCATGTTACAGGACGCCGCCTGCTGCCTGATATACGAACATATGAATTAGGAGCAGGAGTAGGCCACTCAGCCCCTCGAGCCTGCTCCGCCATTCAGTAAGTTCATGGCTGAATTGATTACTCCACATTTCCACCTACCCCCGATAACCATCCACCCCCTTGCTTATTAAGAATCTACCTCTGCCTTAAAAATATTCAAAGACTCTGCTTCCACCATCTTTTGAAGAAGAGAATTCCAAAGACTCAAGACCCTCAGAGAGAAAACATTTCTCCTCATCTCTGTCTTAAATGGGCAACCCTTTTTTTAAAACAGTGACCTCTAGTTCTAGATTCTCCCATAAGGGGAAAGATCCTTACCACATCCACCCTGTCAAGACCCCGCAGGATCTTATATGTTTTAATAAAGTCACCTCTTGCTCTTCTAAATTCCAGCAGATACAAGCCTAGTCTGTCCAATCTTTCCTCGTAAGACAGCCTACCCATTCCAGGTATTAGTCTAGTAAACCTTCTCTGTACTGCCTCCAACACATTTACATCCTTCCTTAAATAAGGAGACCAGTACAGTACACAGTACTCTAGATGTGCTCTCACCAATGCCCTGTATAACTGAAGCATAACCTCCCTACTTTTGTATTCAATTCCCCTCATGATAAACGGTAACATTCTATTAGCTTTCCTAACTATGTGTTGTACCTGCATACTAACCTTTTGCGATTCATGCACTAGGACACCCAGATCCCTTTGCATCTCAGAGCTCTGCAATCTCTCACCGTTTAGATCATATGCTTCTTTTTTATTCTTCCTGCCAAAGTGGACAATTTCACACTTTTCCACATTATACTCCATTTGCCAGGTCTTTGCCCCCTCACTTAACCTATCTATATCCCTTTGTAGCCTCCTTATGGCCTCTTCACAAGTTACTTTCCTACATATCTTTGTGTCATCAGCAAATTTAGCAACCATACCTTCGGTCCCTTCATCTAAGTCATTTATATAAATTGTAAAAAGGTGAGAACCCAGCACAGATCCCTGTGGCACACCACTCGTTACATCTTGCCAACCAGAAAATGACTCATTTATGCCTACCCTCTGTTTCCTTTTAGCTAGCCAATCTTCTATCCATGCCAATATGTTACCCCCTACGCCATGAGCTTTTATTTTCTGCAATAACCTTTCATGTGGCACCTTATCAAATGCCTTCTGGAAATCTAAGTACAATACATCCGCTGGTTCCCCTTCATCCACAGCACATGTAACTCCCTCAAAGAACTCCAATAAATTGGTTAAACATGATTTCCCTTTCACAAAACCATGTTGACCCTGCCTGATTACCTTGAATTTTTCTAAATGCCCTTCTATAACATCTTTGATAATAGCTTCTAACATTTTCCCTAAGACAGATGTTAAGCTAACTGGCCTGTAGTTTCCTGCTTTTTGTCTCCCTGCTTTTTCTATTTTCCAATCTAATGGAACCGTGCCCAAATCTAAGGAATTTTGGAAAATTAAAACCAACGCATCAACTATCTCACTAGCCACTTCTTTTAACACCCTAGGATGAAGTCGATCAGGACCCGGGGACCTGTCAGTCTGCAGCTCCAACAATTTGTTCACTACCACTCCCTGATGATTGTAATTTTCTTGAGTTCCTCTGTCCCTTCCAATTCCTGACTTACAGTTAATACTGGGATGTTACTTGTATCCTCAATAGTGATAACAGATACAAAATATCTGTTCAATTCATCTGCCATCTCCTTATTATCCATTATTAATTCCCCAAACTCACTTTCTATAGGACCAATGCTCACTTTGTTAACTCTTTTTAAAATATCTATAGAAACTCTTTACTATCTGTCTTTACATTTCTAGCTAGCTTTCTCTCGTACTCTAATTTTACCTTTCTTATCAATCTTTTAGTCATTCTTTGCTGTTTTTTATATTCTGTCCAATTTTCTGACCTGCCTCCCATCTTTGCACAATTATCGTCTTTTTCTTTAAGTTTGATACTATCTTTAACTGTTTTAGTTAACCACGGATGGTGGGTCCCACCCTTGGAATTTTTCTTTCTCATTGGATTGTATCTATTCTGTATACTCTGAAATATCCCCTTAAATGTCTGCCACTGCATCTCTATTGAGCTATCCCTTAACCTGATTTGCCAGTTCACTTTAGCTAGCTCTGCTTTCATGCCCTCATAATTGCCCTTACTTAAGTTTAAAATACTAGTCTTGGACCCGCTCTTCTCTCCCTCAAACTAAATGTAAAATTCAAACATATTATGATCGCTGCTACCTAGGGGCACCTTAACAATGAGGTCCTTAATTAATCCTATTTTGTTGCACAATACCAGGTCTAGTATAACCTGCTCTCTAGTTGGCTCCAGAATGTATTGACCCAAGAAATTATCCCGAAAACATTCTATGTACTCCTCATCGAAGCTACCTCTGCCCATCTGATTTTTCCAGTCTATATGTAGTTAAAATCCCCCATAATTATCGCTGTACCTTTCTGACAAGCTGCCATTATTTCTTCCTTTATACCCTGCCCTACAGTGTGGTTAACGTTAGGTGGCCTGTACACCACTCCCACAAGTGGCTTCTTGTCTTTATGATTTCTCATCTCTACCCAAACTGCTTCTACATCCTAGTCTCTTGAACTTAGGTCATCCCTCTCTATTGCGCTAATGTCATCATTAATTAACAGAGCTACCCCTCCACCTTTTTCTAGCTTCCTGTCCTTCCTAAATGCCATGTACCCTTCAATATTCAGGTCCCAATCTACGTTATCATGCAGCCATGTCTCTGTAATGGCTATCAGATCATACTTATTTATTTCTATTTGCGCTCTCAGTTCGTCTGTCTTGTTTAGAATGCTACATGCATTCAGATACAGAGCCTTTAGTTTTGTCCTTTTATTATTTTTGTAACCTCTAGCCTTATCTGTTGATTTGCTTTTAGATTTATACGCTCTGTCCCTTCCTGTCACAGTCTGTTCATCATTTCCCATATTAATACCTTTCTTTCTTGCCTTGTTTCTATTCCTTGATTTACCATATCTTCCCAAATTTGATCCCTTGCCCCCACTATTCAGTTTAAAACCCTCTCTACTTCCCTAGTTATGCAGCTCGCTAGAACACTAGCCCCAGCACGGCTCAGTGTTGACCATCCCAATGGTACAGCCACCACTTTCTCTAGTACTGGTGCCAGTGCTCCACAAACCGAAACCCACTTCTACCACACCAGTCTTTGAGCCATGCATTAATTTCTCTAATCTTATTTGCCCTATGCCAATTTGCACATGGCTCAGATAATAATCCAGAGATTATTACCTTTGAGGTTCTGCTTCTTAATTTGGCACCTAGTTCCACATACTGACTGTGCAAAACCTCTTTCCTTGTCCTGCCTATGTCGTTGGTACCTACATGGACCACAATGACTGGATCCTTCCCCTCTCACTGTGCATTCCTCTCCAACCCTGAGCAGATGTCCTGAACCCTGGCACCGGGCAGGCAACACAGCCATCAGGACCCTCGCTCTTTGCTGCAGAGAACAGTATCAATCCCCCGAACTATACTGTCCCCTACTACCACTACATTCCTTTTCTCTCCCTCCACTTGAATGGCTTCCTGTACCAGGTGTCATGGTCAGGTTGCTCATCCACCCTGCAGCCCCCACTCTGATCCAAACAAGCTGAAAGAACCTCAAACCTGTTGGACAATCGCAAAGGCTGAGGCTCCTGCACTCCTGCCCTCTGGGTCCCCTTACTTGCCTCAGCTGCAGCCACACTCTCCTGTGCCTGACCAAATCAGAAGACCCTATCCTAAGGGGTGTGACCACCTCCTGGTACAAAACGTCCAGGTAGCTTTCCCCCTTCCTGATGTGTTGCAGTGTCTGCAGCTCGGAATCCAATTCAATTACTCTGAGCCGAAGCTCTTTGAGCCACAGACACTTACTGCAGACGTGTTTGCCCTGGATCACACTGGCATCCAGAGGCTCCCATATGCTGCAGCCATGACACATCACCTGTCCTGCCATCCTTAATGTGTTTTAGTTAAACACTTAATTATTTTATTCAATTATTTATTTTTTTATATATATATTTTAATTAGCTTACCACTAGTTCCTTTACTATTTTAACCATTAGGATTAGAATGGACCTTAATCACTTACCAGGTACTCATAACATGGTTCTGGTTGTTGATCCAATCAAAACAAAAATATGAGGGGGTGTTGGTGCAGGGGTGGAGAATATCAAGAAGGAAAAAGCATTAAAAAATAAATAAGCGATTTTATTGTGCTATATCAGCAGATGCTTCTGAAACACTAAGGTTGCTGATCCTTGAGGCCTGCAAAGTGGAATGATTTGTGTCGTGGTGTTCACGGCACTTCACAGAGTGACGGCGGGTTCCGCTAATGAAAGTCCATTCCCATTGCAGCGTCGCACGTGTCTCCCTTGCCCGCTGCCAGAACTTTAATTTACATGTGTGATTGCGTGCGAAACGGGAAAAAGGGTGCAAGCGGAAGTGCCAACAACTTCCAGTTCTGCCATTGGGAACACCACAGAACTCAGAAAATCCCAAATCTATTGTTATGATGCCACGGTCACACAATCATTTAACTAAATATTGGAGAATAAAGAGGTGCTTCCGATGCCCACATACAATAACTGCTTGCGATACTGAACCTGAGGAACTATCTACTGCAGATCTGTTCGTTTTTTAACATCCTTACGAGTGGTATGCATCTGGTCTGTACTCTCTATATAGTGGATTCTTCCACATTTTCTCCATATTTCCTTGTAATTGTGCTGCCTAATCCACTTTCCTGAGTTCACTTCTTTCCCTCAAAATCTGCCTTATTAAAGTTAAATGATTTTTGTGATGTACAATTGCCGTCAGTTTTACACTTACTTTCCAATCATGCTCTTTGTGTCGCACTTTACTATATAGGCCTTCTTTCTACTTACTTCTGATTGTCTAATTTTTTCTGCTGCATTTGTTAATTTATCATTTAATGCTAAACAATTTAGAATTTATCAAAACTTCCTGCAGGTAATATATAAATGTTCCAATCTCAACAAAGTTTTCTTCCATTTACTGGGTGGTATGCAAACATATTCATTCAAATTCACACATATGTTCATATTAGAAGAGCAGAAGGCTGACCAAACTTGTCCCACACTTTTTTCTCAGTAATTGAAATTTCTGATGTCCGAATGTAAGGTTTTAAACAAAATCAAACGATCAAGAATTATGTATTTCACAACAACGTGATAGAATTTACCATTGATCTGTAGTTTAGTAAAGTTTTATTTCAAGGACTCAGCCTCACTCTCAATTTTGGGATTACAATTGATATCGTTCTCTCCACAAGAACTTTTTGCCCACAATTTCCCAGATGTAGCAGTCTGAGCATGTGCAGAGCGCAGAATTTCCCAGAATACAAGACAATTCTTCCTGTACAATTTGAAAACACTCTCCTCTCCAGTAGTAACAGGAATTTTGTTTACCAGATTATTGGAAAACCAGCTGGATAATGAACTTAAAAGCTTTATTCAGATAAAGATTTACATTCAAACTATTGTCAACCTTTTCATTTTTACTTCAGAGAAACAGCCTTTGTCACAAAACCTATTGCTTGTAAGTGCTGCTCTTTGCAGTAGAGTGGAAAAGCACAAAGTAATTTGTGTTACTATAAAAATCTGGCAGCGTAAAGCATTAACTTGAGGTCTTTTATCTGAGTAATCTGGATAATTGACAGTTCGATAGACCATTCAGAGAATGCCAGAAATGAGCTGCAGAACTAATTATGAAAGGCATAAGGGATAATGGTGCCAGTTGTAATTTTGTTTAGATTTGGAAATTGTAAATAATTATTGTTTACAGGAAATGTATTTTAGATTACTCTGTACAAATTGTAGGCCTGATTTTCAGCCACCCTGTTTAACAGGAAAGGTGCAAGCGGAGGGTAAAGATGGTGTTTGTGGTTCATGTTGTATTTCCAATGAATTTCCACCCCGATCTGATTTCAGGCACAGGAAGGGGGCCTGCCCTAGAGGAGCAGGGGCCTAATTTAAGTGGCAAAGTCAAGACCTTAAGTCATCCTTGGGATGTGCACACCATTTTAACTGCGAATCCGACTAAGGACTGCACAGTCTCAACGCTGTCAACAAAAGCAGGCAGGAAGCTTGGGAGATTTTCCTTTAGGATTATAGAAAAACTTTGCATATGCACACTCCCTGTCTGTCACACTCTAGGAGGAAAATTCTGACTTTGGCTGATGGAGTAAAGTGGACGATATCGATTCAGCTGCCCATTATACACTTATCCCGATTTTCATTTCCATTAACTTCAGGTTTTAAATTACTCCCTAGTTGTCTATCAGAGCTCATACTGTCTAATATAATTGTGTATGTCGCACATGATGGGGCGAAACTACAAAGGAATGCATTTGGAATGCACAGATAAACTCTTCAGCACCAGAAAATACAAAGGGTCTTCCACTAACCCAGATGTTCCACTATGACAGACCTGGGCCACACCTTCTGTGTGGCAGGACTTCCACCCACCAGAAACATGTTGCCTTTGTCACACGCAATTTTCTGGCCTTGTGACAATTAGCATGATAATGGTGGGTCCCTGCATCAACTAAGATACCTGCCTGGAAGGCGTGTGGATCATTGCTGCAGCATGTCTCAATGGGCTATCACAGCATTCCATTGCCAGTGCTCACTATGATGACAGAAGATGTCTTTTAAAAAATTGCTTTTCCAGTAAGCACAAAATGTACTTAAGCACCCCTAGCCTTCAGCTTTGCTCTGGCACACATGATGGTACATACATCAGATAATGTATTGTTGGTATTTGCATATTGTTTCAAAATATGGGGAAATGTACTGAACAATATCAAAATGGGAACAAAAAAAGGCAGAACTTTTGGATGAGAACATCCATTGCAAATTGCGCCAGTTAATTGGTGCCTTCCAACAGTTATTGAATGAGGTATTATCTCCTGCAAACAATTGTTTGCATTGTAACGATGTACCGTAGTCCATCCATTTTTAAGCAATATACATTTAGAATCTTGTTGGATTGACAGTTCTTTTGCTGACAATATTAATATAATCACCTTTTCTTCAGCCTCCATGTATTCCGAAAGGCACGGCAATCCCTCGGAGATCAGAAGTCTCATGGCAGAGCCTGATTATTTTGATGATAACCCTGATCTTATCAGGCCCAAGAAGCTTCTTAATCCAGTCAAAGCCTCTAGGAGTCACCAAGAACTGCATAGAGAACTCCTCATGAACCAGAAGCGGTAAGGAAATTGTCACTCATATTACCTTCTTTTAACTCCACACTGCATTTTATTAAACTACATTGAAATGTTGAGTCTAACATAACACCTAGTAAATTTACAGATGTAGTGGGTCTGAGGTTGGACAATCTATTGTGTGGAATCCATATTCCCAACAAACAATCCAAGTTGGACAGCTGCTTAGGGAGATGTGTAGTTCCATTGCAAACCATTCAATGACAATTTTACGAAGGATTTTGGGGGAATTTTATGTTCTCCCCCACAGCAGGTTTGGAGGCAGGGAGAGCATAAAATCAGGTGGGATGGTGGCAGTGGGGCAGGAACCTTCCCGCCTCTGCCAAACTTAAGTCCCGGGCAGGAAGGCCTGTGAACAGCCTTCCAGCCCCGCCACCATTTGAGGCTCTTAACTGGGCAATTAATGTCCAGTTAAGGACCTCATCCCACTGCCACTGCAATTAGCCGTGCGGCAGGCAGTCCTGTCGCCACACAGGAAGCATGGCACGAGAAACCATGCGGACTGCTTCCTGGCTCGGGGCGGGATCCCTCGTTAAAAGACACTTAGTGACTGCTGCTTAGAGCCACCCCCCTGTCCTTGCTACCAACCCCCCTGCACACCTTCCCCCACGATCCCCAACTCATGAGACTCCTCATGCTCTGACTTACCTGTGGCCTGGGTCCAGCGATGCTCCTGGGCCTCGGGTAGGTGCTCCATTGGCAGCAGCCACCACCTCCATGGTGGCGCTGGTCAATGACAGAGCTGTCAGCCTCTGATTGGCTGGCAGCTCTCAGAGGGCAGCAATTCCATTGCTGGGTTCTTGATACCGTGCAAGGCCCAGCGCTGTCCATTTAAGTGCCTAATTGGCACTAGATTTGGCAGGCCTTCTACAGAAGCATCGATGCGGGGCTCTCAGCATCGCTTTTTCTGGATGTTGAGACTCCCATCTCCAGCATAAAATCACAGCCAATGTGGAGTCTGTGCTTTACAACTTGCCAAATAAATATTTAAAGTGAATAGGGGTGCTTAGTAAATGTTGGCCTCTTGTAACTTTTGACCTCTGATTTCTTTCATTTTATTATAGAATCGGAAACATAGATATTCAAAAAAAAAGAACAGAATTTTATGATACTTTCTGATAACGTTAATGTTAAAACAATTGCAAGTCATGCAATAAAAATAAATTTTAATGTACGTAATATGACAAGGAAAATATTTGGACTATTAATAATATTTGTTTTTGCCTTTCCTGTTTTTCTGATTTATTGGGTGATATACACAGAACATACAATAAAATGATTCAGAATGCACACTTTTCCAGTGTGACTAAGACCCAGGACTATAAGAACATTTTGAATAGGGAAAGGTCATTTGTGCTGAGGTATCTCTGGTAAATTGTCAATGAAGTTAACTCCAGCTGGCAGGGTGGGGTTGAATGTTTGTAACTAAAAAATCCTTTTAGAACTGAAAATTATTGTATTCTTAACAGGAGAGATTTTTTCCTGCACATAGAAAATGGATATTTTCAATAGAACTGAATATTCTAAGTAAATTTTGTTCCCCAGATTAGGAAGATCAGAATCCAACAGATCAAGACTGAGATGGGAAATCGAACCAGATTGAGGTGAATAGCATTGGCAATTTGGGACTTGGGCGAGAGTTGCCGGCAGATAAGGGCTCAGGCAGGAGGCAGAGCATATTGGGACTCTAACCCTTGTGGAGCATTAGAGAGACCACTTTACTGCCTGCATTTATTGCATCATTATTGCAAAGATTGTGATAGATTCCACTTTCTTCTGATCTATTTACACAGATCGCTTAAAATGGTCAGGTATGTAAACAAAAATGGTGATGAAATATTGCCTTTATAACTAGAGGGCTAGAATATAAAGGGGAGGAAGTTGTGCTACAGCTATACAAAGCACTGGTGAGACCACATCTAGTGTACAGTTCTGAGCACTGCATCTGAGAAAGTATGTATTGGCCTTGGAAGGAGTGCAATGCAGATTCACCAGAATGTTACCAGGGCACCTAGGGTTAGATTATGATGACAGATTACATAAACAAGCTTGTATTCCCTGGAATATAGAAGTTAAAGTGTGATTTGTGTGAGGGTTTTAGCATTTTGAAAGGAATTGATAGGGTAGATAGAGAGAAAGTTTTTCCACTGATAGGAGAATGTAGGACTAGGGGACATAACCATAAATCAGAGCCAAGCCATTCAGGAGAGAAATAAAAACAGAAAATGCTGGAAATACTCAGCAGACCTGGCAGCATCTATGGAGAAAGAAACTTTTCAGGTCTGTGACCTTTCATTAAAAGTGTCCTGTTGCATTCAGGAGAGAAGTAGAAAACACTTCTTCATACAAACGGTGATAGAAATGTGGAACCCTCTGCCACAAAAAGCAATCAATGCTAGCTGAATTTATCAATTTTGGATTTAAAAGTAAAAAATGTTGCTAGACAAGGGCATGAAAGGGTATTGAGCCAAGGAAGGTGGATGGAGTTACTACCTATGATGTCTTTGAATGGCAAACAGGCTCTAGGGGTTTGAATGGCCAACTTCTGTTCCTATGTTACTATGTTCTACTGCCCTTATGATCCAATAATTGATTGATTTTCATTCTCATTTTCCTGCCTTCTCTCACTTCCTATCTTGAACGTCCGCGTAGACTAATACAGATGCATGAGTCAATGTATGCTGGGAGCTGTCTGGTGTATTGCCCATGGCTATTCTTCATGTTCAAGCAGACGATAATAGTTAGTCATAGTGACAGCACAGCCTAGCCCTATCCTGTCTGATCAGGCTGGCATTTTGGTAAAGCAGGATTGACTGGTACACTGCTTTCAGCTCCAATGTTTCAGTATCCCGGTAGCAGCATTCTCCTGAAGCACCAGCTCACTCTACCTGCTGGCTCCAATTTTCACCAAGACGCTAAGTCACATACCTCAGTTGTGGCACTTCAGGAGACATTTTGCAGAAATGAGGCACATATCTAGGAGAAGGTAGAAAATTAGGAAGAAAGACATCTCCATGCCGACCCATGCTTATTAGCTGGTCTCCCCCTTAGTGGGAGTTGATGTGTGGCTGGAAGAGACAAGGCCAGAAAGTGCCAAGGAAACTGAGGAATTTTCCTTCAAATTGCTTACCAGAGGTAAGCAATGGGGTACAGGTATCTGGCACAGAGTCTGTCCCTGTTGCTCAGAAGGGAAGGGGGAAGAGGAGCAGAGCATTAGTCATTGGGGACTCCATAGTTAGGGGAACAGATAGGAGGTTCTGTGGGAACGAGAGAGACTCACGGTTGGTGTGTTGCCTCCCAGGTGCCAGGGTTCGTGATGTCTCGGATCGTGTTTTTGGGATCCTTAGTGGGGAGGGGGAGCAGCCCCAAGTCGTGGTCCACATAGGCACCAACGACATAGGTAGGAAGAGAGATGGGGATTTAAGACAGAAATTCAGGGAGCTAGGGTGGAAGCTTAGAGCGAGAACAAACAGAGTTGTTATCTCTGGGTTGTTGCCCGTGCCACGTGATAGCGAAGTGAGGAATAGGGAGAGAGAGGAGTTGAACACGTGGCTGCAGGGATGGTGCAGGAGGGAGGGTTTTGGTTTCCTGGATAATTGGGGCTCTTTATGGGGTAGGTGGGACCTCTACAAACAGGATGGTCTTCACCTGAACCAGAGGGGTACCAGTATCCTGGGGGGGAGATTTGCTAGTGCTCTTCGGGGGGGTTTAAACTAATTCAGCAGGGGAATGGGAACCTAAAATGTAGTGCCAGTGTACAGGATGTTGAGAGTAGTGAGGTCAGGGATAAGGTTACAAGGACGCAAGAGGGCACTGGCAAGCAAGAACCTGGTTTAAAGTGTGTCTACTTCAACGCCAGGAGCATCCGGAATAGGGTGGGTGAGCTTGCAGCATGGGTTGGTACCTGGGATCTCGATGTAGTGGCCATTTCGGAGACATGGGTAGAGCAGGGGCAGGAATGGATGTTGCAGGTTCCGGGATTTAGATGTTTCAGTAAGAACAGTGAAGATGGTAAAAGAGAGGGGGGTGTGGCATTGTTAATCAAGGAGAGTATTACAGCGACAGAAAGGATGTTTGAGGACTCGTCTACTGAGGTAGTATGGGCCGAGGTTAGAAACAGGAAAGGTGAGGTCACCCTGTTGGAAGTCTTTTATAGACCTCCGAATAGTTCCAGAGATGTACAGGAAAGGATAGCGAAGATGATTCTCGACAGGGGAGAGAGTAACACGGTAGTTGTTATGGGGGACTTTAACTTTCCAAATATTGACTGGAAATACTATAGTTCGTGTACTTTAGATGGGTCAGTTTTTGTCCAGTGCGTGCAGGAGGGTTTTCTGACACAGTATGTAGACAGGCCAACCAGGGGCGATGCCACATTGGATTTGGTACTGGGTAATGAACCCGGCCAGGTGTTAGATTTAGATGTAGGTGAGCACTTTGGTGATAGTGATCACAATTCGGTTAGGTTTACCTTAGCGATGGGCAGGGACAGGTATATACCGCAGGGCAAGAATTATAGCTGGGGGAAAGGAAATTATGATGCGATTAGGCAAGATTTAGGATGCGTAGGACGGGGAAGGAAACTGCAGGGGATGGGAACAATCGAAATGTGGAGCTTATTCAAGGAGCAGCTACTGCGTGTCCTTGATAAGTATGTACCTGTCAGGCAGGGAGGAAGTTGTCGAGCGAGGGAGCCGTGGTTTACGAAAGAAGTTGAAGCGCTTGTCAAGAGGAAGAAGAAGGCTTATGTTAGGATGAGACGTGAAGGCTCAGTTAGGGCGCTTGAGAGTTACAAGCTAGCCAGGAAGGATCTAAAGGGAGAGCTAAGAAGAGCAAGGAGAGGACACGAGAAGTCATTGGCGGATAGGATCAGGGAAAACCCTAAGGCTTTCTATAGGTATATCAGGAATAAAAGAATGACTAGAGTTAGATTAGGGCCAATCAAGGATAGTAATGGGAAGTTGTGTGTGGAATCAGAGGAGGGAGGGGAAGTGTTAAATGAATATTTTGCGTCAGTATTTACAGTAGAGAAAGAAAATGTTGTCGAGGAGAATACTGAGATTCAGGCTACTAGGCTAGATGGGATTGAGGTTCACAAGGAGGAGGTGTTAGCAATTTTGGAAAGTGTGAAAATAGATAAGTCCCCTGGGCCAGATGAGATTTATCCTAGGATTCTCTGGGAACCTAGGGAGGAGATTGCAGAGCCTTTGTCCTTGATCTTTATGTCGTCATTGTCGACAGGAATAGTGCCGGAAGACTGGAGGATAGCAAATGTTGTCCCCTTGTTCAAGAAGGGGAGTAGAGACAGCCCTGGTAATTATAGACCTGTGAGCCTTACTTCGGTTGTGGGTAAAATGTTGGAAAAGGTTATAAGAGACAGGATTTATAATCATCTTGAAAAGAATAAGTTCATTATCGATAGTCAGCACGGTTTTGTGAAGGGTAGGTCGTGCCTCACAAACCTTATTGAGTTTTTCGAGAAGGTGACCAAACAGGTGGATGAGGGTAAAGCAGTGGATGTGGTGTATATGGATTTCAGTAAGGCGTTTGATAAGGTTCCCCACGGTAGGCTATTGCAGAAAATACGGAAGTATGGAGTTGAAGGTGATTTAGAGCTTTGGATCAGAAATTGGCTAGCTGAAAGAAGACAGAGGGTGGTGGTTGATGGCAAATGTTCATCCTGGAGTTTAGTTACTAGTGGTGTACCGCAAGGATCTGTTTTGGGGCCACTGCTGTTTGTCATTTTTATAAATGACCTGGAAGAGGGTGTAGAAGGGTGGGTTAGTAAATTTGCGGATGACACTAAGGTCGGTGGAGTTGTGGATAGTGCCGAAGGATGTAGAAGGGTTCAGAGGGACATAGATAGGCTGCAGAGCTGGGCTGAGAGATGGCAAATGGAGTTTAATGCGGAAAAGTGCGAGGTGATTCACTTTGGAAGGAGTAACAGGAATGCAGAGTACTGGGCTAATGGGAAGATTCTTGGTAATGTAGATGAACAGAGAGATCTTGGTGTCCAGGTACATAAATCCCTGAAGGTTGCTACCCAAGTTAATAGGGCTGTTAAGAAGGCATATGGTGTGTTAGCTTTTATTAGTAGGGGGATCGAGTTTCGGAGCCATGAGGTCATGCTGCAGCTGTACAAAACTCTGGTGAGACCGCACCTGGAGTATTGCGTGCGGTTCTGGTCACCGCATTATAGGAAGGATGTGGAAGCTTTGGAAAGGGTGCAGAGGAGATTTACTAGGATGTTGCCTGGTATGGAGGGAAGGTCTTACTAGGAAAGGCTGAGGGACTTGAGGTTGTTTTCGTTGGAGAGAAGGAGGAGGAGAGGTGACTTAATAGAGACATATAAGATAATCAGAGGGTTAGATAGGGTGGATAGTGAGAGTCTTTTTCCTCGGATGGTGATGGCAAACACGAGGGGACATAGCTTTAAGTTGAGGGGTGATAGATATAGGACAGATGTCAGAGGTAGTTTCTTTACTCAGAGAGTAGTAGGGGCGTGGAACGCCCTGCCTGCAGCAGTAGTAGACTCGCCAACTTTAAGGGCATTTAAGTGGTCATTGGATAGACATATGGATGAAAATGGAATAGTGTAGGTCAGATGGTTTCACAGGTCGGCGCAACATCGAGGGCCGAAGGGCCTGTACTGCGCTGTAATGTTCTAATTCTAATTCTAAAAAATAAAAATAATAAATAAATATCCCAGCATCAACAAGAAGGAGATATGTACAATCAGTTCTTGCTCAATTTCCAGAGAATTTACTCGTCCTCCAGTTAAGATCCATACATAGCAATATATAGACACCTTTTATGTGATCAGATTTATTCTGTTTAATTGCAAACCTGCTTGAGATATGGATTTGATCCCGGCCACTAAATTTCCATTAATATAACGCTTGCTTTGTGGTTGGATATTTTAAGCCACAGGGTGACTGGGTTTTTAGGATGAAGTGATCTATGAGTGGAGTTCATCATGTTCACCACTGCTCCAATGTCTAGACCATAGCACTATTGGAATTCTGTCAGGTAAGAAAAGACTGTGTTTGGGAGAGAAATGCAATACTGTATTAATGTGCCCCCTGGCTTGCCATAGTCATGTGACCTCTACCATGAGGCACTCACAGCAAGCATCCATCAGGAAGGCAGTTCAATAAAGACACAGTACAAGCAAGACTGTTGTCCTGTGAGCTTGTAACATGGTGTCAGAGTGGAGCCGAGATTGAGTGTTGGAGAGTTGTATAGAAGCACAACTGCTAAAAGAGGAACACAGGGATGTTCAGAGCTGCTGAAAGCTGGTCGAAGCCAGAGAAAAGGAACAAAAAAGTGCTGAAAGCACTGGGTAAGGTACTATGGCTGCAAATCTTCCTCTCCCAGCACCAGTCAAAATGAAAGGTGACAGGAAGCAGAACTGGCAGATTTTCCACTCACAATGGCAAAATTATGAAATTGCAACAGATTTAATGAACAAACCAGAGCAGCTATGAGTAGCTGCACTTTTATCACTGTTGGGGAGAGACTGTTACAAAGTGTATTCCACCCTAAATCTCTCCAAAGAACAAAAAAAGGGCAGCAGAAATTTTGGAAGCCTTGAAGGCACACTTTGAACCCCAAGTGAATGTAACTTATGAATGGTATGTGTCCAATATTAGGGACCAAGGTGTAAAAGAGTCCATTGATCAATATGTGACTGGATTAACACATCTCGCAGAATCCTGTGAATTTGTGCAACTAAAAGATGATCTAATTAAAGACAGGATTGTATTCAGCATAAGAGATCCCACAGTGAGAGCATGTCTACTGAGAGAGGAGAAACTTACTCTCAGGAAAGCGATCGACATGTGCAGAAGTGCTGAGTTTGTAAATCAGCAGAAAGAGCATATTCATGGCAGAACAGGCCAGGCCTTGTATTATGCTGATAGACATTCCAGTCCGAAAGAGTAGAAAGATTACAGACAAAGGGCAGGATGCAAATACTGCAGAGGACATTGCAAAAGGAAAAGAAGACATGGGGAAAGTAGTGTTCTCACTGCAAGAAGCTGAATCATTTTCTTTGCTTGTGAACTATTTCATCAATACCTACTTGGAAGAGACAAAGTGACAATCAAGTCCGACCACAAGCCACTTCAAAGCATTTTCCTCAAGCGACTACTATTTGCTGCAAAGCGTCTGCAAAGAATATTACTTTGGTTACAGAGATATCATCTGGATGTGGCATACAAGCAAGGGAAACAGATGTACATCGCTGACATGCTGTCGAGAGCAGCACTCCCTATGAAGAAAGTAGAGGATGCTACGACAGAGTGTGAAATCTTCCAGATCCAATGTGAAGCTGCAGTTTGACATGCTCTGGAAGTCATCAACCCAGCAGAGACATTGAATCTGACTGACAAACAACTTGTTCAAATCAAGCGAACTACCCAACAAGATGCAACTCTACAAGTGTTGCAAGAAGTAGTGATGAAAGGATGTCCTGAAAGCATCAAGGATACTCCTGTGGTCACAAGAACATATTGGGCATATAGAGATGAATTGACAGTCCAAGATAGCATCTTGTATAAATGAAATAGAGTCATTATCCCTAAGGAGTTGAGAGGAGAGATGCTAAAGTGCATCCATGCAACCCACCAAGGAATTGAGTCGAGGAAGGCAAGATAAGTGCTCTACTGGCCAAACATGAGCAAAGAAATCAAGGACCCCATCAGCCAGTGCAGCGAATACCAAGCTACTAAGCTAAAGAACCGCTGATGACACATGACATCCCAGACAGACCATGGATGAAGCTGGGAGTAGACCTCTTCACTCTCACAGGAACTGGTTATCTTGTCACCGTAGACTACTATTCTGACTACTGGGAGGTAGACCAGCTGACTTCAACAACTACCGGTGAGATTATAGAATGCCTGAAAGCACACTTTAATCGTTACGGCATTCCAGACATTGTGATGACCGACTTTGGTCCTCAGTTCGAGTGAAGAATTCAGCCACTTCATAAAGGATTGGGAAATTCAACACCATACTTTATCTCCACACTATCCCCAGGCAAATGGAAAGGCTGAGGGGGCAGTGAAAATCACCAAAGGAATCATAAAGAAATCGAGCAAATCCAGAACAAGGCAATCCTCGAGCAGAAAAAAAACATTACTGAAGGCATGGAAAGTAGTCCAGTAGAGAGACTAATGTCACATCACACCCAAACTACTCTTTCAATAGCAAAAAAGCTACTGAAGCCATAAGTAGTAACACGCGTGAGTGACAAAATCAAGGTGGAATGGCAGAAAACCAAATTTCATTTTGACAAAACTGCCAAACCATTGCCAGAATTGAGCATTGGAGAGCGAGTCAGAGTACAAACGTTCAATGCTCACAAGAGTCAGCCCAAGTGGCAACTTGGGACCTGTGTAGAGCAGTTGTCACCTCGATCGTATGCAGTGTAAGTGAACGATCAGATATGCTGTCACAACCACAGGCACATGTACACAACTGGAGAAGCTGTTCCTTCACTGCAGGCGCTTGATCAGAAAGATGTGCACTCACCATCTGCACAGACCATAGATCAACCATCAGTCTCAGAGGGCTACAGCATCCCAACAATGAAAATACAACAGTTACTGAGGCAACAAGTGACATGGGAATGACACTCCCCAGAGAAGGAAAATCACCCAGATGAACAGCCAATGACAATGCGCATGCGCACCATTAAGAGACCGGCACGATTTAAAGACTATGTGTGCAATGCATGTGCAGAGACTGAGGAGAATAACAAACTGCTAATGCATGAGAACAGTTGTGTGCATTGTGGGTAACTTGGGCCCCTCACAAGTGTAAATGATAATGCATGCAAATTTTTTTTCCACTCTTTTTGGGTGAAAAGGGGGATGTTTGGGACAGAAATGCAATACAGTACTGATGTGTCTCCTGGCTTGCTGTAGTCATGTGACCTCTTCAGTGAGTTCCTCACTGCAGGCATCCATCAGAAGGCAGTTCAATAAACATACAGTACAAGCAAGACTGTTGTCCTGTGAGCTCGTAACAGATTGTGCCACCCTTATCTGGGGAGAACCTTTTTGACCAGAGATGCACTTGTTATTAGTCAGTGAAATAGCAGAATGCTTAAGTGCCTAAGTTACTAATGGTCCCCTTGTCTGTTTCACTGTACCAAAACCATGAACATCCAAAATAAACACTGCCCATCTCATTAATTACTGAGTCTGTAATCTGAGTTAGTTGCATGGAAATCCCACACATACTGTACCTAATAAAACACAAGGGTATGTGTGGACTTCAGAGACGACTGGAGATAAGATTGGCAGATCCTTAAATAAAAAGTAATGAGAAAAATACAGTTCAAAGTGACTAATAGATTGAACATTCAAAGTTTACTTTGGGTGAAGTTACCACAAATTATTTATTTCCCACTATTTTAAGGAGTGAAAAAATTTTGTAAGTTTGTTCTAGTTTTCAAAATCCTGGAGGTGGCCATTATTAAATGTGATTTTTTTTTTGTATTTTCACCTTGTTGACTCTTCCCTCTTACCTTTGAGTTTTGGTTTTATGATTAATAGGAACCCAGGGAAAAGAGCAAAATTGCACAAGTGTTTGTGTGCAGAATAAATTTCTGTACTTCAACAGATGGTGAGTGGGAAAACTTATTTTTAACAGGCGGATTCTTCAACCCCTGACAAAACTAACCCTTTAATCAGGAAAAAAACTAACCTTTAAAATTGCACAGGTCACTGCATTTTAAACATCTTGTTAGAGTGCCTGGTCCACTGGTAATACAGTGCACTGGTCTTTCACTAAATACTACTACGGAGCTCTGTCATAGATATATTTACATGAGACAGATTAGCGAACACTGTCAGATGAAGAACGTTCAGATAGACCTGTGTAACTGTGAGTAGGCTAATGAGGGGGGTGGGGGGGGGAAACCATCTCAGCATTGAGTTCAGTCACTGCCATGTTTTCCCTGGGCATTTCTAATTCTCTGTGGTTCTCAGCATACCACTAAATTCCCCAAGGCAGGTCAGTTATAGTATCTACTGCCACTCCCCACACAAGAATGCTACTGACTTACCACTTCATGCATCACTTCTGTCGGAGCTGACTACAGTTAGCCATTCCCCCTAGCAGACTCCTGGATAGGCTCCATTAACACTGGGTAAATTTATAGAGATAAAGTACATAAACATGGTTAAAAATCAGACTGATTAAAGGGGAGGCCTGTGTGTGCTTTAACCCAACTCCACTGTCCATTGTTGCTGATGTGGCTGCTGCATATTTTACCAACTGATTACTTAATCAATCAGAAATCACACCAAGAAGGATCAACATTTGCTGCGTTTTATAGAACCAGCTAGTGCAAAGTCCTGCCAAATACAGTCAGCTTTCAAATTTAAGAACAGCCTTTGGGATTCCTCAGTGAGTTCTGCCATTTAGTAGTTCTGCCACTGAGACCAGGAAAGTTCCACATTTGATGCTTGCTCTCTGCTGCATTAGTTGATCTCAAACAGGGTCATAGCGGGTATGTTACAATTAGTCTCAATGCCTCTGATTAGAGCAGGAAATTGGGCCACATTCTGGCTGCTGGATGTCATCCAGTGACACTCTTCACCCCTTACTCAATGTGTTTTGAACATTGGAAGATTGGATGCAGCTATGATGCCCCTGCAGTCCAATAGCCTACCGGCATTTGGGAACACCACCACCTGCAAGTTCCCCTCCAAGCCACAAACCATCCTGACTTGAAACTATATCGTCGTTCCTTCACTGTCGCTGGGTCAAAATCCTGGAACTCCCTTCCTAACGGCACTGTGGTTGTACCTACCTCACATGGACTACAGCGGTTCAAGAAGGTAGCTCACCACCACCTTCTCAAGAGCAATTAGGGATGAGCAATAAATGCTGGCCTAGCCAGTGATGTCCACATGCCAGGAACAAATTTTTAAAAACTGGTAAAGGACAAATTTAGGATTTGAAATCAGAACTCCCAATAGAGTACTGTCAGCAAGAACCCTGTATTCATTTAAGAAACGATTGAATGCTGCAGTGGAAGAACTTTAGGGTCTTTTTGACAGAATAGCCTTCCTCATCCATTATTATCTCATGACCAGGTGATTATATAAGTTAAAGGGGGAGGTTTAAATAGCAAACTGTTAATTTAGACGTGGTATATTGTGGGTATTATGGCGGGCAGCCATAAAGACAGGGCTAAATTGTGGCGAGTCGAAGAGACTTAGTAGTTGGCAGGAAAAAAGACAGAGGCGCAAGGGGAGAGCCAACTGTGCAACAGCCCCAACAAACAAATTTCTCTGCAGCACCTGTGGAAGAGCCTGTCACTCCAGAATTGGCCTTTATAGCCACTCCAGGCGCTGCTTCACAAACCACTGACCACCTCCAGGCGCGTATCCATTGTCTCTCAAGATAAGGAGGCCCAAAAGAAAGAAAGAAAGAATATTGTACAAGGAGATCTTTATTAGCGGTAAGTCCTTTTTTTTCATTCATTCATGGGATGTGGGCGTCGCTGGCCAGGCCAGCATTTATTGCCCATCCCTAATTGCCCTTGAGAAGGTGGTGGTGAGCTGCCTTCTTGAACTGCTGCAGTCCATTTGGGGTAGGTATACCCACAGTGCTGTTAGGAAGGGAGTTCCAGGATTTTGACCCAGCAACAGTGAAGGAACGGCGATATAGTTCCAAGTCAGGATTGTGTGTGACTTGGAGGGGAACTTGCAGGTGGTGGTGTTCCCATGCATTTTCTGCCCTTGTCCTTCTAGTTGGTACAGGTCGCAGGTTTGGAAGGTGCTGTCTAAGGAGCCTTGGTGCATTGCTGCAGTGCATCTTGTGGATGGTACACACTGCTGCCACTGTGCGTCGGTGGTGGAGGGAGTGAATGTTTGTAGATGGGGTGCCAATCAAGTGGGCTGCTTTGTCCTGGATGGTGTTGAGCTTCTTGAGTGTTGTTGGAGCTGCATCCATCCAGGCAAGTGGAGAGTATTCCATCACACTCCTGACTTGTGCCTTGTAGATGGTGGACAGGCTTTGGGGAGTTAGGAGGTGAGTTACTCGCCGCAGGATTCCTAGCCTCTGACCTGCTCTTGTAGCCACAGTATTTATATGGCTACTCCAGGTCAGTTCCTGGTCAATGGAAAACCCCTAGGATGTTGATAGTGGGGGTGTGAGCGATGGTAATGCCATTGAATGTCAAGGGGAGATGGGTAGATTCTCTCTTGTTGGAGATGGTCATTGCCTGGCATTTGTGTGGCGCAAATGTTACTTGCCACTTATCAGCCCAAGCCTGGATATTGTCCAGGTCTCGCTGCATTTCTACACGGACTGCTTCAGTATCTGAGGAGTCACGAATGGTGCTGAACATTGTGCAATCATCAGCGAACATCCCCACTTCTGACCTTATGATTGAAGGAAGGTCATTGATGAAGCAGCTGAAGATGGTTGGGCCTAGGACATTACCCTGAGGAATAGATATATTTGGTACAAAATGAAAGATACAATTTAATACCATTTTCGCCTAAGTTTGGCGTCTTTGGTACCCAATATAAAAATCGACCCTCAAGCCCAATGGAATAACTTGCTTATTTGAGAGCCAGCTAGATTGATTTTCTTTGAATGACATCATAATTTGCATTAATTTTGTACAGAAAACAACACTGATTGTCTCTAAATTTTCAGGAAGAATTTATATGACAGATTTTTAATATCTATAATCTTTGGTCTGCTGAGAAAATGCCGATTTTCTTAAGTCTACTTATTCAATTGTTATAATGTGGCCTACTCAGTGAGATCACTTTAGTAGTCAATAACATTTGTTTTTTAGTCATACTCATCAGATTCTTATGACAAATTATGGGAGAGAGAGCAGGGTTATTCAAGCTAAGGCCCTCGAACCCACAAAGCCTCTGAACCCTGTCAATCCAGCCCCCAAACCCCTTCTAACTCAGTGCTTTGAATTTTCTAGGCCTGGAGGTTTGGAAAGGCCTGTTCTTGGAACTGCTGCTGCATAAGTCTGAAATCAGTACCCCAAAATCTGTTGATATCAACCAATTGGGATAGATGCAAATTAATTGAACAGTGATTTATACTATGGCCGTGTTGCTGACAACACAACCACCAGGTGGTGCACTACTGGCACATGTAGAAATGCAGCTTTATTGACAGAAATGTCATTGCGACATTCAGGCAGCTGCAAGGAATAAAGAAGACGCTGCTCAATTTATCACAACAAACAAATTAAACCCAAACCCCCTCAATGACTGCAATCGTGGCCTCCATCCCACCCACATCAGTATCCCGCTCCCTCCTGTCATCACCGCTTCTCTTAGCTGCTCCCTCTCACGCCCATCTGCTCGTCGCTCGTTCCCCACCTCGCCACTACCTCTCCTCAGCCACTCGCTCTCAGCCTCGCCACTGACTCCCCTCAGCCACTGGCTCCCTGCCTCGCCACCTCCCCCTCCCCCACCCCGGCCGCTCGCTCCCCACCTTGCCACTAGCTCCCCGCTTCTCCACCACCCCCCGCCCCCCCCCCCCCCCCCCCCCGACCTCGGCCGCTCGCTTCCTACGTTGCCCCATCACCCCTTGGCCACTTGCTCCATCCTCAGTGGCTTGTTCCCTGCCACTTCTCTGGGTGGCACCCCAGGGAGAGATCGTCCTAGGGAGGGAAGCGGCAAGGCGGGCAGCAAGTGACCAAAGGGGGGACACGGCGAGGCCAGGAGCAAGTGGCCAAGTGGGGGTGGGGGGAAACGGTGAGGCTGGGAGGGAGCAGCTGAAGTGGTGTACTGTTGGGGGGGAATGGAAGTGGCGATAGCAGCCATTGAGGGGTGTATCAATGATCTGACATCATTATGTCTGACGTCAATACATGATGACGTTGATGTGCGCATGCACAGATTCATACTGGCAAGCTGGCAAATGTTCGGGCACACTGATGACATCGACAATCAGTGTGCACATGCTGTGCTTTGTCAGCAGAAACTCCATTATATTATACTTATACGTGACCCTTGCAGCTCCATGGCCCACTTCATAAAGAGTATAATGTAGTATAGCTACACACCTATAAAGTCAAAAAGCTTGGAGACCCTTGGCATAGAGGGAGGAATGATACCAAGTGCAACAGCCACTTTAGCAAGTAACGGGAGAGCATTCGGTGTCCATAGTACAGTACGCCTGTTAAGATTCAAAATCGACAGGATGAGAGAGGAGAGAAGAGAAACTTAAGAGAAATTAAATAACTATTCATATTTTAATAATTGTCAGTTGTTTTTGCTTATTAAAATCACACTGGCGACGGAAGGACAGTAGGCAGTGTTCCATGCTGCCGTTGAGTGGAGCTTGCCTTTCCTAATTTCACAACAAAGGAGTTAGCAATTCAAATGTGTTTTCCACTTGCACCACTGTGCAAATAGAAGCAATGTGCATCTTTCAGTGTTAGATAAACATGCTGTGAATATTTTGTGTCTCTTCTTTCTTCCTCTTTCACTTTTGCACATCTTGTTGCTATAGTAACTAGCTCCCCTAAACCAAAGCTGATTCCTTCAGCTCACTATTTTCCTCCAGCTCTAATCTTGAACCATTATGTTCAACCATTATGATTAACATTAATGGCAGAATAATGAATAGATCTAGCCTTCTGGACTCAATATTAAGTCCAATAATTTCAGACCATGAGCCCTATTATACTTTAATTATTATTTTTACATATGTATATTCTTATTTATTTATTTATTTTTTGACCATGTGCTAGTCTTAAACTTATTTTTCATGTTTTTGCTTTCGTACAGAGCTGTTCGTTATTCTTCCGATAGTACTCTCTCTGGACTCGTGTTTTATCTTTCGCTACAACTATTTAGCACTCCATTTGCATTCTGTTCCATGACATCTGTCATTTAATCTCTCCCCCTCCATCTTATCACAGTCCTTCCCACTTGTCTTTCTTCCCCCCTCCCCCTCCCCCTCCCCTCTTTCACTTGCTCAAAGACTGTTACATTTCTAACTTTTGCCAATTCTGATAAAGGGTCACAGACCTGAAATGTTAACTCTGTTTCTCTCTACACAGATGCTGCCAGAACTGTCGGGTATTTCCGGCACTTTCTGTTCTCATTTCAGAGTTCAAACATTCATAGTATTTTTGCTCTTATTTCAATTTTCAGCAGACCATTTACAGGAATAAAAACAGAAAATGCTAGAAACACTCAGCAGATCAGGCAGCATCTGTGGAGAGAGAAACAGAGTTAACGTTTCTGATGAAAGGTCACGACCTGAAACATTAACTGTGTTTATCTAACCACAGATGCTGCCTGGTGTGCAAAGTATTTCCAGCATTTTCTGTTTTAATTTCAGATTTCCAGCATCTACAGTATTTTGCTTTTGTATCATCAGCAGGAAGTTAGTTATAAAGAATGTAAAAGTTACAGCACAGAAGACCATTTGGCCCATCACACTTGTGCAGGGCTACATCTTCAACTAGAGTTATCTACTCGAGTACCACCTCCTTTCCCTTTTCTTGTATCTCTTTTCACATACTTAGCAATTTCTTTTTAAATGATATTACGGTCACTGTCTCTTTGTCTCTTTTGGCAAATGCCTAATTTTATGTCCCTTGTTGCTGATTCACCAACCAGTGGACATTCTCTTTCACTGTTTGCCTTCTCAACTTTTATAATTTTTAAAAACTCTTTTCCCTTGTCCAGCTCAGTGTGAATGCCCTCATTTAGTTCCACTCTCACTATTCACTCATAGCCAGTGCATCTCCAGCAATTAATTCTCTTTCTGACGGCCCCTCCCCCCCCCCCCCCCCCACCTCCACCCGCCCCAGACAGATTAATCCTTGTCCACCTCCCCTTCAGCATCTACATGCTGCCTTTTGGTGATATCATCCACAGACGTGGGGTCAGTTTCCATATGTACTCTGACAACACCCACCTCTACCTCTCCACCACCTCTCTCGATCCCTCCTTTGCCAGTCTTGGATGAGTTGCAGTTTCTTCCAGTTAAACAATGGGAACACTGAAACCATTGTCTTCAGCCCCCACTGTAAACTCTACCCTGTCCCCAGCCATGTCTCAGGCTGAACCAGACTGCTCAGTCTCAGTATCCCATTTGATCTGACACCGAGTTCCAATTCCATGTCCTTTCCATCTCAAAGACCATCTACTCCCATCTCCATAACATCCCCTGTCTTGGCCCACCTGCTGCTGAAGCCCTCATTCATGCATTTCTCACCTCCAGCCTTGACTATTCCAATTCTCTCCTGGCCAGCTTCCCATTCTCCACCCTTTGTGAACTTCAGCTCATCCAACCTCTGCCGCCTGCATCCGATCCAGAAGTAGATGTCACTCACCTATCACTCCTGCCCATGGAGACCAGCTCTGGCTCCCTGCCTACCTACAACTCCTAGTTAAAGGTCTAATTTGCATGTTTAAATCCGTTAATGGCCTCATCTCTTACGATTACTGTAACCTCCTCTGAGCTTATCACCCCCCACCCCACAAATGCTCCGTTCCGCTGACTCTGGCCTTTCATTCAGCGTCCGCCTCCCTCTGCCCTGCCATTGGTGGCCATGCCTTCAGCCATCTAGGTCCCATGCTCTGGAGATTCCTCCCTCCCTAAACACTTCTTCACCTCTTTTAAGACCCTCTTCAAAGCCCACCACTTTGACTAAGCTCTTGCTCACACCCTCCCAGTAGCTCCTTCCATGTCTATTTTTTCTGATTGCACCTCTGTGAAGTACCTTGAGACATTTCCAGATATTAATATTTCTAAATAAATGCAAGGTGTTTCTCATCTCGCAAAATGCCTTAATTTTCACACCTTTTTTTGATATCATTCTGGTGACTTTCCTGAACTCAGATTTATTTATTTATTTTGTTCCTGTTGATCACTCATGGCATTTCTTGTGAACAATTTTTCTCTTTACAATTAAACAGTCTCTGCTTTTTTCTCCCTCCACAGTTCCACTCTTTACCTGTTTGCCTCATACATGTCAAATGTAATTTCTGTATCTGCCTGCTTCTAACTACTTTCTTCACATTTTTCTCTCTAAGCTTCTCTTTCTCCTCTACTTAATGTCTGTCTCACATGTTCCTTTACTGATATATTCAATTGTTATTGTTTACTTTCTCAAAGAATGCATCAGGAAAGGGGCTTGACATGAACTTCACTGTATCTCCACTCTGTGGCCATCACGTTGGATTTAGAACCCTAAATACTAAATTCTTTTTATCTGTTCATGGGATGTGGGTGTCACTGGCAAGGTTATCATTTATTGTCCTCAAGAAAGTGATAGTGAGCTGCCTTCTTGGATACAGCTGAGTGGCTTGCTAGGCTATTTAAGAGGGCAGTTAAAAGTCAACCACATTGCTGTGAGTCTGGAGTCACATATAGGCCAGATCAGGTAAGGATATCAGACTTCTTTCTCTAAAGGACATCAGTGAATCAGATGGATCTTTACAAGAATCCAGTAGTTTCATAGTCACCATTACTGAGACTAGCTTTTTAATTCCATATTTATTGAATTAACTGAATTTAAATTTTCCAGCTGCTGTGGTGGGATTTGAACTCATGTCGCTGTACCTTCACTCCAGTAATATAGCCATTATGCTACTGTTCCCATTTTTGGTACGGGACTGGATTTAGGAGGCAGATGGGGCTTATTGAAAAAAACCGTCTATTTGTACAGCATTTTTAATGACCACCAGATGTCAAAGTCCTTGACAACCAATGAAGTACTTTTTTTTGCAGTGTAGTCACCATTGTGAATTAGGAAACAGGGCAGCCAATTTGTGTACAGCAAGCTCCCACAAATGGCAATGCAAAAATGGCCAGATAATGTTTTTGTGAAGTTGGTTGAGGGATCAATACTGACCAGGACACCGAGGTGAACTCCCCGCTCTTCTTCGAAATAATGGCATGGGCTCTTTTACGTCCACTTGAGACAGCAGAGGGGACCTCAGTTTGGCGTCTCATCCAAAAGACATAATGTAATTATGCAGACACAACAGGTGAGACTTGGAGTTTTATTGTTGGAATAAAGATTGTGGTGATTAAAACACTTACCGACAAGCACTTTTTTGGCAATAAATGATCAGTGTTTATGAAGACAAACATGACAGGTCTCAAGCAAGGAGGGAGCTGGTGTTCGGAGCCTGAGGCTGTGGCTGAAGAAGGCCATTCCTTATTTGCCAACAAAAAACTGGCTTTTGCTGCCATCTACTGAACAAATTAATCAAACAGTGCCTATTGTAACAAAAATGAAGCTTTTTAAATAAATAATGCATCTGGTACTGGCTCCTTTCTTTCTCTAACTGTGGAAGTAAAAGCCAGATTAAGGAATGTGGTAGGGGATAGTATAGTCTGGGGATAGATACTGTTCTTTGCAGCTGTGATTGGGAGCCCCAAAGGCTGTGTTGCCTGCCCGTTAAGGTAAGGACATCTCCTTGCGACTGGAGTAGAACCAGTTGTTGTGGTTCACATAGGAACCACCAACATAGATAGAAATAGGAATGAGATTTTCCTGAGGGAGTTTGAGGAATTAGTGAACAAATTAAAAAGCAGAACCTCAAAGGTAATAATCTCTGGATTACTACCTAAGACATGTGCAAATTGGCACGGGGCAAACAGATTAGTGGTTTAAATGCATGGCTGAAAGAGTGCTGTAGGAAACAAGGGTTTCGGTTAGAACATAAGAAAGTAAGAACATAAGAAATAGGAGCTGGAGTAGGTCATTTAGCCCTTCAAGCCTGCTCCACCATTTGACAAGATCGTGGCTGATCTTCTACCTTAACTCGACCTTCCTGCAGTGGGGCACTGACACCAGTTCGGGGAAAAGCAAAAGCTGTTCCATTGGGACAGACGCCACTTAAATCAGAAACAAAAACAGAAAATGTTGGAAATATTCAGCAGGTCAGGCAGCATCTGTGGAGAGAAAAAAAAGTTAATATTTCAGGTCTGACATCTTTCATCAGAACTCCATGGTTCTGGGAGGGAGGGGAAGAGGTGAGAGCAGAAGTGCATGAAATAGACCAGACATGGTCAAGGGCCCTGTCAACCATGGTGGGTGGGAATCCTCGGTTGAGGAAAAAGGAAGACATATCGGAAGCGCCAGTCGGGAAGTTTGCATTGTCCGAACAGATGCAATGGAAACAGACAAACTGGGAGAATGGAATAGAGTCATTGCAGGAAGTGTAGTCCGGGTAGCTGTGGAAGTCCCTGGACTTATGGTGAATATTGATCAATGGCCGATCCCCAGAATATTTACATTGGCCTGGATACTACGCTGCTGCTCTATTGTAGTGTGTCTGTTGGCTATCCCCACTTAAAACAGGGCTTGGCCCAGTATTCTGACGAATCAAATAAGTAGAATGGTAATTAGGGCGGGAGAGGACTGTCTCATGAGAAGAGATTCAATACAATGGGGCTATATTCTCTGGAATTAGAGGTGATCTCATTGAAATGTAGTAACTTCTTAAAGGAATGGTATGTTGCCTCCCTGGTGCGAGGGTCAAGGATGTCACAGAGTGGCTGCATGACATTCTGAAGGGGGAGGGGGAGTAGTCAGAGGTCGTGATACACATTGGTACCAATGAAATAGATAGAAAGAGGGATGAGGTCCTGCAACAAGAATTTAGGGAGCTAGGCAGCAGATTAAAAAGCAGGACTTCAAAGGTTGCAATCTCTGGATTACTCCCTGTGCCACGTGCTAGCGAGTATAGGAATAGGAGGATAGAGCAGATGAATACATGGCTGAGGAGATGGTGCAGGAGGGAGGGCTTTAGGTTCTTGGATCACTGGGTCTGTTTCTGGCAAAGGTGGGACCTGTACAAGATGGACAGGTTGCACCTGAACCAGAATGGGACTAACAGCCTTGCTGGGAGGTTTGCTATTGCTGTTGGGGAGTGGGGGGAGGGTTTAAACTATGTTGGCAGGGTGATGGGATACAGAGTGGAGGTATAGTAGGGGGTGAGGCACAGCCAAATACAGAAGAGAAAGTGAGTCAGTCTGGAAGGCAGAGCAAATATAGGCCTATTAAGGCACAAGTGAAAAATGCAAGGCTAGATTGCATATACTTTAGTGTCTTACTAATAAGGCAGATGAATTGAGGGCATTGATTAGCACATGGGATTATGATATTATTGCTATCACAGAGACATGGCTGAGGGAGGGGCAGGACTGGCAGCTCAATATTCCAGGGTATAGAATCTTCAAGTGTGATAGGGGAGGGGATAAAAGAGGAGGTGGTATTGCACTGTTGATCAAGGAGTCAATTACTGCAGTAAGGAGGGATAATATCTAAGAAGGTTCCTCAAATAGGCCATATGGGTAGAACTTAAGAACAAAAGGGTGGCAATCACTTGGCTAGGCGTGTACTACAGGCCTCCAAACAGTCAGGGAGAGATAGAGGAACAGATATGTAGGCAAATCTCAGAGAGATGTAAAAATAATAGGGTAATAATAGTAGGGGATTTCAACTTACCTAATATCAACTGGGATAGTCAGTGCAAAAGGCTTAAAGGGGGAGGAATTCTTAAAATGCATACAGAAGAGCTTTTTGAGCCAGTACATAGAAAATCCTACAAGAGAAGGGGCAGTACTGGACCTAATCCTAGGGAATGAAGCTGGACAAGTGGTAGAAGTATCAGTGGGGGAGCATTTCGGGGATAGTGACCATAATTCTATAAGATTTAAGGTAGTTACGGAAAAGGACAAAGATGGGCCAGAAATAAAGGTACTGAATTGGGGGGAGGGCCGATTTCAATTTGATAAAACAGGATCTGGCCAAAGTGGACTGGGTTCAGCTACTTGTAGGAAAGTCTACATCAGACCAGTAGGAGGCATTCAAAGAGGAAATAGTGAGAGTTCAGGGCCAACATGTTCCCATTAAGGTGAAGGGTAGGACAATCAAGTCCAGGGAACTGTGGACGTCAAGGGATGTAGAGTATTGGATCAGGAAAAAAAAAGGAGGCTTATGGCAGATTCTGAGCACTGAAAACAGCGGAGGCATTAGAGGAGTATAGAAAGTGTAGGAGGGTATTTAAATAAGTAATTAGGAGAGCAAAGAGGGGACATGAAAAAACATTGGTAGTCAATATAAAGGAATATCTTAAGGTGTTTTATAAGTATATTAAGGGCAAGAGGATAACCAGGGAAAGAGTAGGGCCCATTAGGGACCAAAGTGGTAATCTGTGTCTGGAGCCAGAGGACATAGGTGAGTCTTTTTATCTGTTTTCACTGTGGAGAACAACGATGTAGGTGTAGAGATCAGGGAGGGGGATTGTGATGTACTTGAATATATTAACATTGAAAGGGAGGAAGTATTAGATGTTTTAATGGGCTTGAAAGTGGATAAATCCCCAGGCCCAGATGAGATGTATCCCAGGCTGTTGTGTGAGGCAAGAGAGGTGATAGCAGGGGCTCTGACACAAATTTTCAGATCCTCTGTGGCCACGGGAGAGGTGCCAGAGGACTGGAAGACAGCGAATGTGGTACCATTATTCAAGAAGGATAGCAGGGATAGACCAGGTAATTACAGGCCAGTGAGTCTATCATCAGTGGTTGGGAAACTATTGGAAAAAATTCTGAAGGACAGGATTAATCTCCACTTGGAGAGGCAGGGAATAATCAGGGATAGTCAGCACAGCTTTGTCAGGGGGAGATTGTGTCTAATTAACTTGATTGAATTTTTTGAGGAGGTGACTAGATGTGTAGATGAGGGTAAAGCAGTTGATGTAGTCTACATGGACTTCAGTAAGGCTTTTGATAAGGTCCCGCATGGGAGATTGGTTAAGAAGGTAAGAGCCCATGGGATCCAGGGCAATTTGGCAAATTGGATCCAAAATTGGCTTAGTGGCAGGAAACAGAGGGTAATGGTCGAGGGTTGTTTTTGCGAGTGGAAGCCTGTGACCAGTGGTGTACCACAGGGATCGGTGCTGGGACCCTTGCTGTTTGTAGATTTAGACGTGAATATAGGAGGTATGATAAGTAAGTTCGCAGATGACACAAAAATTGGTGGTGTCGTAAATAGTGAGGAGGAAAGCCTTAGATTACAGGACGATATAGATGGGCTGGTAAGATAGGCGGAGCTGTGGCAAATGGAATTTAATCCTGAGAAGGACCCTAGGAAGTACAGAGGGTCAGAGGGTCCTTGATGTACTTGTCCATAGATCACTGAAGGCAGCAGCACAGGTAGATAAGGTGGTTAGGAAGCCATATGGGATACTTGTCTTTATTAGCCGAGACATAGAATATAAGAGCAGGGAGGTTATGATGGAGCTGTATAAAATGCTACTTAGGCCACAGCTGGAGATTCACCAGGATGTAGCCTGGGCTGGAACATTTCAGCTATGAAGAGAGACTGAAAAGGCTAGGGTTGTTTTCCTTAGAACAGAGAAGAATGAGGGGGGACATGATTGAGGTATACAAAATTATGAGGAGCATTGATAGGTTAGATAGGAAGAGACTTTTTCCCTTAGCGGAGGGGTCAATAACCAGGGGGCATAGATTTAGGGTAAGGGGCAGGAGGTTTACAGGGGATTTGAGGAAAAACTTTTTCACCCAGAGGGTGGTTGGAATCTGGAACGCACTGCCTGAAATGGTGGTAGAGGCAGGAACCCTCACAACATTTAAGAAGTATTTAGATGAGCACTTGAAACCCCATAGCATACAAGGCTGTGGGCCAAGTGTTGGAAAATGAGACTAGAATAGTTAGATACTTGATGGCTGGCACAGACACGATGGGCCAAAGGGCCTGTTTCTGTGCTGTATAACTCTATGACTCTATGACTTGACAGAGTAGATGCTGAAAGGCTGTTTCCCCTGGCTGGGGAGTTTAGAACTAAGGGTCCTAGTCTCGGGGTAATGGTTCAGCCATTTAGAACTGAGATGAAGAAGAACTACTTTACTCAGAGGGTTGTGAACTTTTGGAATTCTCTATATTAGAGGGTTGTGAATGCCCAGTCGATGAGTATGTTCAAGACTGAGAGTGACAGGTTCTTTGGCACCAAGGGATATGGGGTTAGGGCAGAAAAGTGGACTTGATGCACAAGTTCAGCCATGATCTTACTGAATGGCACAGCAGGCTGAGTAGGCCCTGCTATTATTTCTTATGTTCTTATTAAAACGTTCCAGTTTGTTTTGATACAGTGACCACAGAATATTTCCATTGGCCTGGATATTATACTGCTGCTCCATTGTAAATATTTAATATTTAAGGGACCTTGTTCCTGAGCCAGTTTACTCTTCAGTTTACTGAATGGAGTGATAGTTAAGCCTGTCACTGCTGTAAATCTACAGTATATCTCTCTTGTTCATTTATCCATTTACTGGTTCATAAATCACCAACCTCGGGGAGGCTGATGCCCAAGATCAATGAAATAGTAACTGTGGACCTTTCAGCTGGGAGATAAACAACACTCTGGCAGACCATATAAACCAGGCTTCAAAGTACAAATCATGTATTAAGAAATAAAATTAGCAAAAGTCAGATAATATCTAAGATAAATATTAGTGTAACTTACAAAATCTGAATCAAAGATAACAAATGTTTCAAAACTTCTCATAACTTGAAATAGTGTCTTGAGAAGAAAAGCTTGTACATAAAATTAGACAATGTTTCCATTTGCCTCAGCTTGGCAGCTGCAAGACAAAGCAGACATTAACTAAACAAACATTGATATGGGAACTACAATAATGCTTGCACATGGCCAGACTGGGACAAAGGCAGATCTAATACAATATCTGTACAATAGACAAAGTTGCAATCAAAACAGAAACTATACTGCAACTCATGGGAGACCCTTTTGGGAAGAGTATATGATTTACTTTAACAAAGGCAAAAAATATTGCAGATGGTGGAAATATGAAATACGAACAGAAAATGCTGGAAATACTCAGCAGGTCAGGCAGCACAGGGGACATAATCACTGACCAACGCAAACAAATGGACCGCTGGGTTGAGCACTACCTAGAACTGTACTCCAGGGAGAATGTTGTCACTGATACTGCCCTCAATGCAGCCCAGCCTCTACCTGTCATGGATGAGATGGACATACAGCCAACCAAATCGGAACTCAGTGATGCCATTGATTCTCTAGCCAGCGGAAAAGCCCCTGGGAAGGACAGCATTACCCCTGAAATAATCAAGAGTGCCAAGCCTGCTATACTCTCAGCACTACATGAACTGCTATGCCTGTGCTGGGACGAGGGAGCAGTATCCCAGGACATGCGCGATGCCAAAATCATCACCCTCTATAAAAACAAAGGTGACCGCGGTGACTGCAACAACTACCGTGGAATCTCCCTGCTCAGCATAGTGGGGAAAGTCTTTGCTCGAGTCGCTCTAAACAGGCTCCAGAAGCTGGCCGAGCGCGTCTACCCTGAGGCACAATGTGGCTTTCATGCAGAGAGATCGACCGTTGACATGCTGTTCTCCCTTCGTCAGATACAGGAGAAATGCCGTGAACAACAGATGCCCCTCTACATTGCTTTCATTGATCTCACCAAAGCCTTTGACCTCGTCAGCAGACGTGGTCTCTTCAGACTGCTAGAAAAGATTGGATGCCTACCAAAGCTACTAAGTATCATCACCTCATTCCATGACAATATGAAAGGCACAATTCAACATGGTGGCTCCTCATCAGAGCCCTTTCCTATCCTGAGTGGCGTGAAACAGGGCTGTGTTCTCGCACCCACACTTTTTGGGATTTTCTTCTCCCTGCTGCTTTCACATACGTTCAAGTCCTCTGAAGAAGGAATTTTCCTCCACACAAGATCAGGGGGCAGGTTGTTCAACCTTGCCCGTCTAAGAGCGAAGTCCAAAGTACGGAAGTCCTCATCAGGGAACTCCTCTTTGCTGACGATGCTACTTTAACATCTCACACTGAAGAGTGCCTGCAGAGTCTCATCGACAGGTTTGCGGCTGCCTGCAATGAATTTGGCCTAACCATCAGCCTCAAGAAAACGAACATCATGGGGCAGGACGTCAGAAAAGCTCCATCCATCAATATTGGCGACCACGCTCTGGAAGTGGTTCAAGAGTTCACCTACCTAGGCTCAACTATCACCAGTAACCTGTCTCTAGATGCAGAAATCAACAAGCGCAAAGGTAAGGCTTCCACTGCTATGTCCAGACTGGCCAAGAGAGTGTGGGAAAATGGCGCACTGACACGGAACACAAAAGTCCGAGTGTTTCAAGCCTGTGTCCTCAGCACCTTGATCTATGGCAGCGAGGCCTGGACAACGTATGTCAGCCAAGAGTGATGTCTCAACTCATTCCATCTTCGCTGCCTCCGGCGAATACTTGGCATCAGGTGGCAGGACCATATCTCTAACACAGAAGTCCTCGAGGCGGCCAACATCCCCAGCTTATACACACTACTGAGTCAGCGGCGCTTGAGATGGCTTGGCCATGTGAGCTGCATGGAAGATGATAGGATCCCCAAAGACACATTGTACAGCGAGCTCGCCACTGGTATCAGACCCACCGGCCGTCCATGTCTCCGCTTTAAAGACGTCTGCAAACGCGACATGAAATCCTGTGACATTGATCACAAGTCGTGGGAGTCAGTTGCCAGCGTCTGCCAGAGCTGGCGGGCAGCCATAAAAGCGGGGCTAAAGTGTGGCGAGTCGAAGAGACTTAGTAGTTGGCAGGAAAAAAGACAGAGGCGCAAGGGAAGAGCCAACTGTGTAACAGCCCTGACAAACAAATTTCTCTGCAGCACCTGTGGAAGAGCCTGTCACTCTAGAATTGGCCTTTATAGCCACTCCAGGCGCTGCTTCACAAATGACTGACCACCTCCAGGCGCTTATCCATTGTCTCCCGAGATAAGGAGGCCAAAGAAGAGACAAAGTTGCAATCAAAACAGAAACTATACTGCAACTCATGGGAGACCCTTTTGGGAAGAGTATATGATTTACTTTAACAAAGGCAAAAAATATTGCAGATGCTGGAAATATGAAATACAAACAGAAAATGCTGGAAATACTCAGCAGGTCAGGCAGCACATGTAGAGAGAGAAGCAAAGTTAACAGGCTGAATTTTGGGTTTCCTGATGCAGTTCCCAGCACCGGCCAATTTCAGCTGGGCTTGGTGGGGTGGGGGTGGAGGGTGGTTATGGCACCACGATCCTGCCCGATCCATTACGATGGCCAATTAAGACTGTTAAGGAGCTCATTGAGAGCTCATTCCTCAACAAAAAGGGCTTCCACTCCCTCGACGTTCGGCTGGTTTGCAACCACAACAAGTGTTTCCTCCATGTGTGGGCTCGCTTTCTGGGCTGCTGCCATGATTCCTTCATTCTCGTGCAGTCCAGTCTGCTGCAGCTCTTGAACACATTAAATTAATACTGAATTAAATCATGTATGATTTAGGCAATAACTGTTGACAGGCTATTATACCGTCAGAGGCATCACA
This sequence comes from Heterodontus francisci, assembly GCF_036365525.1. Lineage (NCBI taxonomy): Eukaryota > Metazoa > Chordata > Chondrichthyes > Heterodontiformes > Heterodontidae > Heterodontus > Heterodontus francisci. The sequence continues at coordinate 54,269,868 of NC_090389.1, forward strand.
GCCAATAATTCTAATAGGCCTCAATCTTGATGTTTTCTATTCAGTTAGGTGTGGCGGTAGCGAGTAGATATGTTAGCCTTACCTGGAGGCAGTCGGGAGAGGGGGTGGCGGGCCTGCGAGGAACCTACCGGGGAGAGAATAAATCCAGACCCAGGCTTGGGGTCTTCACTTACCTGGAGGGAGTCGGGATCAGTTCTGAATACTGATGAGAGTGATGGTTCATCTGGGGAGTGCAGCCAGAGCTATGTCCATGGCAGCACGGGTGCCTCAGGTGTACTGAGGGGGGGCGGGGGGGAAGAGGGGCGACACAAAGAAGACTGGAAGAGCAATTGTCATAGGAGATTCGATAGTTAGGGAAATAGACAGGTATTTCTGTGGCTGCAGATGTGAATCCAGGATGGTGTGTTGCCTCCCTGGTGCCAGGGTCAAGGATGTCACTGAAAGGCTGCAGAGTACCTGAGGGGGGAGGGTGAACAGCCATCAGTCATGGTCCATATTGGTGCAAACAACATAGGCAGAAAGAGAGATGGGCTCCTGCAGTCAGAATTTAGGGAGCCAGGTAGGAAATTAGCAAGCAGGACTTCAAAATTAGTAATCTCCAGATTACTCCCAGTACCATATGCATGTGAGTACAGAAACAGGAGGATAAAACAGGTGAATGTGTAACTGGAAAGATGGTGCAGGAGGGAGGGATTTAGATTCTTGGGACATTGGGACCAGCTGTGGGGGAGTTGGGACCTGTACAGGCCGATGGGTTCCACCTAAAAGAACCACTACTAAGCTCTTGCGGGGCGATTTGATAGTGCTATTGGGGAGGGTTTAAACTAACTTGGTAGGGGTGTGGGAACCAGGAGGTAATATCAGAGAAGAACACCAAGGTGCACAGAATACTGTGAGAGATGGATAGCACTAGAGTAGGGAATAGACAGGTGCTAGAATTATAAAGCAGTTATAATGGGGGACTTTAATTAAGCGAACATAGACTGGGATAGTAATACTGTAAAGGGCAGAGAAGGGCAAGAGTTCTTTGAGTGTGTCCAGGAAAATTTCTACAGCAATATGTTTCTAGTCCAACAAGAAAAGAGGCACTGCTAGACTGCTATTTGGGAATTAGGTGGGCCAAGTGGATCAAGTGTTAGTAGGAGAACATTTAGTGCACAGTGATCATTATATCATAAGGCTTAGGTTGACTATGGAAAAGGACAAAGAACAATCCAGAGTAAGGAAGCAAACTTCAATGAGGTAAGAATGGAGCTGGGCCAGATAAATTGGAATCAGAGATTGGCAGGAAAAACAGTACCTGAACAATGGACTACCTTCAAAGAAGAGATATTTCAAGGTATATTCCCATGAAAGGGAAAAGTAGGACTAACAAATCCAGAGCTCCTTGGATGATGAAAGAGATGGCAGAGATTAAGATAAAGAAGAAGAAATGTGCTTATGACAGATGTCAGGTAGATAATACAACTGAGAACCAGGCTGATTATAGAAGGTTTAGAGGGGAAGTGAAAAAGCAAATAAGAGAAGCAAAGAGATGTATGAAAACAGACTGGCAGCTAACATGAAAGGGATTCCCAAAGTTTTCTATAGGCATATAAATAGGAAAAGGGTGATAAAAGGTAGAGTGGGGCTGATTAGGGACCAAAAAGGAGTTCTACGCATGGAGGCAAAGGGAATAGCTGAGGTATTAAATGAATACTTTGCATCAATCTTTATGAAGGAAGAAGATGCTACCCAGGTCACGGTGAAAGAGGAGGTAACTAATACACTCAAAGGTTTAAAATTGATAAGGAGGAGGTATTGAATAGGCTGTCTGTACTTAAAGTTGGTCAGGCACCGGAGGAGATGCATCTAAGGATATGAGGGGGGCTGGGAGTGAAAATTGCAGAGGCACTGACCATAATTTTCCAGTCTTCCTTAGGGTGGTGACAAAGGACTGGAAATTTATAAATTTTACACTCTTGTTCAAAAAAGGGTGTAAAGATAAGCCCAGCTGCAGGCTAGTCAGTTTAACTTCGGTGGTAGGGAAATTTCGAGAAACAATAATTCAAGACAAAATTATTAGTCACTTCGACAAATGCGGGTTAATTAACGAAAGCCAGCATGGATTTGTGAAGGGAAAATCATGTTTAATTTGCTGAAATTTTTTGAAGAGGTAACAAAGAAAGCTGATGAGGGTAATGCCATTGATGTGGTGTACATAGAAAAGTTAGCGGAATGGGTGGGCAAGTGGCAGATGACGTCCAATGTGCAGAAGTGTGAACTGATTCATTTTGGTAGGAAGAACATGGAGATCTTCTTCTTTGGTCTCCTTGTCTCGAGAGACAATGGGTAAGTGCCTAGAGGTGGTCGGTGGTTTGTGAAGCAGCACCTGGAATGGCTATAAAGACCAATTCTAGAGTGACAAACTCTTCCACAGGCGCTGCAGATAAAATTGGTTTTCGGAGCTGTTACACGGTTGGCTCTTTCCTTGCACTTCTGTCTTTTTTCCTGCCAACTGCTAAGTTTCTTCGACTCGCCACTCTTTAGCCCCGCCTTTATGGCTGTCCACCAGCTCTGGCGATCACTGGCAACTGACTCCCACGTCTTGTGGTCAATGTCACAGGACGTCATGTCGCGTTTGCAGTCGTCTTTAAAGCGGAGGCATTGATGGCTGGTGGGTCTGATACCAGTGGCGAGCTCGCTGTACAATGCGTCCTTGGGGATCCTGCCATCTTCCATGCGGCTCACATGGCCAAGCCATCTCAAGCGCCGCTGACTCAGTAGTGTGTATATGCTGGGGATGTTGGCCGCCTCGTGGACTTCTGCGTTGGAGATACGGTCCTGCCACCTGATGCCAAGGATTCGCTGGAGGCAGTGAAGATGGAATGAGTTGAGACATCACTCTTGGCTGACATACGCTGTCCAGGCCTCACTGCCGTACAGCAAGGTACTGAGGACACAGGCTTGAAACACTCGGACTTTTGTGTTCCGTGTCAGTGCGCCGGTTTCCCACACCCTCTTGGCCAGTCTGGACGTAGCAGCGGACGCCTTTCCCATGCGCTTGTTGATTTCTGCATCGAAAGACAGGTTACTAGTGATAGTTGAACCTAGGTAGGTGAACTCTTGAACCACTTCCAGAGCGTGGTCACCAATATTGATGGATGGAGCATTTCTGACATCCTGTCCCATGATGTTCGTTTTCTTGAGGCCGATGGTTAGGCCAAATTCGTTGCAGGCAGTCACAATCCTGTCGATGAGTCTCTGCAGGCACTCTTCTGTGTGGGATGTTAATGCAGCATCGTCAGCTAAGAGGAGTTCCCTGATGAGGACTTTCCGTACTTTGGTCTTCGCTCTTAGACGGGCAATGTTGAACACCCTGCCACCTGATCTTGTGTGGACGAAAATTCCTTCTTCTGGAGACTTCAACGCATGTGAGAGCAGCAGTGAGAAGAAGATCCCAAACAGTGTAGGTGCGAGAATACAGCCCTGTTTGACGCCACTCAGGATAGGAAAGGGATCTGATGAGGTCAACTATCAAGAAGATCGCCCCCCCCTCAAGTCTAAATAGGGGAAACGATCACTGACCAACGCAAGCAAATGGACCGCTGGTGGAGCATAGAATGGTATGCTGAATTGAGGTGATGATACTGAGTAGCTTTGGTGGACATCCGATCTTTTCTAGTAGTCTGAAGAGACCACGTCTGCTGATGAGGTCAAAGGCTTTGGTGAGATCAATGAAAGCAACGTAGAGGGGCATCTGTTGTTCGCGGCATTTCTCCTGTAGCTGGTGAAGGGAGAACAGCATGTCAATGGTGGATCTCTCTGCTCCAAAGCCGCACTGTGCCTCAGGGTAGACACGCTCAGCCAGCTTCTGGAGTCTGTTTAAAATGACTTGAGCAAAGACTTTCCCCACTATGCTGAGCAGGGAGATTCCACGGTAGATACAATATAAAATAAAGGGTACAACTCTAAAGGGGGTGCAGGAGCAGAGGGACCTGGGGGTCTATGTGCATAAGTCATTGAAAATGGCAGCACAGGTTGAGAGAGCAGTTAATAAAGCATACAGCATCCTGGGCTTTATTAATAGGGGCGTGAAATCTCCCTGCTCAGCATAGTGGGGAAAGTCTTTGCTCGAGTCGCTTTAAACAGGCTCCAGAAGCTGGCCGAGCGTGTCTACCCTTGAGGCACAGTGTGGCTTTCAAGCAGAGAGATCGACCATTGACATGCTGTTCTCCCTTTGTCAGCTACAGGAGAAATGCCGCCAACAACAGATGCCCCTCTACATTGCTTTCATTGATCTCACCAAAGCCTTTGACCTCTTCAGCAGACGTGGTCTCTTCAGACTACTAGAAAAGATCGGATGTCCACCAAAGCTACTAAGTATCATCACCTCTTTCCATGACAATATGAAAGGCACAATTCAGCATAGCGGCGCCTCATCAGACCCCTTTCCTATCCTGAGTGGTGTGAAACAGGGCTGTGTTCTCGCACCTACACTGTTTCGAATTGTCTTCTCCCTGCTGCTCTCACATGCGTTGAAGTCTTCAGAAGAAGAAATTTTCCTACACACAAGATCAGGTGGCAGGTTGTTCAACCTTGCCCGCCTAAGAGCGAAGACCAAAGTACGGAAAGTCCTCATCAGGGAACTCCTCTTTGCTGACGATGCTGCATTAACATCTCACACAGAAGAGTGTCTGCAGAGTCTCATCGACAGGTGTGCGGCTGCATGCAACGAATTTAGCCTAACCATCAGCCTCAAGAAAATGAACATCATGGGACAGGACGTCAGAAATGCTCCATCCATCAATATCGGCGACCACGCTCTGGAAGTGGTTCAAGAGTTCACCTACCTAGGCTCAACTATCACCAGTAACCTGTCTCTCGATGCAGAAATCAACAGGTGCATGGGAAAGGCTTCCACTGCTATGTCCAGACTGGCCAAGAGGGTGTGGGAAAATAGTGCACTGACACGGAACACAAAAGTCCGAGTGTATCAAGCCTGTGTCCTCAGTACCTTGCTCTATGGCAGCGAGGCCTGGACAACGTATGTCAGCCAAGAGCGACGTCTCAATTCATTCCATCTTTGCTGCCTCCGCAGAATCCTTGCCATCAGGTGGCAGGACCGCATCTCCAACACAGAAGTCCTCGAGGCGGCCAACATCCCCAGCTTATACACACTACTGAGTCAGCGGCGCTTGAGATGGCTTGGCCATGTGAGCCGCATGGAAGGTGGCAGGATCTCCAAGGCAACATTGTACAGCGAGCTCACCACTGGCATGAGACTTACCGGCCCTCAATGTCTCCGCTTTAAAGACGTCTGCAAACGCGACATGAAGTCCTGTAACATTGATCACAAGTCGTGGGAGTCAATTGCCAGTGATCGCCAGAGCTGGGGGGGCAGTCATAAAGGCGGGGCTAAAGTGTGGCGAGCTGAAGAGACTTAGCAGTTGGCAGGAAAAAAGACAGAAGCACAAGGGGAGAGCCAACTGTGTAACAGCCCCGACAACCAATCTTTTCTGCAGCAGCTGTGGAAGAGTCCGTCACTCTAGTATTGGCCTTTATAGCCACTCCAGGCGCTGCTCCACAAACCACTGACCACCTCCAGGCGCTTACCCATTGTCTCCCGAGACAAGGAGGCCAAAGAAGAAGAAGAAGAGTACAAGAGCAAGGAGGTTATGTTAAATTTGTATAAAACACTGGTTTGGCCTCAACTGGACTAGTGTGTTCATTTCTGGGCACCGCATTTAAGGAAAGATGTGAAGGCATTGGAGAAAGTTCAGAAAAGATTCACAAGAATGATTCCACGGATGAGGAATTTCATTTACAAATATAGATTGGAGAAGTTGGGACTGTTTTCCTTGGAGAAAAGGCTGAGAGGAGATTTCATTGAGGTATTCAAAATCATGAGAGGTCTGGACAGAGTAGATACAGAGAAACTGTTCTCACTTGTGAAAGGATCAAGAACGAGAGAGCACAGATTTAAGGTAATTGGCAAAAGAAGCAATGGCAACATGAGAAAAAACCTTTTCACGCAGCGAGTGGTTAGGATCTAGAATGCACTACCAGAGAGTGTGGTGGAGGCAGGTTCAATCAAGGCATTCAAAAGGGAATTAGATAGTTATCTGAAAGAAGAATGTGCAGGGCTATTGGGTGTGGCACAAGTAAATTGCTCACTCAGAGAGCCGGTGTGGACACAATGGGCCAAATGGCCTTCTTCTGGGCTGTAACAATTCTGTGAATCTGTGATTAGGGAAGTCACAGTCTCAATTTGTGTTTTGTGTTGAGTTTGCTCATTTCAGCTGGAGTAATAGTGTTGGCTGCCTTCAGTTGGCCTTGAGGTGTTCCAAAGCAAGGGACAAGATATAAGGTAAGGCTACTGCACTTTATTGCTTTGTTGCAATTCCTGCTGAAAAAGTAATGTGTGTGGGTGCAGAGTGAGGACAGTTTGTGTTGATGCGGTGTCCTTCCCAAGGTCAAATGGTCTCTTGACACACAACGTGCAGCTTCGCACAACAAAGACTGATAACGTGGAAAAGGTAACGAATTAAAACTGACAGTTGTTTTTTAAAATGTATTGCAGAGGATCAATCATAGTGCCAAATGACATTTGGTGATATGAATACGTCACATATATTTTAAATATCCTTTGTTTCAGGTACATGCATCAAAACCAATTATGGCAACAAATCTCGTTATAAGTATTATAATCCTATGTATCACAAAACGCACATTTAAATCAACGTGGGTGAAAGACAATTAGCAATCAGTAATGTGGCATGCTGTGATCCCAAACTACTTAATATTGATGCCTTTATATTTGATGATTTTAGTACCCAAACTTTATGTTCCAGGTGCACAGGGTAAGTTGCTAGTTAACCACTATTTTAAGGAGTTTTGAGTTACCAGTCTTCCATAGATTTGCTTGACTGACTTAATGTATCAGTTAGGATTTTTCCAAAGTTTTTTCTGAATTGCCGCAGTTTGTTAGCTCTGTATTTTTACCACACCATAGTATGGGGATGGCTCAATGGGTGTATGTGGTTGCATTATTTCTGGATGGGACAAGCAGATGGTCTTTTCCTGTGCTTTCTTTCATATATATATATAATCCATATATAAATTATTTATAATTTAAGAATTTATAATACATTAATTTAACTATGTAAGTTGTGTATTCCTTATTTGGGCATCAGCACTCTGACTCACAGTCACACCTGCAACTGTGTACACTTCTGTGTACACTGTGGAGTGTCAAGAGCTCTCAGTCCCCATACCTGTAACTACAGCATCACTAACACAGTGGGAGCAAAATTTGCTTTGATTTTCCATGGACAAAGCCATAGGAGATCCATGAGTTAACATAATCTTCATTTCTGTTTTTCTTGCAGAGGTGTGGGCACTGAAAACAAGCCAGAGCTACAGCGAGTACTGGAATACAGGCGGCGAGATCAGCTGATTCGACAAAGAAAAGAGGAAGAAGAGGCACAGAAAAAAAAATCTCCTTTTGAACTTCAGCTCCAGAAAAGACAGCAAAGACTAGAGCAGGTTTGAACGAGCAGATGTTCTGGGGAAGCCTCTGTGGTTCTTTTATTAATATTTGTTCTCACATGCTCCCTCTCAAGTCTCCTTGGTCAGGGTTAGATCTTGTGACTACTTTTTATAGCTTGAGGGTTGGGTCAGTCTTATCACAAGAGGAACAAATTAATAATATAAAAACAGAAAATGGTGGAAATTCTTAGCAGGTCAGGCAGCATCTATAGAGAGAGAACTCAGGGTCATCAACCTGAATCAGAACTCAGGGTCATCGACCTGAAATATTACCTCTGTTTCTCTCTCCACAGATGCTGCCAGACCTGCTGAATATTTCCAGCATTTTCTATTTTTATTTCAGATTTCCAGCATCTGCAGTATTTTGCCTTGTATTAGGAACAAATTAATGTTAGTTTTTTGTGGGTCAAATTATATTGCTTTAGTATTACCCCAAACCACCTAACATGTCTATACATTGCATACCATGTTGATAGAATTGAATTGAATGTAAAAACTGATCTGTAGTTTAGTAACTGCTTAAAATCAGCCAGATGGGCTTCAATGTTTTTATTAACGCAACAACATCACAAAAACATGCATCAAAGATGTTTTTCTCCACTTACCAGGCACTCCAGCTCAGGTCTTTGCAATCCTCTCTCTCTCTCTTCCAAATTCTGATTCTGTCTCTGTCCTCTTCTCTGCAGCAGCTCCTCCACCACCATGATATAAGAAAAAGCAAGAGAGGTAGAGAGAGATAGAGAGAGACATGCACTGATACAGAGAGTGTGAGAGTGAGGGACAGCACAATAGAGAGAAAGAAAAAGGTAGATAACAAATATGTGACTGGGGGTGGGGGACACACACAAAGGAGCAGTTAGATGTCTCTGGAATCAAGGATATAAAAAGGGAATTCTAATTTTTTAAATATAAAATCCATATGCCCAGTATAAGTGAGGAGGTGAGAGTTTTGCTGGCAGTGGGGCAGCCAGCAGGGACTGGGAAACACATCGCTGATTGGCTGCAAGCAATGGCAGCCAGAATGGTACAGAGGAACAAGCTATGCTTACAAGGAACCCTTCTCACACGACACCAGCAGCAGCACCCAGTCACCCATTCCAGGAGATACCCAGGCAATCCACAATGGTTGGCAACCCCAAATTAGTCAGTTACAATAGCAGATCCAATCACAAATAATGAAGTGCATCTTGCAGTTTAAGGGCTTGTTTGAAAGAAAACTTAAAAAGTAAATCAAACAATTGTTAATATTTTTGACAGCCAGCCAAAAGTAGAAAATACAACAATTATATGAAGACTTTGATTACCACATTTTTCCATTGATAAATTCAATTTAAAATATCCAAGTTGACAAAAAATGTCAATCTCCTACAGATTGTTCAGATGTAAAATAATGGCTGGCCGATTTGAGTCTGTTTATTAAGTTGTTTGGCCTCAGTTAAGGGAGTACCACTAGACTTACTGAACTGGTTCTTAATTGACTGCAATTTTAGTTTCTGCCCTTTCAATATGATATCCCATAGACATGATCATGCCTTGTGCAATGCTTTTTTAATAGCTTAAAAATAGAAAGAACTTGGTTTTATATACTATATTTCACAACCACAGGTTGCCCTAAAGTGTTTTACATCCAATTAATTACTTTTGAAATGTAGTCACTGTTGTAATGTCGGGAAATGCAATAATTTGCACACAACAAGGTTTCAAAAACAGACAAACTGTTTTAGCGATGTTGTTTGAAAAATAAATGTTGCTGAGTGCACTGAAAAAATTCCTCTGTTCTTCTTTGATACATAAAATCTATACCATCTTCTGCGTCCACCTCAGGGATGGATGGAGTCCCGGGTTAACATCTCATCCAAATGACAGCAACTTCACCTACACTCACCTCTCCTCTGACATTCAGCTTTTGTGTCCATGTCTGAATTAATGACTGTGATAAGATCTGGAACTTAGTAGTTCTGAAGGAACCTGAACTGAGTGTTGGTAAACAGGTTACTGATTGCACGATTGATAACTCGTTCCATTATTCTGCTGATGATTGGAGGCTGATAAGGCAGTAATTATTTGATCCTTTTCATGCTTAGGACTTAAGCAATTTTCCACATTGTTCAGTAGATATTAGTGTCTTAGCTACACTGGAGTAACTTAGATCAGGGGCAGCTTGTTGTGACACTACAGCTTAGAGTGTTGTCAGGGCCCATAGCTATTTTTAATATAACATGACATCATAGATAGATGGGATCTTTGGAGGAGGTCAACTTGAATCAAAATTAGTTATTAGTTATTAGTTTTGGTGACTGCAGCTTTGACAGTAGCGAAGGTGCGAGAGCGAGCTTACAGCTGGGAAGTCAATTTCAGTGGAAGTTTAAAAGTTAATTCCCTTTTGTTTTCGGAGGACAAGGGGACTGCTGGTAGATTTGTTGGGATTTTAGAATAGTGGGAATGGAGGTGAAGGCAGTTGTATGTTCCTCCTGCAGAATGTGGGAGGTAAGGGTCGCCAAGAGTGTCCCTGCTGACTGCATCTGCGGGAAGTGCACCCAACTCCAGCTCCTCAAGAAACGCGTTAGGGAACTGGAGCTGGAGCTGGATGAACTTCGGATCATTCGGGAGGCGGAGGGGGTTATTGAGAGGAGTTATGGGGAGGTAGTCACACCTCAGGTAAAAGAAGTAGGTAGATGGGTTACCATCAAGGGAAGGAGAGGGAACCAGCAGGCGGTGCAGGGATCCCCTGTGGCCGTTTCCCTCAACAACAGGTATACCGTTTTGGATACTGTTGCGGGGGACGACTTACCAGGGGTAAGCAATGGGGTACAGGTATCTGGCACAGAGTCTGTCCCTGTTGCTCAGAAGGGAAGGGGGAAGAGGAGCAGAGCATTAGTCATTGGGGACTCCATAGTTAGGGGAACAGATAGGAGGTTCTGTGGGAACGAGAGAGACTCACGGTTGGTATGTTGCCTCCCAGGTGCCAGGGTTCGTGATGTCTCGGATCGTGCTTTTGGGATCCTTAAGGGGGAGGGGGAGCAGCCCCAAGTCGTGGTCCACATAGGCACCAACGACATAGGTAGGAAGAGAGATGGGGATTTAAGACAGAAATTCAGGGAGCTAGGGTGGAAGCTTAGAGCGAGAACAAACAGAGTTGTTATCTCTGGGTTGTTGCCCGTGCCACGTGATAGCGAAGCGAGGAATAGGGAGAGAGAGGAGTTGAACACGTGGCTGCAGGGATGGTGCAGGAGGGAGGGTTTTGGTTTCCTGGATAATTGGGGCTCTTTCTGGGGTAGGTGGGACCTCTACAAACAGGATGGTCTTCACCTGAACCAGAGGGGTACCAATATCCTGGGGGGGAGATTTGCTAGTGCTCTTCGGGGGCTTTAAACTAATTCATCAGGGGAATGGGAACCTAAAATGTAGTGCCAGTGTACAGGATGTTGAGAGTAGTGAGGTCAAGGATAAGGTTACAAGGACGCAAGAGGGCACTGGCAAGCAAGAACCTGGTTTAAAGTGTGTCTACTTCAACGCCAGGAGCATCCGGAATAAGGTGGGTGAGCTTGCAGCATGGGTTGGTACCTGGGATCTCGATGTAGTGGCCATTTCGGAGACATGGGTAGAGCAGCGGCAGGAATGGATGTTGCAGGTTCCGGGATTTAGATGTTTCAGTAAGAACAGTGAAGATGGTAAAAGAGGGGGGGGGTGTGGCATTGTTAATCAAGGAGAGTATTACAGCGACAGAAAGGACGTTTGAGGACTCGTCTACTGAGGTAGTATGGGCCGCGGTTAGAAACAGGAGAGGTGAGGTCACCCTGTTGGGAGTCTTTTATAGACCTCCGAATAGTTCCAGAGATGTAGAGGAAAGGATAGCGAAGATGATTCTCGACAGGGGAGAGAGTAACAGGGTAGTTGTTATGGGGGACTTTAACTTTCCAAATATTGACTGGAAATACTATAGTTCGTGTACTTTAGATGGGTCAGTTTTTGTCCAGTGTGTGCAGGAGTGTTTTCTGACACAGTATGCAGACAGGCCAACCAGGGGCGATGCCACATTGGATTTGGTACTGGGTAATGAACCCGGCCAGGTGTTAGATTTAGATGTAGGTGAGCACTTTGGTGATAGTGATCACAATTCGGTTAGGTTTACCTTAGCGATGGGCAGGGACAGGTATATACCGCAGGGCAAAAATTATAGCTGGGGGAAAGGAAATTATGATGCGATTAGGCAAGATTTAGGATGCGTAGGATGGGGAAGGAAACTGCAGGGGATGGGAACAATCGAAATGTGGAGCTTATTCAAGGAGCAGCTACTGCGTGTCCTTGATAAGTATGTACCTGTCAGGCAGGGAGGAAGTTGTCGAGCGAGGGAGCCGTGGTTTACGAAAGAAGTTGAAGCGCTTGTCAAGAGAAAGAAGAAGGCTTATGTTAGGATGAGACGTGAAGGCTCAGTTAGGGCGCTTGAGAGTTACAAGCTAGCCAGGAAGGATCTAAAGGGAGAGCTAAGAAGAGCAAGGAGAGGACACGAGAAGTCATTGGCGGATAGGATCAGGGAAACCCCTAAGGCTTTCTATAGGTATATCAGGAATAAAAGAATGACTAGAGTTAGATTAGGGCCAATCAAGGATAGTAGTGGGAAGTTGTGTGTGGAATCAGAGGAGGGAGGGGAAGTGTTAAATGAATATTTTGCGTCAGTATTTACAGTAGAGAAAGAAAATGTTGTCGAGGAGAATACTGAGATTCAGGCTACTAGGCTAGATGGGATTGAGGTTCACAAGGAGGAGGTGTTAGCAATTTTGGAAAGTGTGAAAATAGATAAGTCCCCTGGGCCAGATGGGATTTATCCTAGGATTCTCTGGGAAGCTAGGGAGGAGATTGCAGAGCCTTTGTCCTTGATCTTTATGTCGTCATTGTCGACAGGAATAGTGCCGGAAGACTGGAGGATAGCAAATGTTGTCCCCTTGTTCAAGAAGGGGAGTAGAGACAGCCCTGGTAATTATAGACCTGTGAGCCTTACTTCGGTTGTGGGTAAAATGTTGGAAAAGGTTATAAGAGACAGGATTTATAATCATCTTGAAAAGAATAAGTTCATTATCGATAGTCAGCACGGTTTTGTGAAGGGTAGGTCGTGCCTCACAAACCTTATTGAGTTTTTCGAGAAGGTGACCAAACAGGTGGATGAGGGTAAAGCAGTGGATGTGGTGTATATGGATTTCAGTAAGGCGTTTGATAAGGTTCCCCACGGTAGGCTATTGCAGAAAATACGGAAGTATGGAGTTGAAGGTGATTTAGAGCTTTGGATCAGAAATTGGCTAGCTGAAAGAAGACAGAGGGTGGTGGTTGATGGCAAATGTTCATCCTGGAGTTTAGTTACTAGTGGTGTACCGCAAGGATCTGTTTTGGGGCCACTGCTGTTTGTCATTTTTATAAATGACCTGGAAGAGGGTGTAGAAGGGTGGGTTAGTAAATTTGCGGATGACACTAAGGTCGGTGGAGTTGTGGATAGTGCCGAAGGATGTAGAAGGGTTCAGAGGGACATAGATAGGCTGCAGAGCTGGGCTGAGAGATGGCAAATGGAGTTTAATGCGGAAAAGTGCGAGGTGATTCACTTTGGAAGGAGTAACAGGAATGCAGAGTACTGGGCTAATGGGAAGATTCTTGGTAATGTAGATGAACAGAGAGATCTTGGTGTCCAGGTACATAAATCCCTGAAGGTTGCTACCCAAGTTAATAGGGCTGTTAAGAAGGCATATGGTGTGTTAGCTTTTATTAGTAGGGGGATCGAGTTTCGGAGCCATGAGGTCATGCTGCAGCTGTACAAAACTCTGGTGAGACCGCACCTGGAGTATTGCGTGCGGTTCTGGTCACCGCATTATAGGAAGGATGTGGAAGCTTTGGAAAGGGTGCAGAGGAGATTTACTAGGATGTTGCCTGGTATGGAGGGAAGGTCTTACTAGGAAAGGCTGAGGGACTTGAGGTTGTTTTCGTTGGAGAGAAGGAGGAGGAGAGGTGACTTAATAGAGACATATAAGATAATCAGAGGGTTAGATAGGGTGGATAGTGAGAGTCTTTTTCCTCGGATGGTGATGGCAAACACGAGGGGACATAGCTTTAAGTTGAGGGGTGATAGATATAGGACAGATGTCAGAGGTAGTTTCTTTACTCAGAGAGTAGTAGGGGCGTGGAACGCCCTGCCTGCAGCAGTAGTAGACTCGCCAACTTTAAGGGCATTTAAGTGGTCATTGGATAGACATATGGATGAAAATGGAATAGTGTAGGTCAGATGGTTTCACAGGTCGGCGCAACATCGAGGGCCGAAGGGCCTGTACTGCGCTGTAATGTTCTAATTCTAAAAACTTGGTCCATTTGGTTGAGGACTTAGCAAAGAATTCAGCTTTGTTTCTTGCACTGACTTGCTAGGCTTCATCATGGTTGTGGATGGGAATGTTCATGGAACTTCCTCCTCCCGTTAGTTCCTTGATTTATCCATCGCCATTCTTGACCGTATGTGTTAGGGTACAGAGCCTTTTTCCATTATTGTGGGAGCCCTTAGCTCTGTCCATAACCTAATACAATAGCAAAATACTGCAGATGCTGGAAATCTGAAATCAAAACAGAAAATGCTGGAAATACACAACAGGTCAGGCAGCATCTGTGGAGAGAAAAACAGAGCTAATGTTTCAGGTCAATGACTTTTTATCAGAACATTGCAATTTTGATGAAACATTATCGAACTGAAACATTAGTTAGCTCTGTTTCTTGCTCCACAGATGCTGCCTGACCTGCTGCGTATTTCCAGCATTTTCTGCTTTTATTTCTGTCTGTAACCTGTTGCTTTTGGAGCTCAGTGTAATGTATCACTGCGTTGTAGCTTCACTAGGCTGGTGCCTCATTCTAAGGTATGCTTTCTGCTGTTGCTCTCAGCATTCCCTTCTACACTCCCTATTCAACCAGGGTTATCCTCAGTGTTATGGAAATGGAGGAGTGAGTGTTGTGCTGGACCATGAGGTTGAAGATTGTCTTTGTATATAATTCTGCTCCTGATTATGATCAGTGCGTTACGGATGCCCAGTTTTGGGCTGGCACATCTGTCATTAGCCTGTTCTGCTTAGCAGTGTAGTAATGCCACACAATGGAGGGTCTCCTCATGGGGAAGATGAGACTTTAGCCAGAATTTTATGTAGGCAGCAGGGTCCTGCCACCAAGGCTGAAAGCGAGGGGGAGGGGGCGATCCAGCTTCAGCGGGCAGCACGATCCGCGGCCACATTTTGTCAGCGGTAACCAATTAAGTGGCTGCCACCGTCCCTATTAAGGACCGCAGCATGCCCCAACAGCTGCTGGCCAATCAGAGGGCTAGCAGCTCAGCAGCCTCACCGTTAGTGGTGGCCACTGTTGGAGCTGTACCTGGAGGATGCAGGCGCATCGATGGGCCCCAGCAAGGGGGAGGGGTCGCAGAGGGCAGGCGGTGTCGTTGCTGCAGGCACGATTACTGCGACTGGGGGGGCCCCTCCATTGGCCACAGAATGCCCAAAAAGGAGAGCAAACACGCACACCCCCGAGCCGCTGGAAGGTTGCCAGAATGTACCTGGCAGTCTCCCAATGTGGCAACAGGCCCCCTAGCAGCTGGTAAAATGCCAACAGAGGCAGGAAGAGGCCCTTAATTGTCCACTTAAGTGACCCAATTGGGCAGGAAGGTCATCTGTCACTTTTCCCGCTGCTGGCAAAATGGCATGGCAGTGGGAAGACGATAGGAACACCACTTGATGCCATTTTGTCAGCCTTCCTGTCTCCCAGCCCATCCCCAAAGGGCTGGTAAAATCAGCCCTTTGTCTTTACAAAAATCAATGCATTGACTACTCCTACTATGGATAGATGTGTCTATGACAGATAGTTTGGTGAGGATGAAATCAAGCAGGTTATTCACTCATGTTGGTTCCCTCGCCATCTGATGCAGGCACAGTGTGGGAGCTGTGTTGTTCATTATCAGCCAGCTCCATCAGTGGTGGCAACAACAAGCCAATCTTGGTGCTGGACCTTGAAGTGTTCCCTAACCCAAGTACATTTTGTGCCCTTGCTTACCTTAATGATTCGTTCGAAGTGATGTTCAACATGGGGGAGTTCTGCTTTATCAGGAGTACTGAATCATCAGTTAAAGTGGGTGGGAGGTGATAGTCTGCACAAGATTCCTTGACCTTGTTTAACCTGACGCCACAAGTACTTGTGGATTCCAGCGTCATTGTTGAGGATTCCCAGAGACACTCCTGCCTAACTGTTTACTACTGTGGCCCCACCTCTAGTGGGTCTGTCCTACTGATGGAACAGGACATACCCAGGGATAGTGATGGAGCGGTCTCAATGAGTACACCATGTCAGGTTATTGCTTGATTAGTCTGTGGGACTGCTTGCCCAATGTGGTTAACAGTCCCAGATGTTGTTGAAGAGAACTTTGTACTGTTAACTGGACTGTGATTGCTCGAGTGTTGATAGGATCTAATGCCTGGGGTGTTGCTGATAGGTCTATTTCTCTTATTGTTCTTTTTTTATAGCATTTCTTTTACATCCTGAGGTTGTGAAACGTGCTATATGAATGGAAATTCTTTCCTTTACAATTAAATGGCTTACTAGTTCACTTCAGAGGGCATTAAGAGGTAACTACATAATGTGGGTCCAGAATCACAGGCAAACCAGTTGCAGTGGCCTTACCAAAGGATATTAGTGAACCTGTTGGGTCCCATGGTTCTGGTGCAAGCCCATAGATTTATTCAATTCACTTTCACAATTTACCATGATAGGATTCAAACACACAATTCAAATGCTTCATACACATACCTGGAAAAATAATAAAGAATGATCAAACATTTGAAAAATGCTAACAACCAAGAAACTCCCCGAAATATTGGCCAAAGTGTAAAAATATAAAGTGTGGTGAATATTAGAAAAGCTTGTAACAACTTAAACTGCAAGAATATCCAATTTTTCCACTTTTATTACAGGAATAAAATAAACTTTGCAGTAGTTTTGGAATCTGGGGATGGGATGGGTGGTAAGGTCTGGTATGGGAAAATTTCCAATGTTCCCAATAACAGTAGCGTAATATATCAGCAAATCTTTGACAATCAGATTTTTACCAAATTCCTGTTGGTTCCTGATTTAGTACTGACACAGTCATTAACCTAAAATACAACTGCTGTACATGACCCACTGTACATAACACTTCACAATATCTTGTGGTTTACAGATAGCAAATGAGAGTCAAAACTAGTGCAGAAAACCATTACAATATTTACATATTGTAATAAATGTTGTCTTGCAGTTGGAACGAGAACAGGAGAGGAGTGGCGAGGAACAAGAGAATGCCCCTGAATTTATCAAAGTCAAAGAAAATTTGCGACGAACATCTACTTTCAGTACAGAAAAGAAGGCAGGGTAGTATTGAGCCCTTCTGTCTCAACCGAATTTAACTGGCTGGTTAAGCTCAGCACCAGTTCTATTTGACTGATTTGCTATGCCATCACTATAGAGTTCATTTAATGTTCTTGTTTTACTTCAGAGAATAATGAAATCTGAAATGTTTACTCTGCTGTGAATGGATGGTCAGTCTTTTCCAGACATAAAGAGTGTTTGTTTTATGGGTACTCACCAAATCTGGTCATTTGGTGAAAATGAAAAATGCTACTTTATGGTGAAGATGCCAATTTGGAGAAAGGCAGAGATAATAGGAATTCAATGAAGCTGCAAGATGACTGACTAATAGCAGAGTGAAAGAGATCTATCAACACACTGTAAATTCATTACTCCCTGCTAACGTGAGCTGCATTGAGCTAATTGTATTCTCGCAAACATTGCATGTGATGTGCAATGCATATAAACAATGTTTCATAATAAGAATTTTATGCAAAGCTTCTTCTACTTAAATAACATCAACTGAGTTGCTGCAGTAGTGATACTTAACTATTTAATGACAACACAACAAAATGTTCCCTTTGACAGGATGGGATAGTGAGAGTTATCTTCATATTACATTGTTGGAATTTATTTCATCAAAACATGCCGTTTGCCTGTATTGCAGTTTGACCAGACTTATGAGTCGTATGTCTTGGTTTGTTGGTACAATTATATTTGAACTGTTGCTAATGAAAGATTACATCATTGTAAATGCTGCATAGATATTTTAATATTAATCATGAGCTCCAGATCAGAATAGTAAAATAATGGTATGTGGTAATATTTTATGGATATATCATTGTATGGACACATATACAGCCAGCAGCTAAATTAACCAGAATCTGCTGGGAAGATTCGGAGCTGTGGGCAGCTGATTATTAGAGATTAAATTTAGATAACACAACAACTAGAATTCTGGAGAAATATTTCAGTGCTGTATCTCTAATCTAATCTAATCTATACCATGATTCTCAATTGGGCAATCATCTACATGTATATGCATTATGGATTAAATGTAGATCGGATGAAGTAATGAATAGGGTCTGCACAATTCTAACTTTTACAGTAAACAGAGAAACAACTGACCTATATACTTTAAAAATATAAACACAAGAAATGCTGGAACCACTCAGCAGGTCTGGCAGCATCTGTGGAAAGAGAAGCAGAGTTAACGTTTCGGGTCAGTGACCCTTCTTCAGAGTTCCGAAACGTTAACTCTGCTTCTCTTTCCACAGATGCTGCCAGACCTGCTGAGTGGTTCCAGCATTTCTTGTGTTTATTTCATATTTCCAGCATCCGCAGTATTTTGCTTTTACTTTAAAAATATGTTGTGTTCTGCCTTCCAGACAACATATTTAATTTTAAACTAAATTTATTAAGATATTACTACAATTAATTATTAGTTCCATGCATTTTGTGGATGTTGTATTACTATATTCAGCATTAGAAAATGACAGAAATTAGCCTTACAGAATGTACAGAATTCCATGAAGATAGAACAGAAATACAATGACTACTGGTTTAAGGTCAAAGTTATATAAAAAAAAAATCAGAACTCAAGTGGTTAATTGATGCAGCATTTTTATATTCATTCTGTCACTGTTATATATTTCACAATACTGATGCCATTTTTGGTATTAAATAGCATTAGGTCATGCAGACTATGCTTACTGTAAAAGAAACTTATTAGTTGGTTATGAATGTAACTCTGAAATCCTTTTAAATATATTTGAAGGGTTTGGGCCCCTCATAGCTTTGCTTTCCATGTATTAGATTTATTGGGTGATACACTGGAGGGCTTTCTTGTATTTTACTTGAGCAGAGTTGTGAAAACGTTCAACTTAGCTAATATTGTTAAAATAACAGTTCGCATTGTTTATAATGGTAACAGCGGTATATGTTTTGGGAATGTTGCCTTTGAAATGTTGCTGAGTAGGTATCGACTGTTGGGTAAGTTATACCTCTCACATTACTGCAGTAAACATGGTTACATGCATCTGCTAGAATGTGTCCCACAGCACTAACCCTGGAATGGAGTTTATTTTCTCTCACTATTGCTCATTTTGGGGGAATTGTTACTTTTCTGTGTGTATAAACAGGCACATAAAATTCAAGACACAGTATGTGAATGTCTGTGATTATAGTTACTCAGTTTTATTATTAATAACTGGAGAAAGGGGTCATATATTCAGCTGTACTCTTGCCATCTATAGATTTGTGTCATTGTAACATAACTTTGAAATAAAACATATGCATATTTTACTTTGTGGGAACTTATGGGACATAAATATTGTTTCGGTTTTGCATTTTCTGTTTCAAATATTACAGTTACCATAATATTTGTGCAGGTTTTTACATTCTAAACAAATTGCTGTTTTTGCTTACATTCACCCAATGGGATTTTGCTGATGAGGAAGCTTTTCCATCATACAGCACCTAATCATGTTCTCAGGTTAACCTAAATGACTTATCAACCAATGAATTCCATTTTGAAGTGTAAGCGTTGTTAATGCAGTAGCCAGCATGCACATAGCAAGGTACCAGAATCAGCAAATGACCAATGAATCTGTTTTATGTTTAACTAAGAATGTTAGCTGGGCTACCAGAAGAACTCATTTCTACAAATAGTGCCATAAGATTTTTTTACATTACCCTAAAGAGGCAGACACTCCATTGGTTTAACTGAAAGAAGGCACCCTGACAATACAGCATTCCCTGCACTAATAACCCATAACCTTCTAACTGAGCTAAGATGACAGTTGTTTGTATAATTTAAAGCAATATGATTTAAAATCAAGTCTATATGAGATTTTAGCTCATTTAGCAATAAAACCCATATTGTATTAATACACAACCGTCTAACATATTCTAAGTTTACAAAAGTGAATGTTTGTAAATCATAATAGAATTCTTCAATGATGATGCAAAATATTTGATTTCTCTAAACGATCTTGTATGCATTCCTTTTAATCAGTTGTCAATTTTCCATTGGCAGTACTGAAATTACTGGCCATCTAGCAGCTGTTTGATGTAAATATATATGCCTGAAAGATCCTTGAGGGACACCAGAGGTAACGATGCAGAGCAGGAAGAGAAGTTGTTGCAAGTGATTCTCTGGCTATGATTAGATAGATAAGAATGGAACCAGGTGAGTGCAGTTCCACCCAGCCAGACAGCAGTGGAGAGGCATTGGAGAAGGATGCTGAGATCAACCATGTCAAAGGATGCAGATAGGTCCAGAAGGACAAGAAGAGAAAGTTACCCTTCATCACAGTCACATAGGATATCATTTGTGACTTTGGTAAGACACTGTGGCAGGGGTGGAAACCTGATTGGAGGGAGCATCTGAATTCCTTCAGAATTTATTGTTGGAGATTTTAAAAATATTAAAACTGTATAATAAATTTTATGTTTACATTTTCTGTGTCTCTTTTATCTCTCAACCCCATCTTTCTTTCCCTCACTTTATATTGATTCTGTACCTGATTTTGCATTGAATTAAATATTCTAATTCATACTAAGATAAAAGCAAAATACTGCTGGAAATCTGAAATAAAAACACAAAGTGCTGGAAATACTCAGCAGGTCTGGCAGCATTAACTCAATTTCTCTCTCCAGAGATGCTGCCAGACCTGCTGAGTATTTTCCAGCACTTTCTGTGTTTACTTCTAATTGATACTCCCTGGTTCAGACATTTTGGGTGTGAAATTGGACTCCATAGCACCGCTGCAGATTATGCTATGGAAGCCAGAGACCTTCCAAGTGGGGAGCACAGTACTTCCGGCCGTTTCTGGCACAGTCCACACGGCACCCCATGCTGGGAAGGGTGCTCACATGGGCATTTCATGCCTGTGCTGGAAGCTTCTCAACTGGCAAAATTATGACAAACACCGTACCGGCTTGGATCACACAAGTCCACTCCATGTATTTGCTTGTCACCCAAAGTACATTCTTACAGCTGCAGGAGGGACCCACCACTAGCGTTATTTAAAAGGCCAGGCACCCAGTTTGCATGTAAGGTAATTTAGACTAATTTCTGCTATTGTAAAATTTCTGGAAGTACTGTGGAGTGTTTTTGGAAGTGTTGTGGTGAGCTCCTGGATTTAGCAGGAATATTGTGACATCCTCAGAGAGGGGGCAGAGGATTTGATGACCTATCGACACAAAGGCTGCAACAGGTATGGGAGCAGCAGTGCCAGTGCCTCTGTGTCTGCAGCATGATGAAGATGGAGCAGAAGCTACAGACAGAAGAAGCTCGGGGCAATGTCCTCTGCCAAGATGGAACCAGACTCCTCCATGCTCCTCGACAGGGTTACGAGTTTGCTTTTATTTCTTTTGTAAAATATGTTTTAAGAACTTATAGTTGAATGATGGACACTGATTTATCTGGAAGGTTGAAGGGATGCTGAACTTTGTGGTTTAAAAAAATAGTCACCAGAAGGTTCCTGGACTTGACTTGTAAACAGGTCTTACTGGAAAGCACATATCTGTGGATAATCACCCAGCAGGGGTTGTTTTTGACTTGGGGAGATGTTTACAAAGAAGTCACAGGATAATATTTATAGATGTCAGGAGGCTTGACTTCTGGAATGTTTTTAGTTTCACTTTGAATTGTGACAGACAGTTGGGTTTTGCTTCCAGAAGAACAGCTCAGCTCTTTCTCTTGAAAACAAATCCTGCATCCAGTGTGTCAGATTCCTATTTCCTCCTGTATGTGAAGAAATGCTGCATGTTTGAAGGAACCTTATATATCGAATGTGTGGGAACTGAAACCTTCTTGCTGCATTCCTGCTGTAAGACCTATTTGGAGCCTCTGTAGCTGCATCTCTTGGAAAGCCTATCCAAATTGATCTTCAACATCACCTGGAAAGCACTGTTCTAGGAAGATCCTAGTGATAGCCGCCTATACACATTTGGGATGCCTAACCAAAATAAAGGACATCTTTCCATACCTCCTTTTCAGCCTAAGTGTTTTTATCTTTCTGTTTTCTTTGTAACGACTGTAAACAAAAATCCCTTTTATTTTCCCGATTAACCAGTGTGCATGTATGTGTGTGTTTGTGTGTGTGAGGGGCTAGGATTTGTGTGTATGTTTTACTTCATTATTTGGTTAAAACTTGGTTTAAAATAAACTGATAATTTTATTGTTTATTAAAGAAACCTTGTTGGTGTGCTTTATTCTGGGAAAAATAGAGTGTATGATTGACTGTATCGCTAAGTGGGAAAATTTAAATATATGCTGTGACCTGTGGAGAAGTGGGACTAGAATAAACAGTGCACTCCTCCCGCCTCGGTTGTAACAACACTGACAGAGGTCTGTCTGGCAGGCCAGCCAATTTACCCAGCATCGCGTTATGCATCCTCATCAACGTTCTCCTGTATGTTGCCCCAATGAAGTCCTCATTTGAATCCCCTGTAGCAGAACCTATCTGCGACCTCAACCTCTGGACAGCTGGCACACAGAGGGCTGGATTTTATAGATTGGCGGCAAACTGCAAAGATGTCAGTTCGCCTGCACGGAACGCTCATCGCAGAGCGCGTGGCGGCTCATTAACATGCCTGGGTCGCTCCGCACCCCCCCCTCCCCCAAATGGCATGGAGGGGGTGGGCTTGACGGCGCTGTGATCGATGTCAGGTGGCAGGAAGGCAGGTGATGGCAAAGTATCTAAACGGCAGCCAGCCCTGCATTACTTACAATACAGGAAAAAACATTGCTGCAGTAGCTGTGAAGGGAAGACTGTTGAGTTACCTGTTGAGACCAAGGTCCTTGAACATTCTGAAGATGGCACAGGTACACTCCAGGGAGGCCCCACGGTTCAGTGATGCCTCCCTGCTCAGTCTCCTCTAGGCTGTGCAGGCAAGGTGGGAGGTCTTTTTCCCCAGCAATAGTAAGAATAGACCCTCCCGCCTGACTAAGCAAGCCTGGGTGGAAGTGGCAGAGGAGGTCAGTAGCCGTGGGGCCATCCAGCATGACTGGGTCCAGTGCCGCAAGAGGATGAACAATCTCTTGCGCTCCGCAAAAGTAAGTGGCACTTTGTTTCATGGCTCCGCTGAACCTGGGTGTTCCCACACAGAGTGGCACATGTGTGCCACCGCCATGCCAAAGACAGGGAGGTCGGGCAGGGAGGAATGATGTTACATTAATGGATGCATGTATGAAAGAACTCTCCCTTGTCTGCTGCTCAGAGCATGGCACCTACATGACAGGCTCACTCAGTAGTGCACACCGAGCCTTCCTCACCTTTGGGCCCAGCACCCCTGTTGTGACATGTGTCTTGCTGTTGCGTTGCAATGCTTAATATCTGCCTCCTTGCTTCTCCATGCAAATAGGGCCCACAGTGCTCGGGAGGCAAACAGGACTGGTGGAGGCGTGCCAGATGTTAGACCACTGACACAGGCTGAGGAGGAGGCCCTCGAACTCGCCCAAATCCATATGGACTGTTCCATTGGTGACGTTGAGCTTGGGGTCCTGGGTGAACAGATAGCTATTTGATATACGCAATGATCAATGTAAAAATGTTATTGTTTGAGAAAATGCTGTCATACTCGTTCCATGTGCACCATAAAGACTGACACTGTGCTCTTCACATTGTATCTTGCAGGTCGACACTCCAAATCCAACCCAGCAGCTCAGGACTCATTCTGCACCTCAGAGGAAGAGACATCCTCAGAGGAAGCGGCGTCCCTTGACACTCGTGCACCTTCCACCAGTGCAAATACAGTCATCTTGGTGGGAATCCAATGGGCCTCAGAGTCTGGGTCACAAGCTGGTAAGAGCATTGCACATGTGCCCAAGCAGTTGACTGAGACTGAGACAGCCGAAGCCCCTGACAGTCGGAGGGCTGTGGGTGGCCAGGCCCATGCTGTGCCCCAGGCTACTGCTGAACCTCTGTTGTCGACAGCACAGGGCATGCTGCAGCTGCAGCAGCAGTCATGGCAACATCTGGAGGAGATACCACAGGCCATGTGCAGCCTTGAGCGGACAATGGGGGAATCCATCCAGGCCATGACAGCTGCCATGTCCCAGGCATTTGAGCGCATGGCTTCATCAATGGAGAGGACCGCGGCCCTCTTGGTGAGCCAGATTCCATTAATTTGCGCTGACCTGCAATCCCTCGCCGAGGCCATCAGATCCGCACAACAGTGGCTAGGCGAGAGAGGGACCAGGGGCATGGAGAGTATACCTGCCCCTGGTCCTTCCCGGGAGAGTAAAGAGGTTCAAACGAGCCTTGAGATGAAGGAAGCGAGCCTCCGCGCCATAGCTGGGGGACCCCCTCAAGGTGATTCCAACGTGGACACCTGCCTCTCCACCAGTGAGTCAAACTCTAGCAATCATGACGCCTGAGGAGAGTTCTGCACTGACGCAGGATTCCCCCAGCCAGCCGGGATCCTCCAGGCCTCGTTCGCAGAGAGGACGCCCGCCACGGTCATCCTTAGCCAAAGGGCACTCTGATCAGCAGCCTTCCTCCATACAGGCTGCTAGCACAGAAGTAGCAGCGTGAAGGAGCACCCGTAAACGTTTCCAAAAAACACCGTGACACAAGTGGGTCTGCACGGGTGACACTAAACTGGAAAAAGTTCAATCATTAAATGTTCTTCACTAACGTGTGTTGTTTTTACTGTGTGAATGACATGTGCCAGCATGTACCAATCGTGTCTCCTCCCATTACATCATTGGCCTTTCAGAACTGCCGATGTATGGAATAACATCATTGCCATGTCAGTATTACTCAAGTGCGTCTCCTTGGATGCAGTAAAATGGACGAGGCTCAGTCTGCAGCTGCCAGTAATGGTGGAGGCAAAGATGTTGCAGATGTGGACTGCTGCATAACAGGCGAACGAGGGTGCTGTATGGCTTGCAGAGCCCATGATGGTCTTTATGGCATGGAGAACCGTTGATCAATAAGGCGTTGTCGTGCATCCCTTGCTCACTGCTCGCCCTGCATGCGGCGCCTGGATGTTCTCTGTCCTCCCATGCACCTTTCCTGCTGTAAGTCCTCATCGTCCGAGGAGGAGTCCTGCTCACGGCTCTCCTCATCCTGCAAGGCCTCCCCCTATTGAGTGCATATTTGTGCAGAACACAGCAAACAGCAACTATATGAACTACCCTTTCCAGTTCGTACTGCAGGGTACCACCCAATCTATCCAGACAGCAGAAGCGCATTTTCAGCATGCCGATCACCTGCTCAATGGTGGCTCTTGTAGCGCCGTGCCTAGCGTCATATCTCTCCTCTGCATCAGTGGTGGGGTTTCTCACTAGCGTCAGGAGCCATGTCTGCAAGGGGTAGCCCTTGTCTCCAAGAAGCCACCCCCTCTATGTGAGCCAGTTCAGTGAACAGCAAGAGCACTGGGACTGGCATATTATGAAGGTGTCATGGCAGCTGCCTGGAAAGCGGGCACAGATTTGCATAAAGTGCTTCTGCTGCTCGTTGAGCGAGTGGAAGCCCTTTCCGTTTAGGTATGCAGCTGGTCGCCTGGCGGGGGCCTTGATGGCCACATGGTTGCAGTCAGTGACCCCTCCCACCTGTGGGAATCCAAGATGGAGCCAAATCCGATGGCCCTCTGGGCCTGGCTCTCAGGGTCCGTCCTGAAGTGGACATGGCCACCAGCCCTCCAGTACAGGGCATCAGTGACCTCCTTGATGCAGTGGTGGACTACTGACTGTGTCACCTCACACAGGTCGCCGGTAGGTCCCTGAAATGATGCAGAGGCGTAGAAGTTAAGAGCCACTGTGAGGGCCACAGGCATAGGGCGTCCACCGTAGTCCATGGGCTGCAGGTCATCATTCAATAGGGCACAGAGATGTGTCACCGCCTTTCTCGACATCTGCAGGCGCCTCTGACACTGGCACTCAGAAATCTGCAGGTATGTCATGTGGGGCCTGTAGATGCGCGGCGATTTATAGTGGCGGGTTCGCCTTGGGGGTTGCTGCTGCTCACGACCGGGGCTTCCACGTGGGTTGCACCTGTCTCTTGGTTCTGCCTGCGGCACATATGCCTTCTCACGACAAACGGATCAATGAAGACAGGGTGTAGAATTTCTTTTTTTATTCACTCATGGGATGTGGGCGTTGCTGGCCAGGCAGCATTTATTGCCCATCCCTAATTGCCCTTGAGAAGGTGGTGGTGAGCTGCCTTCTTGAACCGTTGCAGTCCATGTGGGGTAGGTACACCCACAGTGCTGTTAGGAAGGGAGTTCCCGGATTTTGACCCAGCGACAGTGAAGGAACGCCGATATACTTCCAAGTTAGGATGGTATGTGACTTGGAGGGGAACTTGCAGGTGGTGGTGTTCCCATGTATTTGTTGTCCTTGTCCTTCTAGTTGGTAGAGGTCGTGGGTTTGGAAGGTGCTGTCTAAGGAGCCTTGGTGCATTGCTGCAGTGCATCTTGTAGGTGGTACACACTGCTACCACTGTGCTTCGGTGGTGGAGGGAGTGAATGTTTGTCGATGGGGTGCCAATCAAGTGGGCTGCTTTGTCCTGGATGGTGTCAAGCTTCTTGAGTGTTGTTGGAGCTGCACCCATCCAGGCAAGTGGAGAGTATTCCATCACACTCCTGACTTGTGCCTTGTAGATGGTGGACAGGCTTTGGGGAGTCAACTATTTCAAAAGGTACCTAACAGGGTAAA
Source organism: Heterodontus francisci (assembly GCF_036365525.1). NCBI lineage: Eukaryota > Metazoa > Chordata > Chondrichthyes > Heterodontiformes > Heterodontidae > Heterodontus > Heterodontus francisci. Next base: position 54,296,452 of record NC_090389.1, read on the forward strand.
GATGATGTTGACTATTGCATCAGGTGCTTTCATGCATCAACTACGTGGCGTGGCATGGCATTGCCTGTCTTAGCTTCCACTAAGAGTGGTGCAGCATGACCACATTCAGATTATAGCAGTTGCATCGATTGGCCTACCAGCCAGATTAACCTTAAATGCCTACCATTTAAGGCACCCTCCCCACAGAAAGGATTCCTGGAGTGTCATTGCTCCTTCACTCAAACAAACATGCAAGGGCGCAGAGTGCCCCCCTTTACGGACGGAGGGTATGCAGTACCTCCATTCATGCCTGCAGAGTTGTTCCTCCAGTAATGCCATCCCCTTCCACTTCCCTACATGCTTGCAGAGTTGTGCCCCCGGTAATGCCATCCCCCTCCCACCTCCATACACACGCATGCAGAGTTGAGACCCATCTCGCAAGACTAACCTTCACAGGCTCTGAGCTCTGCAACTTCTGTCCCGCCGGCTTTTATCAGTCAGGAACGTGAAGGCATGTGAGATAGCTTTATTCCTAGTTGGCTCCACAACATAGAAGATCACCTAGGACACAGCATGTCAATTCCTCAAGGGTAGTTTCAGATCCAGGCATGCCCATGGTGGATCAAGTATACACAAACATTTTTGTAGAGTGTGACCACTCCACAGCACTTCATTGAGGATCACGCTAATGGAATTTGGTAAAAGGCATTGGCCAGATCTGTTGCAATGATGTGTTTCCATGGGGCAATCTTGTGCAAGGTTGAGTCAACATCCGGCATGAGTGAAGGTTGCAGCTTACTGTAGTGTCTCACATCGGTGAATGCTGTGATAAGTTGAAAACTCCATTTGACTTCTTGACAAGAAATGATGGGTTAAGGTACTTCACAGTGATCCCCATGTCTTCAGATCGAGCAAAGACTCCAAGGACTTCATGGTCATCAAATTTTTGTTGCAACTCAACAAGTTTATCCCTGGCATATTGGGGAAGGCAATCTTTGTGTTGGGGAGGTTGTACAGGTCCCATGTTGAAGTTAGCTTTGAAGGCTCCAGCTTTGCCATTGTAACCTGGGCATGTTGGATTGAAGACATCACCATACTCCTGAAGGAGTGTGTTGAACTGAGTATGTGTGTGCTGAGGCAGGTGTGATCCGGATCCACAAGAACAGACTCTGAAAATAGCTGATGGTGCTTCGCTTGCATTGCTTGATAAACGATTGAGTCATGTCGTCCTGAGAAGGCTGAGAATCTTGGTTGCTGGGGGTAAAAACAGGTTGTACCCGAGCAAATTGCTCATTGCAAGACAAGACTCGTGATTTTTTTTTATTCATTCATGGGATGAGGGCATCGCTGGCCAGGCCAGCATTTATTGCCCATCCCTAATTGCCCTTGAGAAGATGGTGGTGAGCTGCCTTCTTGAACCGCTGCAGTCCATGTGGGGTAGGTAGACCCACAGTGCTGTTAAGAAGTTCTCGGATTTTGACCCAGCGACAGTGTATAAACAGCGATATAGTTCCAAGTCAGGATGGTGTGTGACTTGGAGGGGAACTTGCAGGTGGTGGTGTTCCCATGCATTTGCTGCCCTTGTCCTTCTAGTTGGTAGAGGTCGCGGGTTTGGAAGGTGCTGTCTAAGGAGCCTTGGTGCATTGCTGCAGTGCATCTTGTAGATGGTACACACTGCTGCCACTGTGCGTTGGTGGTGGAGGGAGTGAATGTTTGTAGATGGGGTGCCAATCAAGCGGTTGCTTTATCCTGGATGGTGTCGAGCTTCTTGAGTGTTGTTGGAGCTGCACCCATCCAGGCAAGTGGAAAGTATTCCATCACACTCCTGACTTGTGCCTTGTAGATGGTGGACAGGCTTTGGGGAGTCAGGAGGGGAGTTACTCGCCTCAGGATTCCTAGCCTCTGACCTGCTCTTGTAGCCATGGTATTTATATGTCTACTCCAGTTCAGTTTCTGGTCAATGGTAGCCCCTAGGATGTTAATAGTGAGGGATTCAGCGATGGTAATGCCGTTGAATGTCAAGGTGAGATGGTTAGATTCTCTCTTGTTGGAGATGGTCATTGCCTGGCACTTGTGTGACGCAAATGTTACTTGCCACTTATCAGCCCAAGCCTGGATATTGTCCAGGTCTTGCTGCATTTCTACACGGACTGCTTCAGTATCTGAGGAGTCACAAATGGTGCTGAACATTGTGCAATCATCAGCGAACATGCCCACCTCTGACTTTATGATTGAAGGAAGGTCATTGATGAAGCAGCTGAAGATGGTTGGGCCGAGGACACTACCCTGAGGAACTTCTGCAGTGATGTCCTGGAGCTCAGATGATTGACCTCCAACAACCACAGCCATCTTCCTTTGCGCTAGGTATGACTCCAGCCAGCGGAGGGTTATCCACTTGATTCCCATTGACCTCAGTTTTGCTAGGGCTCCTTGATGCCATACTCGGTCAAATGTTGCCTTGATGTCAAGGGCAGTCATTCTCACCTCAACTCGAGTTCAGCTCTTTTGTCCATGTTTGAACCAAGGCTGAAATGAGGTCAGGAGCTGAGTGGCCCTGGCGGAACCCAAACTGAGCGTCACTGAGCAGGTTATTGCCAAGCAAGTGCCGCTTGATGGCACAGTCGATGAGACCTTCCATCACTTTACTGATCATTGAGAGTCGGCTGGTGGGGCGGTAATTGGCCGGGTTGGACTTGTCCTGCTTTTTGTGTACAGGACATACCTGGGCAACTTTCCACATCGCCGGGTAGATGCCAGTGTTGCCAAGCTGTTCCAGTCCAGCTACTAGGGGCTCGGCAAGTTCTGGAGCACAGGTCTTCAGTACTATTGCCGGAATATTGTCAGGGCCCATAGCTTTTGCAGTATCCAGTGCCTTCAGTCGTTTCTTGATATCATGCGGAGTGAATCGAATTGGTTGAAGTCTGGCATCTGTGATGCTGGAGACTTCAGGAGGAGACCGAGATGGATCATCAACTCGGCACTTCTGGCTGAAGATTGTTGCAAATGCTTCAGCCTTATCTTTCGCTCTGATGTGCTGGGCTCCCCCATCATTGAGGATGGGGATATTTGTAGAGTCACCTCCTCCAGTTAGTTGTTTATTTGTCCACCACCATTCACAGCTGGATGTGGCAGGACTGCAGAGCTTATATCTGATCCATTGGTTATGGGATCACTTCGCTCTGTCTATCGCATGCTGCTTATGCAGTTTGGCATGCAGATAATCCTGTGTTGTAGCTTCACCAGGTTGACACCTCATTTTGAGGTATGCCTGGTGCTGCTCCTGGCATGCCCTCCTGCACTCTTCATTGAACCAGGGTTGGTCTCCTGGCTTGATGGTAATGGTAGAGTGGGGGATATGCCAGGCTATGAGGTTACAGATTGTCGTTGAGTATAATTCTGCTGCTGCTGATGGCCTATAGCGCCTCATGGATGCCCATTGCTAGATCTGTTCGAAATCTATCCTATTTAGCACGGCGGTAGTGCCACACAACACGATGGAGGGTATCCTCATTGTGAAGGCGGGACTTAGTCTCCACAAGGAATGTGCGCTGGTCACTCCTATCAATACTGTCATGGACAGATGCATCTGCAGAAGGCAGATTGGTGAGGACGAGGTCAAGTATGTTTTCCCCCTCTTGTTGGTTCCCTCACCACCTGCCGCATACCCAGTCTAGCAGATATGTCTTTTAGGACTCGGCCAGCTCGGTTAGTAGTGATGCTACCGAGCCACTCTTGGTGATGGACGTTGAAGTCCCCCACCCAGAGTACATTTCGCCACCCTCAGTACTTCCTCCAAGTGCTGTTCAACATGGAGGAGTACTGAGTCATCAGCTGAGGGAGGGCGGTAGGTGGTAATCAGCAGGAGGTTTCCTTATCCATGTTTGACCTGATGCCATGAGACTTCATGGGGTCCAGAGTCGATGTTGAGGACTCCCAGGGCAACTCCCTCCCTACGGTATACCACTGTGCCACCACCTCTGGTGGGTCTGTCCTGCCGGTGGGACAGGATATACCCGGGGACGGTGATGGCCGTGTCTAGGACATTGTCTGATTGTATGATTCCGTGAGTATGACTATGTCAGGCTGTTGCTTGACTAGTCTGTGGGACAGCTCTCCCAACTTTGGCACAAGCCCCTAGATGTTAGTAAGGAGGACTTTGCAGGGTCGACAGGGCTGGGTTTGCCGTTGTCATTTCCAGTGCCTAGGTCGATGCCGGGTGGTCCGTCTGGTTTCATTCCTTTTTATTGACTTCATAGCGGTTAGATGCAGCTGAGTGGCTTGCTAGGCCATTTCAGAGGGCAGTTAAGAGTCAACCACATTGCTGCGGGTCTGGAGTCACCTGTAGACCAGACCAGGTAAGGACAGCAGATTTCCTTCCCTAAAGGACATTAGTGAACCTGGGTTTTTACAACAATCGACAGTGGCCATGGCCATCATTAGACTAGCTTTTAATTCCCGATTCATGGGAGAGGTTCGTGATGCAAATCTTGTCAACAACACTAATCAACATATGTGGTGGAGGCCAAGTGTTGGGAGGCTTCGTACCCTTTGGTCCTGAATAAAGATAGGATGGTTCACCTGCAAATGTCATGAGGGCTGCAAAATCATCCAGTAGGGTCAACTCGATGAAATCCCCTGGCCAGATTGTTGTTGACCTTGAGGGTGTGCGAAGGATATGGCTCATCTCACTCTGCATAAACTGGAGGAAGAATGGGGCTGAAATCCATAAATGTAGGTGGTGGAGTCACCAACTAGCAATAGACATTTAGCTGGACGAATTGATACGTCATTGGTTTCCATGAATGGAGTGCTTGGAAGTACCGCAACATCAAAGTTCTCCATGACCAGGCCTACGAAGGGAAGGGTGCAATGGTCTCTGGACCGAGAGATTTGAGTTTCACCAACAACATGAAGCTGCACTCAACCAGGCAAGTGGAGAGTATTTGATCACACTTGCGCCTTGTAAATGGCGGACAGGAATTGGGGAGTCAGGAGATGAATTACAGAATTCCCAGTCTCTGACCTATTCTTGTAGCCGCAGCATTTATGTGGCTGGTCCAGTTCAATTTTTGGTCAATGGTAACCCCCAGGGTATTGATAATGTTGCAGAAAGCCAACACAGGCTCAACGAGCCGAATGGCCTCCTTCTGTGTTGTAACTATTCTATGATTCTATTTCCTTGCCAACCCCAACCGTATTGGGTTTATTTTCTTAGCTATGACATTATTGTTTCAAATGTAACTTTTTCAAATCATAATTTAAAAGTGCTTCGGAAAAAAAGTTTAAAAACCCGACTGCTTACGCACTGAATCACGAAGTACAGGATCAACTCTGAGAGAGGCAACTTGTAAACTTAACCAAAAATGAAATGCTCAGCACATGAAAGGTCACAGACCTGAAAGTTAACTCTGCTTGTCTCTCCGCAGATGCAGCCAGACCTGCTGAGAATTTCCAGAACTTTTTATTTCAGATTTCCAGCAGCTGCAGTATTTTGCTTTTAAATTGTAAACATTACCACGTGGCACGAAATGATTGATTGACACTGGATACAACCAATCACAACAATGAAAACCGGAGGGACGAGCCAATAGGTGGCCGTGTGGGCAGGACAGCAGGGATCTTGCTCGGTGCAGGGGAGTGGAGCGGTATGGCGGGGCAAGTTTTGCGGAGATTTCCATATGGAGCGATAAACCCGGACATCGAGAGCGAGAGGAAAGCCCCGAGTTTCGATGTGGAGAAGTTGGTGAACCTTTGGGACGGCGGCGCTGAGCACACCCGAACCCGGAGATCTGTCGGTGAGCCCAGCACTGGGGGCAGGGGGCAGGGGGCAGTTGGCCCAACAAACTGTTCTGTAGTTGCAGCATTTTAGTCCTAGATACCAAACCAGGAACAAACCGAAAGCACTGAGCAGGTCGTTGAATTTTAATTGTTTTCTTCTGTCTCTGATTTCACAATTGTAGCACATTTGGCTCATTGTGTCTGCACCGGCCCTCTGAAAGAGCGAGTCACCCAGTGCCGCTCCCCAGCCTTCTCCCTATAACCGTGCACATTCTTCCTTTTCAGGTAACAATCCAATTTCCCCTTGAATGCCTCCATTGAATCTGCCTGCACCACACTCTGGTAGTGCATTGCAGATCTTAACCACTCGCTGTGTGAAAATGTTTTTCCTCTTATCGCATTGCTTATTTTGCCAATTACCCCAAATCTGTGCCCTCTTGATCCTTCCACCAATGGGAACACTTTTTCCCTATCTTCTCTGTCCAGACCCCTCATGATTATTGAATACCTTCATATATGAACATACCTACGAACATACAAATTAAGAGCAGGAGTAGGCCACTCAGCCCCTCGAGCCTGCTCCGCCATTCAATAAGTTCATGGCTGAACTGATTAATCCACATTTCCACCTACCCCTGATAACCATCCACCCCCTTGCTTATCAAGAATTTATCTACCTCTGCCTTAAATATATTCAAAGACTCTGCTTTAAAAATATTCAAAGACTCTGCTTCTACTGCCTTTTGAGGAAGAGAATTCCAAACACTCTCAACCCTCTGAGAGAAAAAGTTTCGCCTCATCTCTCTTAAATGGGTGACCCTTATTTTTAAGTAGTGACCCCTAGTTCTAGATTGTCCCACAAGGGGAAAGATCCTTTCCACATCCAGCCTGTCAAGACCCCTCAGGATCTTGTATGTGTTTCAATCAAGTTGCCTTTTACTGTTCTAAATTCCAGCGGATACAAGCCTTGCCTGTCCAATTTTTCCTCGTAAGACAGCCCACCCGTTCCAGGTATTAGTCTAATAAAACTTCTCTGTACTGCCTCCAATGCATTTACATCCTTCCTTAAATAAGGAGACCAGTACTGTACACAGTACTCCAGATGTGGTCTCACCAATGCCCTATAAAGCTGAAGCATAACCTCCCTACTTTTGTATTCCATTCCCCTCGCAGTAAACGATAACATTCTATTAGCTTTCCTAATTACGTGCTGTACCTACATACTAACCTTTTGCAATTCATGCACGAGGACACCCAGATCCCTCTGCATCTCAGAACTGTGCCATCTCTCACCATTTAAATAATATGCTTTTTTATTCTTCCTGCCAAAGTGGACAATTTCGCATTTTCCCGCATTATACTCAATTTGCCAGGTCTTTGACCACTCACCTAACCTATCTATATCCCTTTGCAGACCCATTATGTCCTCTTCACAACTTGCTCTCCTACCTATCTTTATGTCATCAGCAAATTTAGCAACCATACATTCTGTCCCTTCATCCATGTCATTGATATAGATTGTAAATAGTTGAGGCTCCAACACTGATCCCTGTGGGACTCTACTAGTTACAGCTTGTCAACCAGAAATCGACCCATTTATGCCTACTCTCTGTTTCCTGTTAACTAACCAATATTCCATCCATGCTAATATGTTACCCCCTATACCATGGACTCTTATTTTGATGTGCACCTTGTCAAAGGTGCCTTCTGGAAATCCAACTACACCACATCCACAGATTCCCCTTTACCCATGTTGCTTGTTATTTCCTCAAAGAACTCTAATAAATTAGTCAAACACAATTTCCTGTTCACAAAACCTTGTTGACTCTGCCTGATTGCATTGAGATTTTTGAACTGATCTGCTATAACCTCCTTAATAATAGATACCAGCATTTTCCCTATGACAGACGTTAAGCTAACAGGCCTGTAGTTTTCTGCTTTCTGTCTCCCTCCTTTCTTGAATAATGGAGTTACATTTGCTATTTTCCAATCTGATAGGACCTTTCCAGGATCTAGGGAACTTTGGAAAATTAAAACCAATACTATCTGCACAGGCACTTCTTTTAAGACCTGAGGATGAAGTGCATCAGGACCTGGGGACTTGTCAGCTTTAAGTTTTAATCATTTTCTCAGTACCCTTTCCCTGGTGATGGTAATTGTTTTAAGTTCCTCTCTCCCTTTCAACTCTTGATTCACAATTATTTCTGGGATGTTATTTTTATCTTCTGCAGTGAAGACAGATGCAAAATATGTGTCCCATTCCTCTGCCATTTCCTTATTTTCCATTATTAACTCTCCAGACTCTCTCTGTAGAGGACCGAAACTCACTTTACTTACTCTTTTCCTGTTTCAGTACCTTTAGAAACCCTTACTATCTCTTTTTATATTTTTAGTTAGCTTTCTCTCCCTGCTCTAATTTCTCTCTCATTCTTCTAGTCATTTTTTGCTTTTTTTTAATATTCTGTCCAATCTTCTGACCTGCCACTACTCTTTGCTGAATTGTATGCTTTTTCTTTCAATATGATACTACCTTTAACTTCCTTAGTTAGCCACGGATGGTGTGTCCTTCCCCTAGAGTCTTTTTTTCTCTGCATTGTTATGAAATAGCTCCTTAAATATCTGCCACTGCATCTCTACTGACCTATTCCTTAACCTAATTTCCCGGTTACTTTAGCCAGCTCTGTCTTCAAACCTTCATAATTACCCTTATTTAAGTTTAAAACAGTAGTCTTAAACCCACTCTTCTCACCCTCAAACTGAATGTGAAATTCAATCATGTTGTGATCACTGCTACCTAGGGGTGCCTTTATATGAGGTCATTAACTAATCCTGTCTCGTTACACATTACCAGATCTGTAGTAGCTTGCTCTCTCGTTGGCTCTAGAAAGTGCTGCTCTAAGAAACATACCATGAACTCATCAGCCTGAGGCTCAGCATTGTCCTGGTCTCCCACAGTCCTCTAAGTGTCAGTGGCCTCGGCTGTCACAGTCTCCGTCAGCTGCATGTGTGGTGTGCTCACCAGGTTGTGATCCCAGATCTACTCTCAAACAAATGCCCACCAGAGAGTATCTGCGCTGATAGAGGGAAGAATGCAAGATTAAGTTTAACCAGAATGCAAAGGGACAAAACTAGGGCTGCATATGGACTAGAGAGACGAAGTAACACTAGACATCCAGATTCCCAAGACGTAACACAGTGGGTTTGCCCCAATAAAGGATACGAGCTGTCTGGAGCTCCAGAGGTATTCAGTACCTGAATGTTTGTTCTGTAAGGACTTTACAGTCTTTTGTAAGCTCTTTGAATCCAACACCCCAAGTAAGGTTTGCAATAGCAGATCTGTTTATTGTGTTTAACCGAGTCCAGACACAAACAGTGTGTTTAGGTAATAGTCATACAGAAAAATAAACATTATTACTGCGTTGCCTTAGGTAACCTTTGTCGATCTTCTTGATCCTGACTGTCTCTACAAATTGATAAGGAAAGCTCAATTTTTTATAGGTCGTCTCTCCTGAGCACTGTCACTGCTGATTCATTATGGTATGACTAGTGTTCCTGTGAACAAGTCCTCTTGAAATGAGAGAGTTCCTTCAAAAACACCAGATGCCAACTTGTTTATCACCCTGTCCGATTGCCTCATTTCCTATCTCAAGACTGCCTTCGCTATCTTGTTTCACAAAATGGCCACAAAAATAAGTCAACAGCCCAATTAGCTAAATTGTACCCTGACCATCTAAACCCGAAAACATCCTTGGATGAACCACTTTAATCATTTCATTAGTTCCAGCTACAGTAAAAAAAATAGACAAACTTTCTATAAGTAAAAAGAAACCAAAAACTTTAATCACAGGATCTGATTTAATCTCATAATGCTATGCATATATGTATACTCAACTAGGATATCTTACACTTTATCTAGACTTGAAACCTCAAATGGCCCACAATTTGCTGTCTAAATAATGGTGAGGCTAATGTTGCTGACTGTTAGTTATGAGCAAAAGCTACAACTTCAGGCAAGGGCAAATATGTGATTAAGCATGGAAAATCAAAAGTTGCTGCCTGTGATGTGCTACTGCGCTGATAACTTAGTTAAAACGGCATCTTATGGTAAATACAAACTAAGCTCACCGCAGAAAGTTAGAGTTGGTCTGAAGTGATGCAAAGAGCCTGTTTTGGAGCCATTTAAAGCCCTTGCATATTAAGCCTGGATTAGTTGTCAGAGATTCCATTAACTATGTACTAATTGTTAATTACTATAAACGAATCTCTCTGGCATATGAAATAACAATTACAAGTGTGGAGACTCATTGCTTCAGGTTTTAATTAGATATTTTAAAAATTAGAAATTTAAAGTAATTCTTACTTTTCCTTTCTGTCTCTTTTTTTTTCTCTCTCAATCCAATCTTTCCCTGTTTGATTTTCTTTCTGTGCCTGATTTAGCATTGAATTCATCCACTCTAATTTGCACTTCGTTCTCAGTTCTTGTGCTGTTTAATTCATAATTCTTCAATCTGGTTAGGGAGATGCACAGTGGCTTAACCTGTTCATTCAGTCCCAGCTGCCCAGTTTCCCTTTCTGCATGTTTTGCAGTTTGCACTTGCAGTACAAAGTATCATCTAGATTAAACACGCAACCGCAAATCTGACGAATGACAGATGCACTTAGACGCACTCCTACAGCAAACTGTTGCCCAGACTGCTCTTCTTGTAATTATCAACTAGACTGGTGGTATAAAAGTGAATTGTCACATTCACCCCTAGGAAAGAACCTTATTTTATTTGAGACCATAAACCAATAATGTGCTATTATAAGACAGGTATGTATAATAAATAGGTGAGTTATAAGTAGCTATCTGAAAGGCACCTGTTGGGCTGAGAATACCCAGCAAGATCTAAGCTGAAAATCTGGGGTCTTTAACTGGGGTTATAGGAACATAGGAAATAGGAGCAGGAGTAGGCCATCCAGTTCCTGGAGCCTGTTCCACCATTCAACCAGATTATGGCTGATCTTCTACCTCAATGCCATTTTCCCGCACTATCCCCATATCCCTTGATATCTTTAATATCTAGAAATCTATCGATCTCTATCTTCAACATAATCAATGACTGAGCCTCCGCAGCCTCTGGGGTAGAGAATTCCAAAGATTCACTACCTTCTGAGTGAAGAAATTCCTCTTCATCTCAGTCCTATAGAAACATAGAAAATAGGAGCAGGAGTAGGCCATTCAGCCCTTCAAGCCTGCTCCGCCATTCATTATGATCATGGCTGATCATCCAACTCAGTAGCCTGTTCCCGCTTTGGCCCCATACCCATTGATCCCTTTAGACCCAAGAACTATATCTAATTCCTTCATGAAAACATACAATGTTTTGGCCTCAACTGCTTTCTGTGGTAGCGAATTCCATAGGCTCACCACTCTGTGGGTGAAGAAATTTCTCCTCATCTCAGTCCTGAAAGGTTTACCCCATATCGTTAGACTATGACTACTGGTTCGGGACTCCCCCACCATCGGGAACATCCTTCCTGCATCTACCCTGTTAAGTCCTGTTCGAATTTTATAGGTTTCTATGAGATCCCCCTCACTCTTCTAAACTTCAGCGAATATAATCCTAACCGACTCAATCTCTCCTTGTACGTCAGTCCCGCCATCCTAGGAATCAGTCTGGTAAACCTTCGCTGCACTCCTTCTATAGCAAGAACATGCTTCCTCAGATAAGGAGACCAAAACTGCACACAGTATTCCAGGTGTGGCCTCACCAAGGCCCTGTATAATTGCAGCAAGACATCCCTGCTCCTGTACTCGAATCTTCTCGCTATGAAGGCCAATATACCATTTGGCTTTTTTACCGCCTGTTGCACTTGTATGCTTACCTTCAGCGACTGGTGTACGAGAACACCCAGGTCTCGCTGCATATTCGCATCTCTCAGTTTATAGCCATTCAGATAATAATCTGCCTTCCTGTTTTTTCTACCAAAGTGGATAACCTCACATTTATCCACATTATACTGCATCTGCCATGCATTAGCCCACACTCAACTTGTCCAAATTACCCTGAAGCCTCTCTGCATCCTCCTCACAACTCACCCTCCCACCTAGTTTTGTGTCATCTGCAAATTTGGAGCTATTACATTTAGTTCCCTCATCTAAATCATTAATGTATATTGTGAATAGCTGGGATCCTAGCACCGATCCCTGCGGTACCCCACTAGTCACTGCCTGCCATTTGGAAAAAGACCCATTTATCTCTGCTCTTTGTTTTCTGTCTGCCAACCAATTTTCTATCCATTGCAATACACTACCCCCAATCCCATACGCTTTAATTTTACATGCTAATCTCTTTTATGTGGGATTTTGTCGAAAGCCTTCTAAAAGTCCAAATAAACCACATCCACTGGCTCCCCCTCATCAACTCTACTAGTTACATCCTCGAAGAATTCTAGTAGATTTGTCAAGCATGATTTCCTTTTCGTAAATCCATGCTGACTCTGCCCGATTCTACTACTGTTCTCTAAGTGCTCTGCTATAAAATCTTTGATAATGGACTGTAGCATTTTCCCCACTACCCACATCAGACTGACTGGTCTATAATTCCCTGCTTTCTCTCTACCTCCCTTTTTAAATAGTGGGGTTACATTAGCTACCCTCCAATCTGTAGGAATTGTTCCAGAAGATGACCACCAATGCATCTACTATTTTTAGGGCCACTTCCTTAAGTACTCTGGGATGTAGATTATCAGGCTCTGGGGATTTATCGGCCTTCAATACCATCAATCTCCCCAACACCATTTCTCTACTAATTTGATTTCTTTCAGTTCCTCCCTCTCACTAAGCCCTGTGTTTCCCAACATTTCTGGTATGATATTTGTGTCCTCCTTTGTGAAGACAGAACCAAAGCAGCATTTAATTGGTCAGCCATTTCTTTATTCCCCATAATAAATTCCCCTGTTTCTGACTGTAAGGGACCTACATTTGTCTTCAATCTTTTTCTCTTCACATACCTATAGAAACTTTTACAGTCAGTTGTTATGTTCCCCACAAGCTTGCTCTTGTATTCTATTTTCCCCTTCTTAATCAATCCCTTGGTCCTCCTTTGTTGAATTCTAAACTGCTCCCAATCCTCAGGTCTGTTGTTTTTTCTGGCAAATTTATATGCCTCTTCCTTGGATCTAATGCTATCTCTAATTTCCCTTGTAGGCAATGGTTTGGCTACCTTTCCCGTTTTACTTTTGCGCCAGACAGGGATAAACAATTGTTGCAGTTCATCCATGCGCTCTTTGAACGTTTGCCATTGCCTATCCACCGTAATCCCTAATAAGTAACGTTTCCCAATCCGTCATGGCCAACTTGCCCCTCATACCTTTAGTAGTTTCCTTTATTAAGATTCAAGACCCTTGTCTCAGAATCAACTACGTCACTCTCCATCGTGATGAAGAATTCTGTCAAGTTATGGTCGCTCGTCCGAAAGGGGTCTCAAACTACTAGATTGTCAATTATTCCTCTTTCATTACACAATACTCAGTCTAGGATGGCCTGTTCTCTAGTTGGTTCCTCAACGTATTGGTCCAGAAAACCATCCTGTATACACTCTAAGAATTCCTCCTCTACGGTATTGTGACTAATTTGATTTGCCCAATCTATATGCAGGTGAAAGTCACCCATAATTACAGATGTTCCTTTATCGCATGCATCTCTAATTTCCTGTTTAATGCCATTCCCACATCACCACTACAGTTTGGGGGTCTATATACAACCCCCACTAATGTTTTTTGCCCCTTGGTGTTTCTCAGCTCTACCCATACAGATTCCACATTGTCAGAGCTAATATCTTTCCTCACTATTGCGTTAGTTTCCTCTTTAACCAGCAATGCAACTCCACCACCTTTTGCTTTTTGTCTGTCTTTCCTAAATAGTGGTTAGCACCGCGGCCTCACAGCTCCAGCGACCCGGGTTCAATTCTGGGTCCTGTCTGTGTGGAGTTTGCAAGTTCTCCCTGTGTCTGCGTGGGTTTTGCCGGGTGCTCCGGTTTCCTCCCACCACCAAAAGACTTGCAGTTGATAGGTAAATTGGCCATTATAAATTGCCCCTAGTAGAGGTAGGTGGAAGGGGAATATAGGGACAGGTGGGGATGTTGTAGGAATATGGGATTAGTGTAGGATTAGTATAAATGGGTGGTTGATGGTCGGCACAGACTCAGTGGGCCTGTTTCAGTGCTGTATCTCTTATTAAAAAAAAATGCTGAATATCTCTGGATGTTCATTTCCCATCCCTGGTCACCTTGCAGCCGTGTCTCTGTAATCCCAATTATATCATACCCGTTTACATCTATTTGCACGATTAATTCATCCACTTTATTGCGAATGCTCCACGCGTTAATGCGCAAAGCCTTAAGGTTTGTCTTTTTAACGTTACTTGTCCCCTTCCCACTATTTTTCACTGTGGCCCTGTTTGATTCTGGCCCTTGGTTTCTCTGCCTATCACTTTTCTTATTCCCCTTACTGTCTTTTGTTCTTGTCTTTGATTCCCCCCCCTGCTCTGACTCCTTGCAAAGGTTCCCATCTCCCTGCCATTTTAGTTTAAACACTCTCCAACCATTCTAGCAAATACTCCCCCTAGGCCATCAGTCCTGGTCCTGCCCAGGTGTAACCTGTCCAGTTTGTACAGGTCTCACCTCCCCCAGAACCAGTTCTAATGCCCCAGGAATCTAAAACCCTCCCCCTCCCATCATCTCCTCAGCCACGTATTCATCCGATATATCTTGCTATTTCTACTCTGACTGGCATGTGGCACTGGTAATAATCCTGAGATCACTACCTTTGAGCTCCTACTTTTCAACTTGCTTCCAAGCTCCCTATATTCTGCTTTTAGGACCTCATCCTTTTTTTTTAACCTATGTCGTTTGTACCAATGTGTACCACGACCACTGGCTGTTTACCCTTCCCTTCACAATGTCCTGTAACCGCTCTGAGACATCCTTGACCCTAGCACCAGGGAGACAACATACCATCCTGGAGTCTCTCTTGCGGCCACAGAAATGCCTATCTATTCCCCTTACAATAGAATCCCCTATAACTATTGCATTCCCACACTTTTTACTCCTTCCCTGTGCAGCAGAGCCAACCATGGTGCAACGAATTGGGCTGCTGCTGCTTTCCCCTGAGAGGCCATTCTCCCCAACAGCATCCAAAGCAGTATACCTGTTTTTCAGGGGAGTAGCCACAGGAGATTCCTGAACTGCCTGCCTAGTCCTCTTGCTCTGCCTGGTGGTCACCCATTCCCCTGCTGCCTGTGGGGTCTGAGCCTGTGGTGTGACCACCTCTCTATATGTGCTACCCACGATACTCTCCGCCTCATGAATGCTCCACAGTGTCTCCAGTTGCCGCTCCAGCTCCAAAACCCGAGCTTCCAGGAGCTGTAGCTGGAGACACTTCCTGCACACATGCTGGTCCTGGGCACTGGAATTGTTCCCGGCTTCTGACATGGAGCACGAGGAGCACACCATGGCTTTGAGCTCTCCTGGCATGACTTAATCCTTTAAATTAAATTAAATTAAACTTTCTGGAAGATCTTAATATCCAATAATATCGGTTACTGTAGGGTCCTTCTTCCCTGGTCCTCGTTACTACCGAACTCCCTAAAAAAAAACGCACTACTTACTATATTTGAAATAAACTTTACACTTTTAAACTTTTCTTACCTGAGATACTTACCCAGCTATTTAGAGCTATTCCCTAACAGCAGTGACTCACCAACCAATCACCTTGCAGCTCTCCTGTGACATCACTGTTGGCTTTTTTTTTTCCAAAACTCCTTCCCGCTGCCGCTGTACTTTTAAACTCTGCTGGTCTCACTCAGTCTCGCTCCTTCCTGCTGCCGCTGCACTTTTAAACTCTGCCGGTCTCACTGAGCCTCGCTCCTTCCCGCTGCACTTTTAAACTCTGCCGGTCTCACTCAGTCTCGCTCCTTCCCGCTGCCACTGCACTTCTAAACTCTGCCGGTCTCACTCAGTCCTAAGTGGCCTACCTCTTATTCTGAGACTGTGTTCTCTGGTTCTAGACCCCAGAGCCTGAGGAAACATCCTTACTACATCTACCTTGTGGAGCCCTGTGAGAATTTTGTCTGCTTCAGTGAGATCACCTCTCATTCTTTGAAACTCTAGAGTATAGGCCCAGTGTCCTTAATCTCTCCTCATAGGAAAATGCTGCCATCCCAAGAATCAGTCTGGTGAACCTTTTGTTGCACTCCCTCTATGGCAAGTATATCCTTCCTTGGGTAAGGAGAACAAACTGTACACAGTACTCTAGGTATAGTCTCACCAAGGTTCTATACAATTGCAGCAAGACTTCTTTACTCCTGTACTCAAATCCTCTTGTAGTAAGGGCTAACGTACCATTTGCCTTCCTAATTGCTTGCTGCACCTGCATTTTAGCATTCAGTGACTTATTAACCAGGACACCAAGGTCCCTTTGGACATCAACACTTTTCAGTCTCTCACCATTTAAGAAATACTCTGCATTTCTGTTTTTCCGACCAAGTGGTAACTTCACATTTTTCCACATTGTATTCCATCTGCCATGTTCTTGTGCACTCATTTAGCCTGCCTAAATCTCTTTGCATCCTCCTCACAACTCACATTCCCTAGTTTAGTGTCGTCAACAAACTTTGAAATATTACATTTGGTCCCCACATCCAAATCATTGATATAGATGGTGAATAGCTGGGGCTCAAGCACTGATCCTTGTGGCACCCCACTAGTCACAGCCTGCCAACTTGAGAATGACCTGTTTATTCCTACTGTTTTCTGTCCATTGACCAATTCTTAATCCATGCCAGTACATTACCCCAATCCCAAGTGCTCTAATTTTGTTTACTAACCTCTTGTGTGGGATCTTACCAAAAGCCTTCTGAAAATCCAAAACACCACATCCACTGGTTCCCCCATATCTATTCTGCTACTTATATGCTCGAAAACCTCCTGTTTTGTCATTCATGATTTCCCTTTCATAAATCCATGTTGACTCTGCTCAATCCTTCTGTTATTTTCTAAGTGTCCAGTTATCACATCGTTTAGAATAGATTCTAACATTTTCCCTACAACTGATGTTAGGCAACAGGTCTGTAGTTTTCCATTTTCTCTCTAGGTAGAACTAGGGTTGAGGGTAGCAAGACATGCCAGCTGGGGGGAATTGAGAGGCCAGATCTCGAGGACTGAAAATATATACAATCAGTCATTTTTGTGTGAGTCCCCCTACCACTTTTGTTTGTATACAAGTGAAAATCATATCCCGGTATCTTTTCCTATTCTGTTAGTGGAATGGACTGTTACAGTTATAGTATCTTGATAACCCCTCAGTCTGAGGAACAAATCGTGACTGTGCTTTTCTGCTGTTTTTTTGTTTTTAAAAAAAAAACAGCAGTTCAAATGTTTAGATGAGCAATAGTTTAATAAATAAAAACAGGAAGTGCTAGAAATACTCCGCAGGTCAGGCAGCATCTGTGGAGAGAGAAGCAGTGTTAACGTTTCAGGTCTGTGTCCTGAAATACACTCTCATTAACTCTGCTTCTCTCTTCACAGATGCTGCCTGACCTGCTGAGTATTTCCAGCACTTTCTGTTTTTATTTCAGATTTCCATCCAGCATTTGCAGTATTTTGCTTTTATATTAGTTTAATAAAAATGTATTTTATTTTGATTTTCATATTGACCTTTTTTGTGTTTTGCAATGTAAATTTGAAATGTTTCTCGTTGGTACCCAATGGCAATGCACTTGAGTTGCCATCCTTTTAGCCTGCAAGAGAGAGTGCAGTAAAAGGGTTTGCGAATAATTTCCAAAGTTCAGCTTTTTCGTCTGCTGGTTGGAAACAGTTCTTCTTTGGCCTCCTTGTCTCGAGAGACAATGGGTAAGCGCCTAGTGGTGGTCAGTGGTTTGTGAAGCAGCGCCTGGAGTGGCTATAAAGGCCAATTCTAGAGTGACAGATTCTTCCACAGACGCTGCAGATAAAATTGATTGTCGGGGCTGTTACACAGTTGACTCCTTGCGCTTCTGTCTTTTTTCCTGCCAACTGCTAAGTCTCTTCGCCTCGCCATTCTTTAGCCCCGCCTTTATGGCTGTCCACCAGCTCTGGCGATCATTGGCAACTGACTCCCACGACTTGTGGTCAATGTCACAGGACTTCATGTCGCATTTGCAGACATCTTTAAAGTGGAGACATGGACAGCCGATGGGTCTGATACCAGTGTCGAGCTCGCTGTACAATGTGTCTTTGGGGATCCTGCCATCTTCCATGCAGCTCACTTGACCAAGCCATCTCAAGCGCTGCTGGCTCAGTAGGGTGTATATACTGGGGATGTTGGCGGCCTCGAGGACTTCTGCGTTGGAGATACGGTCCTGCCACCTGATGCCAAGTATTCTCCGGATGCAGTGAAGATGGAATGAATTGCGACATCGCTCTTGGCTGACATACGCTGTCCAGGCCTCGCTGCCGTAGAGCAAGGTACTGAGGACACAGGCTAGATACATTCGGACTATTGTGTTCCGTGTCAGTGCGCCATTTTCCCACACTCTCTGGGCCAGTCTGGACATAGCAGCGGATGCCTTACCCATGCGCTTGTTGATTTCTGCATCGAGAGACAGGTTACTGGTGATAGTTGAGCCTAGGTAGGTGAACTCTTGAACCACTTCCAGAGTGTAGTCGCCGATATTGATGGTAAGAGCATTTCTGACGTCCTGTCCCATGATGTTCGTTTTCTTGAGGCTGATGGTTAGGCCAAATTCGTTGCAGGCAGCCACAATCCTGTCGAAGTGTGTCTGCAGACACTCTTCTGTGTGGGATATTAATGCAGCATCATCAGCAAAGAGGAGTTCCCTGATGAGGACCTTCCGTACTTTGATCTTTGCTGTAAGACGGGCAAGGTTGAACAATCTGCCATCTGATCTTGTGTGGAGGAAAATTCCTTCTTCTGAAGACTTGAACGCATGTGAGAGCAGCAGGGAGAAGAAGATCCCAAACGGTGTAGGTGCGAGAACACAGCCCTGTTTCACGCCACTCAGGATAGGAAAGGGGTCTGATGAGGTACCGCTATGCTGAATTGTGCCGTTCATATTATCATGGAATGAGGTGATGATACTTAGTAGCTTTGGTGGAAATCCGATCTTTGCTAGTAGTCTGAAGAGACCGCATCTGCTGACGAGGTCAAAGGCTTTGTTGAGATCTATGAAAGCAACGTAGAGGGGCATCTGTTCGCAGCACTTCTCTTGTAGCTGGTGAAGGGAGAACAGCATGTCAGTGGTGGATCTCTTTGCTCGGAAGCCACACTGTGCCTCAGGGTAGACACGTTCAGCCAGCTTCTGGAGTCTGTATAAAACGACTGGAGCGAAGACGTTCCCCACTATGCTGAGCAGGGAGATTCCACGGTAGTTTTTGCAGTAACCGCGGTCACCCTTGTTCTTATAGAAGGTGATGATATTGGCATCGCGCATGTCCTGTGGTACTGCTCCCTCATCCGAGCACAGACAAAGCAGTTCATTGAGTGCTGAGAGTATAGCAGGCTTGGCACTCTTGATTATTTCAGGGGTAATGCCATCCTTCCCAGGGGCTTTTCCACTGGCTAGAGAATCAGTGGCATCGCTGAGTTCAGATTTCCGAACAGTATTACACAATAATAGTCTTTTTGCTTGTTTAAACATGGAACGCTATTAAGGATGAGAAAAGGAACTTGTTTTAATTTTTTTTTTAAAAAGTTATTCTGAAAAATATGTGGTTTCAATTCTTGGGGCATGCAAAACAGCTAGACACCTCCTGGAGTAGTGGGAAGGGTGCTGTGGAGGACGGTACAATAAACAGTATAAAATATATTGCATATTTTTAGGTCCAAATGTATAATTGAGTAATTCAGATTTGAACTTTACAAGAATCGGTATCATTTAATTAAGTAAAATAAAATATTTTAATTCCACAAATTTTTTCTTTGTTTTATCAGAACATGTCATTCACAGTGATGCTGTTTTTAGCCAAGAAAATAAGTATTTCTTGACGCAGACTGAGCAGTACGAATCAGCTGTGAAAAGAGCCGTACATCTGCAGCAGAAGATGAAGGAATTGGGCTGGACTGATGATGGACCAGAGATGCAGTTTGCTATTGGGTATATTTTTGCAACAAAATATGCAACTATATTTTTTTTCTGAGAGCTCTTTTACAGAAATTTTACTTTTCTCCTTCCCCTATTGCAGTATCGACAGAAAGAGATCTACTATCAGGCTTGCACCAGTTCTGCACTGGAACTGGCCTGTGGGAGGTGCATGAGAAGTGTCTGGATACAAATTTTCGTATCTGTAGAAAAATTCCAACCAGATGCTGCTGCACAGGGTCATAGCTAAATTCATTTGGTGGAGAGCATGTCCACAGATATTTATTGGCAATGTGAAGCATAGTTGCCAATCTATCTTATGTCAGTGAGAATGTTGATTTAAATTATAAATATATCATATTTAAGATCACCAAATCGGTAGTGTATGGCAAGGCTTCATTTATTGAAGAATGGAGTAGCAGTAGACCACAAAACTGTCAAGCTTCAGTTTCAAGCCCTTATCTGGAGACTGCAATGCACAGTCAGCAGACTGGAGTTATAGGGCTGGATGTTCCCAGCCCTTTGAGGACTGGCTGGGAGGCGGGAAGGCTGGCAAGATGGCGTGGGTAGGTGGCAGGGGGTATGCCTATCATCTTGCCGCTGTGCCATCTTGCCAGCAGTGGGAAAGGTGACAGACAGCTCACATGCTCAGAGCCCTGTTGAGCCACTTAAGTGGCCAATTAAAGGCCTCTTCCTGCCTCCACTGGCATTTTACCACCAGCGGTGGGCCCTCCACTCCATGGGGAGACTGCCAGATAAACCCTGGCGGCCTCCCGGGGGGGCATCCTTTTTTGGGCACTCTTTGGCCCACGTAGGGGCCCCCCCCCCCCCAGCAGCAACGACCGCGCCCATGGCAACGGCGCCTCCTGCCCTCACCAATACCCCTCCCCCTCCTCCCCTTGCCAGTGCCTGCCTGCCTGACCCCACACCCCACTTACCTCATTGTGAGGGCACACATCCATTGATCCACTCTCCTGCTATAGCTCCAGCAGTGGCCACCACACCTAGCGGCGCTTTTGAGATGCCAGTCCTCTGGCCAGCAGCTCGGGGGCGGGCTGCTGTACTTAATAGGGATGGCTGCCCTGGTGGCAGCCAACTAATTGCAGCCTGGGTGCTGCTGACCACTGAAGTGGGCTTGTCCTATGCTTTTGGGCCCGGCAGTGGGACCCCTGCCACCAGCACTAAATGCAGTCCAAATAGCTGACTCGTCATCCAGGTCATTCTGCGATCATCCACAAAGTAGCTAAGCATGTATGTACTCAGAGGTATACACTCTTGTGCTTTTACCTGTGCTTCAGTTTATACATGGAATAATGGACTGCTTGATTATTTTATAAACAATTTCAGGTGAATCTGGTTTTCCACTGCACCCAGTGCAAATTCAGACCAGGGTGAAATGGGGTGTTGATACCTCTTGACTTCCGTCTGCTTTAATAGTCAGTTCAGACCAGACTGACAAGTTGTCTTCGGAATTTCATGTCATTGCTTTAACCCAAAAGTGGGACTGAAGCTGTAGTGGTAGTTTTGGTGAGCTAGAGTCCTGGAATATACAGGACCAGTAAAGACTATTCAAGTTTGTGATTGGTCCGAGTGTCTAGGAAATACAACCCACGTTATCTTCTCAAATCTGTCACCATCTCTTTGTATCATAAAATTCAAGAATCAGCCCCACTGCCACACCTGCAATCTATTCTATACATACACCATGCTCTGTAAAGTAATTAAATCCAAATTGTCTTTTCAGAATTTCTGTTCTAAGTTTGAAGCTATGCCCTCTTGTAGATCGTACGTTAAACATATTGATATTGTTATGACCATGGCAGGAGCAACACACTATCAGTTCAATCCTGTCACTCCACAGGTCACAGCATATTATTAAATGTTTTCCACCCAACCGGAAAACAGCCAAATTAAACACTCTAGTAACCTCCAGAATAAAACAGACCAAACCAGGTATCTTCAGACAACAACAAATTAACTATTTATTGAAAAACTAAATCTAAACGCTATTAAGATAAACCTATGTCTAAAGACCTTATAACTTCTTTTAATCTAACTCCCCATTCACACACATACACTCAAAAAGAACAGTAGTTAACTGGTTTCAAAAGTGGTGTTTTTAAAAAAAATTAGCTATCTTAAGAATAAATAAATAAGTCTTTGTGGGTTACGTTCCTGATGGATGAGGTATTCTAATGTGAAAATAATCAAAGGCTACTTGAAGTCTTCACACGGATTTGATGAAACAGTCTGTGTTTGATAGGCATTCAAGCTCTTTGGCTATAGCAGGCATCAAACAGTTCTTTCAACAATGAGCACAGCAATCAGTCAACTTGAATTTTTAAAACTGAGTCTCTCTCAGTTGAAACTTTGCTTCAGATTCCAGCACGTTCAATCAGTCAAGAGAGATTCAATCTTGAAGCAAATACTTCCTGGCTTGGAAGTAAAGAAAAGGAATTTTACTACCTTCAGCAATACAAACGGTCTCTTGAAAAAAGGAGGCTTTTTTTTTTAGGCAATCAACTCAGCCCATAGCTCCCTGTAGATTTTCTTCAGTAGCACGCCTTGCTGGAAAGTCTCTCAAAACAAACCAGTTCAGACCATTTTTTGCCAGTTTTACACACAGTTTAGTGGAAACATGATACCAAGTGACCTCTCTCTGTCCTGTTGCCTAGGGTAACAAGTGCAGCTGTGGCACACTGTGCCCCCCGAAATCCAAAACTTCTTTCCATAGCTTAAAGGTACACTGTTTTAATCCAAGGAGAAAAATAATTGCAGTTCTGTGACAATATTTAAATTGACCACCATTTCTTCTTCTTCTTTGGCCTCCTTGTCTCGAGAGACAATGGGTAAGCACCGAGAGGTGGTCAGTGGTTTGTGAAGCAGCGCCTGGAGTGGCTATAAAGGCCAATTCTAGAGTGATAGTCTCTTCCACAGGTGCTGCAGATAAAATTGATTGTCGGGGCTGTCACACAGTTGGCTCTCTCCTTGCACTTCTGTCTTTTTTTCCTGCCAACTGCTAAGTCTCTTCGACTCGCCACGCTTTAGCCCCGCCTTTATGGTTGCCCGCCAGCTCTGGCGATCACTGGCAACGGACTCCCATGACTTGTGGTCAATGGCACAGGACTTCATATCGTGTTTGCAGACATCTTTAAAGCGCGGACATGGACGGCCGGTGGGTCTGATACCAGTGAAGAGCTCGCTGTACAATGTGTTCTTGGGGATCCTGCTATCTTCCATGCAGCTCACATGGCCAAGCCATCTCAGGCGCCACTGTCTTAATAGGGTGTATATGGTGGGGATGTTGGCTGCCTCGAGGACTTGTGTTGGAGATATGGTTCTGCCACCTGATGCCAAGGAAAGGGGCAAGATGTGAGCCCGAGACACTTTCCTCAACCGGCCGTAACGCTTTTAAAAAAAATTCTTCCTGCCAAAATGGACAATTTTACATTTTCCCACATTATACTCCATTTACCATATCTTTGCCCACTCACTTAACCTAACTGTATCCCTTTTGCAGCCTCCCTATGTCCCCTTCACAACTTACTTTCCTACCTATCTTTGTGTCATCGGCAAATTTAGCAACTGTACCTTCGGTGCCTTCATCCAAATCATTTATATAAATTGTAAAATGTTGAGGCCCCAGCACTGATCCCTGCGGCACACCAGTTGTTACATCTTGCCAACCAGAAAATGACCCATTTATGCCTACTCTCTGTTTCCTGTTAGCTAGCCAATCTTCTATCCATGCTAATATGTTACCCTACACCATGAGCTTTTATTTTCTACAATAACCTTTGATTGGCAACATATCAAATGCCTTCTGGAAATCTAAGTACAGTACATCCTCCGGTTCCCCTTTATCCACAGCACATGTTACTTCTTCAGAGAACTGCAATAAATTGGTTAGACATGATTTCCCTTTCACAAAACCATGTTGATTCTGCCTGATTACCTTGAATTTTTCTAAGTGCCCTGCTATTACATCTTTATCAATAGCTTCCAACATTTTCCCTATGATAGATGTTAAGCTAACTGGCCTGTAGTTTCCTGCTTTCTGTCTCCCTCCCTTTTTGAATAAAGGAGTTACATTGGCAATTTTCCAATCTAATGGAACCTTCCCCAAATCTAGAAAATTTTGGAAAATTAAAACCAACGTATCAACTATCTCACTAGTCACTTCTTTTAAGACTCTAGGATGATGTCCATCAGGACCCGGGGAATTGTCAGCCCGCAGCTCCAACAATTTGTTCACTACCACTCCCTGATGATTGTAATTTTCTTGAGTTCCTTGCTCCCATTTCCGGATTTACAGCTATTTCTGTGATGGTACTTGTATTCTCTTTGGTGATGACCGATGCAAAATACCTGTTCAATTCATCTGCCATCTCCTTGTTTTCCTATTATGTCCAGAAATCTGATTTCTCCCCTGTTACTCTTGTTCACATCCTCCAAACTTATCCCTAGTAAATTGAAGACTTGGTGAAACAAAGCCAGATATGAATCTTTATGCTGCTTTATTTCACAGACAGCGAGTGAGCATCCAGAGTAATAGGCAAAGTAAATTTCTCTCTGTGAAAATATGAGCAAAACATATCAAGTACTTTGTTCCTTTAGCAGGCTGACTTGCTTATTTTTGGCATTATCTTTCTTCCAGGATACTTCCAACTGGAAACTGACCACCTTTTTTTTTATTATTGTTCAAAGCTAGGGACTAGATCTCACAGTCCTTTATTTAAAACCTATTCCTTCTATTAATGTTACTAGGAAACAGAGGGGTACCTTCCAGTGCAGTGGTTCCCCAACAAGCCTTTCAATCAAACTGGTAATCAATGGTAAAATCAACCATATCCAAACATCACAAAGAAGGAAATTGCATAATTGCAAATGACATTCAGTAGGACAATAGAATAACTGAGTGCATAATACAACAAAAAAAGCCAATGATAATTGGTAATGTCAGAATATAAGGTGTTCTAATAGCTGTAATGAGATTGCACCAGTGTGATGTATTTGTTTTACACAGAAAAAAATCAAAACAAGTGTCATTAACAGTGAACAGTAACTGTGCTTCTACCTGGCTTTAGGGCTCTGGGACGAAATGTGGCTTTTCAGATTCACAGTGAAGTCTTTATACCAACCATCACAGAACTGGGAACAGATGCACAGATCGCTAAGTGGGTTCCACTGGCTAAGAATTACCAGATTATTGGAGCATATGCTCAAACAGAGCTAGGCCATGGCAAGTGGACAATTTGATATACTAATATTTGAACACTGTTTTCCAGCCCAATTATATTGTACCATTTTGTTTATGCTTTAAAATTTTACAAAATCAAACTCCAGGTCACACCACTGTTAAATGGGCTTTTAGTTTTACAAGAAAATCAGCTGCTAAGTGGAGCATTGGTTCTCCAACATACTAAAGCCAAAATCAGAGGTAGCAGTTTATATTGTAAACCCCACACAGTGAATTCTGATCTTGGTTCTGCAGTCATTCAATTAAATTCACATTGTTAATTAATCATTTTCAGAAAAGGAACGATCAGTTTAAGAACAAATTACAGGCTAATTTAATAGTAGTCTGCACCAGTAGCTGATATCTGGCTGGTTAACAAGACATTTATTGTAGTTGAGGTATTCGGATAGTTGCTGTGTTTCAATCAGGCAAGCATAGTTTTCAGTTCAGAATCTGTGTATGAACAGAAACGATGTTGGGCAGTGCTTTATTACTAACTGAACTTGACAATGCTGCTAAACCTGAGACAAGCACATTAGCTGAATCTGATATTAAATATGCAATTTGTATAAGTGACAACAACCAAAAAGCAGAGTTGCCATTTGGCAATAAATCAGTTAAATTTTTTTGTTTCCAGCTGTAATCTCTTGAACGTTTCACCTTCTCCATGTTTGAATCAGTATACCTGTTGTTCATTTTAAGGCACGTATCTTCGAGGACTAGAGACAACGGCATCCTTCGACAATTCCAGCCAGGACTTCATCCTTAACACACCAAAACTGACCTCAATAAAGTGGTGGCCTGGTGACTGTAAGCCTCTGAAATATACTACTCACTAGACTTACAAGCTATTTGTTTCTATCTATTGTTGAATTTGATCATAAAATTATTTTGAGTTGAGTAAAAACAAAATACTGTGGGTGCTGGAAATCTGAAATAAAAACAGAAAGTGCTGGAAATACTCAGCAAGTCTGGCAGCATCTGTGGAGAGAGAAACAGAGTTAATTTATTTAACTAATAAGATTTAAGAATTGAGAAAGAAAAAGGAACAGAGGAGGGTGAATTGGAGACTAATCAGATACAGAGAGAATTAAAGAGAGAGAGAGAAAGAATTAGATTGATAAAGAGAGGCGAGATAGGAAGAAAAAAAATAAAATTTTACATTTTTATCATCAGCAACAAATGACTACATGCAGAAAAGAGATTGAACTAATTATATTGTTCCTTTTCTGGGCTAGAGAGATTGTTTAGCATTGGATTATCAATTATCACACTGTTAAAAGGGTATTTACATTCTTAATTATTAGATGTAACTTTCTATGGCAAGTTTAATGGACATTTAATGTATAAATCCAGCGAGTTATTAAAATTAACAGGAAGGCTAAGGGTGAGATGCCTTTTGTCTGAGGCAAACAGTGTAGTGGTATAAATTGACTGAAAATCTGTATTTCCTGCTGTCAGTGGGTAGGTCGTCAAATCACGCTGTGGTCTTGGCTCAGCTATATACCCAGGGGACGTGCCATGGGATGCATGCCTTTGTAGTTCAGATCCGCAGCCTGGTGGACCATTCTGCATTGCCAGGTAACATGCTGTTTTGTGTTCATTTCCTGACACCTTGAAAGGCTTTTCAGCACAATGAAGCTTGCCTTGTTTTATTCTGGGAAGGATGGGTTATAATGAAGCATTATTGTCATTATAATGCAAATAAATTTGGAATGTGCTGGACCATGTAACACTTGGGAACAATATAAGTAGGGCACAAAGCCACAAAGTAGTGGTAATGCATATATAGTTCCCAATATTGCAGTTGAATTTTTTGGATTAAACATGAGCATTGCTGTTCTTCATTCTAGTAGGAAATACCTACTGGGCCACATGAGGCCATTTTCTCACCAGCACAGCTGCATATTTCACTGCAAACAAAAGAAATTTGAATACTTCCGTTCGGATTTAGTTTGCAATAACAAACATTGTTCTAGGTCTATGACTAAAATAGCACTTTGAGGGTACACAGTGGGCAGAATTTTAACTGTCAAGGGGGTTCAAGGGTGCATGGGGGGGTGGTGAAGCCTCAAAAAGTGGCTCACTTCCTGGTTTAACCCATGCCGGTGAGTAGGATATCTCTGTGGAGCTGTCATGTAAATTGTTAAAATATTTAAATATTTCCTTTCTGGGTCTCCTTTCATACCCGCTCATTCCAGGTATCAATCTAGTAAACCTCCTGTGAATCGCCTCCAACGCATTTACATCCTTAAATAAGGAGACTAAAACTGCACACAGTATTTGAGATGTGGTCTCACCAATGCCCTGTATAACTGAAGCATAACATCCTTACTTCTATTTTCAATTCCTCTCGTAATAAAGGATAGCATTCCATTAGCTTTCTTTATTACTTTCTTGGTCTGTAGCCTTGTAGGTCATGGCACTTCAAGTGTATCACAGACCACTTGGATTGTTTTTTTTCCTGCAGAGAAGTAGAGGAGGCTTCCAAATCCTTGCTAAATGCTGTTAACTAGATAATTATTCCACAGATGATCCTCAAATTTATTCCTGATAATTGATTCCACTATCTTATACGGAACAGAAGGGTTTATTACCCTTGTCACGCTAGGCCCCCACCTGCCAAGAATGAGGCACATCAATTTTGTTATGAACATTGATTTTTAACTGTTGTTGGAGCGAGGAAATGACTTGTTAAACAGATCAGTCGTGCCTGGAAATTTCTTTTTACATACTAACAGAAATCGAAGGTGAGGAATTGCATTCCAGGGCCTGCTGAGGAGGATACAATCCACAAGGGCCAGGACTGGTTAGGCCAGCTGGTCACTTGAATACCTGGCTGTTGCAGGGTTTTCTTTTGAACTGGCCACAGAGTTTGAACTCCGAGTGTCTGTTTGCTCCTGGACTGAGAAGATCTCTCTCCTGTCTGCTCCCAACTCTTTCTCTCAAGCCTCTGAATCCACTGAAGAGACATGAACCCCCTACAGCAAACAAGGTTTAAGAAGAATACTGGGGCCCCAACGAAAAGCAAGATCTACCTACAATCAAGGACTCTACAGTGAGCTTGAAGAACCATAACAACAACTCTTCAGATATTGCCTCAAACTTTCCACTTTATTTTTCTTCTTTTTTCTGTCTCTATTTGCATGTGTGTGTTGCGTATGCATGCTAGCGAGGGGTGTGTCATGTATCTGTAGGTGTCAACCGAATTAGAGTTAAAGTTCAAGTTTAATAAACTTCAACTTTTCTTCTTTAAAGATAAGAAGGTCTGTTTATGCTGGTTTCTTTGCCTTATAATTGGAAAGCAGTGAACAAGGATTCACCAAGGGGGAGCTAAAAACATGGTGTGTTTAAAATTAAACCCTGTTAGGGTAAGACCAGGTGAAGGCTGAGAGGGACCCCTAGACACATTTCCCACCTGGTCGTAACAGAAATTTGGATGCTAGTGTCTGGAATTGACCCACAGACAAACAAGTGAAATTGGAAGTGGGAAGCCAAGTTGTTCCCAATCAAAAAAAAAGAGCAAGATTTCAATACAGGTTTTTTTGTGGTTGTGTGTGCTTGAATACAAACATCTCTGCAACTGAAACTAGTAGCTCCCCAAGCTAGGGTGAAGTAACTTGGGATAAGTTAAAAGCACTGTCTGTGGAGGAGCTGAGGAAAATGGCTGAGTAGTGTGAGATCATTGTACGTGGCAAGACTAGTGGCCAACCATTTTTCCCTTGAATCTGATGAAGCAGGAACAGGGTTAGAAGCAGACACCACCGACAGGGTATTGTTAGAAAAGGTACAATTGGAACAGAGGAAACTTGAATTTGAGGAAAGAGAGAGGGAGAAAGAAAGAGCCTTCCAGAAGGAATGTGAAGAAAATGAAAGATGGGAGAAGGAACGAGAGAGAGGGAGAGAAAGAATTATCCAGAAAGAATGCGAAGAAAGAGAGCTGAAGTGACTTGAGTTAACTAGGGGGTGACAGAGTAACCCCAGTGAAAGCATGGCCAGTATAGAGGAGCATAATTCAGGGCTGGGTACAGAATTATTAAAACTAGCTTGACTAATTCCAAAATTCATTGAGGAGGAGGTAGAAGAAAAACATTTTGTGTCCTTTGAGAAACTGGCAAGGCAGCTAAAACAGCCAGCTAAGACCTGGCCTCTTTTACTGCAAAGGAAGCGAACTGGAAAAACCCATGAGGTTTATTCCCTGTTGCCAAGGAATTAAATTATGAACTGACAAAAAGTGCTATCCTCGGAGCATATGAATTGGTACCTGAAGCCTATCGCCAAAAGTTTAGAACCCTCAAGAAGCAAGCGAATCAAACGTATCTGGAGTTTAAAAGAAGTAAGCAGCTGGCTTTTGACCAGTGGCTGAGGGCTCTTAAAATCCAGCTCAGCTATGAGACTGTCAGAGAAGCAATTCTGTTAGAGGAATTTAAATATTCCCACTCTCAATAAAGACCCATGTAGAGGAGCAGCGGTTCCACAGAGCCCGGAAAGCGGCCGTTCTGGCTGATGAGTTTGCTTTAATTTATAAGTCGGTTTCCCAGGGGAGAACCTTTCCTAATCACCCCCCACAAATCCGAAAAGGACAAAGGGTGGGAAAGTGATAAGAGCCCAAGCAATGCAGGGAGAGAAAGAGAAGCAGGAGACACAGGGGTCCCTCCTCTAGCCGAAAGGGAAGATGCTGTGAGCAGGAATGAGACCTGGAGACCTGTGTGCTTCCATTGTAATCAGGCAGGGCATTTAAAAGCTAATCGCTGGAAACTAAAGGGAAAACCGGTAAGAGTTAATCAGGGCACACCCGCTCAATGAAGACAGGAACCTGATGGAAAGCACAGCAGAGCAAGCTGTGACTTTAACTACAGTAAGAGTAAGACCCAGGAAGCTTACGGCTGCGAGTGCAGGAACATTTAATAGGATTTCTGAAGGTTATCAGGGTTTTGTGTTTGAAGGGAAAGTAAACCCATACCCCTCGAGTGAGGCAAGCAAGCCCATAGTAATTCTCAGGGACACAGGGGTCACTAGATCCCTGTTAGTGGGAAACGGCCTGACCTTTCCCCCAGAGAGTGTAGTGAACACCAGAATGGTGGTGAATGGTACTGGAGGGCAGTGTATGCCTGTACCTGCACACCTGGTGCACCTGGAGTGCGACCTAGGTTTGGGACCGGTGACCGTAGGGATTGTCCCTATTTTGCCTGTGGATGGGGTTGACCTGCTCCTAGGTAATGTCCTGGCGGGGGTAAAGGTGGTAGCTCCCCCAGTAGTGAAAGAAAGACTGCAGGAGGTCAGAGAGACAGAGTGGTGGCAAGAGACGGACCCCTGCAGTTTCCCTGAATGTGTAGTGGATCAGGCCATGATCAAACCAGCTTCCCCAGAGGAGACTGAATTAGCACTGCAGGCAGATGACCAGGTCAGTCTGTCCGAGACTTTCTTTGGGAAGTTAGGAGACCCAGGGAGTGAATTAAATGGATTTTCCCTAGCTGAGGCTCACCGAGCCAACCCAGAATTGCGAGAGTTAGCACATGCTGCGCAGTCTGAAAGTGAAGCAGAGGAAGTCCCTGATCTCTACTTTTTAAAGAATGAGGTGCTGATGAGGAAATGGAGTTCTCCTCACAGACCTGAGAGCAAGGAGTGGACAGTAGTTCACCAGTTAGTGGTGTTGCAGAGATACCAGAGAAAAATATTAAGGGCCCACGAGACTACGGTGGGTATACGTGCCAGTATATGAAAGAGCAAAGCCCGCGTAAGACAGCGGTTTGACTGGCCAAAACACCACAAAGATGTGGTGGAGTACTGCAGGAGTTGCCACATGTGCCAGGTTGAGGGGAAACCTCAGCCTACAGTGCAACCTGCACCCTGAAGTCCTGTACTGGTGTTAGGAGGACCCTCCAGCAGAGGGCTGGTGAACTATAAGGGACCCCCGCCGAGAACAGAAGGGGATAGACAGGCACAAGGCTGGCAAACGGTTAGACAGGGAAAGGGAAAAAGTGACCAAGAGGGCAGGTTACAGGAAGTCAGGGAGGAATCTCAGATGAAAACCCCTAGTGTCCGGTCAGCCAACCCTGTAAAATGTGCAAATTTAGACCCCACATCCTCCTATGTAAATGCAGACATGAGAAGCACCCCACCAGAGTTGCTAACGGCATTTACAGGAACCTGCAGAGACAAAGAAAGACCTCTAGAGGGCACGACTAGTCGATGTGGCACATGGGAGTGCACTAGAGTCTGCACACATATCTGTAGGCGGGAGTGTCCCAGAGAACAAAGGGAAGATTAACAAAGAATCCTCCCCCGCAGTCAGAGGAAAAGGGAACCCATTCCCCCTAAAATCAAAAGCCTTTGCATGACTCAGCAAAGCACAGAAAGAGAGTTCAGGATAGACCTGCCCCCTACTTACTCTCCTGAACAAAAATTCCAACTTAGGGCTAATTAAATCTAACCATGAAAATCGGCAAACTGAAAAAAAAACTTCCCCAAGAACCACATGTTTATCGGAATGCCAAAAAAGGGGCAGTTTTAATAAGTTTGTGCCGGATTTGTGAATGAATGAGAGAAATGCATGTTTGTTTTTCTGTATCTTGTATTTTCTCTCTGCCCTTTTAATGAAATGCGCTTTTCTCAAATTGCATTTCATTCCACTGGGTATGGAGGTGTCATGCTAGGCCCCCACCTGCCAAGAATAAGGAACATCAACTTTGTCCTGAACATTGATTTTTAAATGTTGTGGAGTGAGGAAATGACTTGTTAAACAGATCAGCCGTGGCTGGAAAAAACATTTATATGCTAACAGACATTGAAGGTGAGGAAGTGCATTCCAGGGCCTGCTGAGGAGGATACAATCCACAAGGGTCAGGACTGGTTAGATCAGCTGATCACATGACTATCCAGCTGTTCCAGGGTTTTCTTTTGAACTGGCCACAGAGTTTGAACTCCGAGTGTCTGTTTGCTCCTGGACTGAGAAGATATCTCTCCTGTCTGCTCCCAACTCTTTCTCACAAGCCTCTGAATCCACTGAGGACACATGAACCCCAAGAGAGAAAAGTCTCCTACAGCGAACAAGGTTTAAGAAGAATACTGGGCCCCAACGAAAAGCAAGGTCTACCTACAATCAAGGACTATACAGTGAGTTTGAAGAACCATAACAACAACTCTTCAGATATTGCCTCAAATTTTTCCCCTTCATTTTTCTTCTCTTTTCTATCTCTATTTGCATGTGTGTTCGTATGCATGCTAGTGTGGGCGTGTCGTGTGTCTGTAGGCGTTAACCGAATTAGAGGTTAAGTTTAATAAATTTCAACTTTTCTTCTTTAAACATAAGAGAGCCTGTTTGTGCTGGTTTCTTTGCCTCATAATTGGAAAGTGGTGAACAAGGATTCACCCAGGGGGAGCTAAAAACATGGTGTGTTTAAAATTAAACCCTGTTAGGGTAAGACCAGGTGAAGGCTGGGAGGGATCCCTTGACATCTTCCTCACCTGGTCGTAATAGCCTTTATGGGGTTGTAGAACATTAATTGGGTTTTTAGTTTTCTACATCTTTTTTGTCAGCTTTCTGAATATGGGCAACCCCCTCCCTAGGGAATTTAAATTCAGTTAATTGAATAAAATCTGGAATAAAAAGCTAGCATCAGTAATGGTGACCACGAAATTACCAAATTGTCATTAAAAACACATCTGGATCAGTAATGTCCTTTCGGGAAGGAAATCTGCTACACTTAGCTGCTTCGCCTATATGTGACTCCAGACCCACAGTAATGTGGTTGACTCAAGTGCCCACTGAACTGGCCTAGCAAGATACTCATTTGTATTGTATTCAAGAAGGTGGCTCACTATGACAATTGGGGATGGGCAATAAATGATAGCCTTACCAGCAATGGCTACATCCTGTGAATGAATAAAAAGAAATACCATAGATTGTGGTGTATAAGTGGACCCGGCATCTAAGACCACACCTCTTTTCCAGCCGCAAAAGTCATATTTTTTGCATATACTCAGCATATAAGTCGAACCCCCCCCCACTTCAGCCACAACATGCTATATTCGCATTAGTAGTTAGCCTCAAATTTTCACCCCCAAATGCATGTTTTACTTACCTTAACTGGGCGTAAGGGATCAGCAGGTGATATGGGCGGTGTTGTCAAGACACGCCCACGCAGAGCAGATCCCGCATGGCAAATAACGAAGAGAAATGGGTCCTCCAGCAAAATGAATGAAGTATGAAGCTGGTTTCATGCTGAAAGTCGTAACATTTGCTAACTCGTCAAATAACTGTGCTGCAGCAAGGGAATTCACTGTTAGTGAAAAACTAGTGAGAATAGAAGAAGGAATCCACCCTGAAGAAGATGTCCAAGACCAAATGCTCCATGAGAACAGGACCAGTCACTGTCCTGACCTTGAGAAGCATGTATTGGAATGGGTCCTGAAAAATCATCAGAATGGTTACATGGTCATCAGAAATGCAATGCAAGTATAAGCACTTAAGTGGGCCAAATCAAACCCTGAGTCCAGCAAAGATTTCAGAGCAACAGCTAGTTGGTGTAGCTGCTTTATGTAACAAAAATGTTTAGTGCTGCGGTAGAAGACCATGATTGTTCAGAGACTACCAAAGGCCTCAATGCCAAAATTACCAGTTTCCAGCAATTCATCAGACAGCGGCAAAAACACAAGTACGCATTATGCCACATTGGCAACATGGTGAAACGCCCATGAATTTTGATATGCCCAGCAATTGAACTGTGGAGTGGAAAGGTTCAAAAACAGTTTTGTGAAAACTACAGGACACGAGAAGGCAAGATTCAAGGTGGTACCAGCCTGCATGGCCGATGGAATGAAATTAAAGCCTATGATCATTTTCAAATGTAAAACTATGCTGAACATCATGTTCCCTGCAGGAGCTTTTATGCATGTCCATGACAACGATTGGATGGATGAGGATGGAGTGAAGATATGGATCAATAATGTGTGGAATAGGCATCCCAGTGGCCTGCGTAAAGAATGCAGCTTATTAGTGTGGGACATGTTCAGTTCACATATAACTGATAGATCAAGAGGTGCCTGCAAAGTAATAACACCCACATTGCAGTTATACCAGCGGTCTAAAGTCCATAGTTCAACCTTTGGATGTGTGCATCAACAAGCCATTCAAGGATCATGTTCGTGCCAAATGGAATAGATGTATGGTTGATGGAGGAAAAAACCTTCACAAAGAGTGGAAATATGTGCATTGCCCTGCTTGATGTTTTATGTAGTTTCATCTTCAAATCGTGGCATGCTATTAGTGTACAAACTGTCATCAGATCGTTCAAAAAATGCGGAATATCCCATTCAATTGATGGAGAGGAAGATGATTTGTTGTGGCGGGATGATTACGAAACTGAAAGCGCCACATCTGATCCAGAGTTGGTTCCTTACGATGATGCCATAGCCAAAGTGATTCAGAATGAATCCAATGACCTCTTTGCGTTGGATGCCAAAGACAATGAATTTGACTGTTTTTAAAATGCCTTGATTCTGGTTCCAGATATCTTTGTAGAATTAACTTATTCAATATAGCATGCCACATTAATATGAATTACCAGTGAGTTTTTTCACATTTCAAAATGGCGACCTCCCACACCGGCAGATCGCATTTTATGTTCGGCATCTAAGTCAACCCCTGTGTTTGGAGGCTTCAAAGGTTGACTTATATGCCGCGAACTATGGTAAACAGATGCTATTGCTAATGTATTTTTTAAATGTGGTTCCAGGTATCAAAATTGGAGATATTGGACCAAAGATGGCCTTCAATCACATTGACAATGGATATTTAATGTTGCAAAATGTTCACGTCCCCAGGGAAAATATGCTGAGCAGATACAGTGAGGTAAATAACTGGTTCTCAGCATAAATTCTTAACTGGGGTTTTTCAATAATCTTTTAAAAAAATTTGTTCATGAGATGTGAGCATAACTGGAAAGGCCAGTATTTATTGTCCTTGAGAAGGTGGTGATGAGCTGCCTTCTTGGACCGCTGGAGTCCATGTGCTGTAGGGACACCCACAGAGCTGTTGGGGAGTGAGTTCTTCTTGTTTAAAAGTCCACTTTGTTAATTGTCTTTCTAACAGACTAAGAGTGTGCAATATTTACCTGTAAGTGCACAGAGCATTGTGCAAATATATGTTTCTGAGAAATCTGAAAGTAAAATGAACAATTTATATCTTTATAAAATAAAATACAGGCTATATAGGTAGGAGAAACTATGAATGCAGAAAATCTCCAAATAAAAGCTGAAAATACTTGAAATGCATAGCTGATCCATTATTATCTGAGGTTTTTTGAAAATTCATTCTGGTGATGGTGGGCCTCTTTCTTGAACTGCAGCAGTCTTTGTGATGAAAGTGCTCCCACAATGCTATTAGGTAAGGAGTTTCAGGATTTTGACCCAACGACGATTAAGGACTGGTGATATATATCCAAATCAGAATGGTGTGTGACGTGGAGGGGACCTTGGAGATGATGGCGTCCTCATGAGTCTACTGCCCTTGTCCTTTTAGGTGATAGAAGTTGCCCATTTTTGGAGATGTTGTCGAAGAAGCTTTCGCAGGTTGCTGCAGTGAATCCTGTAGATAGTTGTAATATTAGTCCCTTGAAACGAGGATGCCATCTGCCAGGCTTCATGATTTGTGTGTCATCAGGTGATTCAGTAAGCCAATTCTGGAGCCATAGGTCTTTGGGCAGAGAGGACAGGCGATGCCCTGAGGAAGGGGTGTTCTGAAGCCAGGGCTCTGCTCTTTACTTCCGCTTTTATCACTTCTCTGCAGCAGAGTTTATGCAGTCAGTTTCCGACTGTGTTGATACTTGGTGGATGAGGCAATGCCACATGGTACGCTTTGTGGCAAGTTCCTCCTGAGCACCAATGTCGGTCAATTTGTCCTCTTATCAATGAGGCCTTCACGGTGTCCTTAAAATGTTTTCTCTGCCCTCCTTGAAATTAGGTGCTGTCCTTAAGTTATGAGAAGGGGATCTGCTTCGGAAGTCGATTATTTGGCATGTGGATACAGTGTCCAGACCAGCGGAACTGATTTTACATAATCATGCTAGCGATGCTGTCGGAATTAGCTTCAGTGAGGATGCTGGAGTTTGTTCACCTGTCTTCCCACATGACCTTTCAGTATCCTGTGGCGATGCCGCTGGTGGAAATTCTCCAGCGCCCGGACGTGCCATTGGTAGCTGACCCAAATCTCTCTGCCATATAGAAGGGTAGTGACAGCAAAAGCATTGTAGAGTAAAGCCTTTGTCCTCTTTTGGCAATCTCTGTTGTTGAAGACCCAGTTGTACAATATTTGGAAGGCTGTGCTAGCACAGCTGATCCTCTTCACTTTGTTGAGCGTTCGAGAAAGGCAGCTGCTGAGATATGAGGAGTGTTCAACAACTTCTAAGTTTTCTTATTAATATCAGTAGCTGGAGGTGTAGATGCCTGTCTGGGGGAGGGCTGGTGGAGGATTTGGTCTTGCTGATGTTGAGTGAGAGACCAACCTTTTTATATGTGGAGTTGAAGAGGTCAAGGGTAGTCTGAATGTCACTTGTATTGTGGGGCACAACTACACAGTTGTTGACATATTGTAAGTCGTGGATATGCTGGAGAGTCACTTTAGCCTTGGCTGTCAGCCCGTTGGGGGGGGGGGGGGGCATTTGGCAGTTGCAATGCTTTGAATGTCATGGGGAGCTCATTAGAGTCTCTCTTGTGAAAAGAGGAAGATAGAATAATGTTTTGGGTGTTACTGTTCTGAACCTGTACAAATGGTGAGGACAGTAACTCATGCTGAATGTGCACATGCTAAAAGCAGCTTTAAGTTTCAGTTCTAAAGCCTCCACTAAATACTGCTACCCTGGCGATATGCCAGTCCTGTCCTGTAGAATGTAAATAATATGTATATTTCATCACATGGTACAATGTTCTGTATTTCAGACTGTTGATAGCTCCTTGTTGCACTTTACTGAATTAGAAATACCAGTTTTGCATTAATGACATTCCAGGTTACTTCAGATGGCAGCTATCTTAAGCGAGGATCTGACACAATCAATTACATCACTATGGTGTTTACTCGTGTGTGGATATTATCGAGACATATGGTGGCTGCTCTTTCTAAAGCCTGTGTTATTGCTATTCGATATTCTGTTGTGAGACGGCAGTCAAAATTAAAGCCTGGGTATGTCCAATTTAATGTGATTTAGTAAATATTGTAGGGAAAGAATGGGTTTGCTTATTTGTTTGTTGGCTTTTCTTTAAAGTGTTTTTATTGCTGCAGGTTTTATTTCCAAACTAAAAGTAACACAACTGTGGGAACTTTGTCAGATTTTTGATCTGAAAGCTGTTTTGTTGGAAATACAGAAAAAATCTCTGAACAGTATGTTTCAGTGATAATCACTGAAAGAATGTAAGTATTTTTAAGACCAGAAAAGATCATGAGTTCCGAAGAAGGGTCACTGACCCGAAAC
Organism: Heterodontus francisci; assembly: GCF_036365525.1. Taxonomy (NCBI): domain Eukaryota; kingdom Metazoa; phylum Chordata; class Chondrichthyes; order Heterodontiformes; family Heterodontidae; genus Heterodontus; species Heterodontus francisci. The sequence continues at coordinate 54,334,037 of NC_090389.1, forward strand.
GTTAACTCTGCTTCTCTTTCCACAGATGCTGCCAGACCTGCTGAGTGATTCCAGCATTTCTTGTTTTTGTTTCAGATTTCCAGCATCTGCAGTATTTTCCTTTTATTTCAACAAACTCACTGTTTGGCTGATGGATAAATCCACTTACATACTTTCTCACCATATCCTTTGATCCCTTTTCGTTCCTGAAATGTATCTAATTGTCTTGATGCCAGTTACACTGCTTGAAAGCTTTTCTCTATACCTTATTCCACAAGTCTATTACACTTCGTGAAAAAGAGTTCGACCTGGCATTCTTTCTTACTCTTAAATTCTTAATTTTTAATTGTGTGCTGTTGTATTTGAACCCTTAACCAAACTGAACTCTATGGCTTGTTCATTTTCAACAGTCATCTCCATAATATGAAGAACTTCAATTACGTTGGCACAAATCCTCCTCTTTTTCAAAGAAAATAAGCCTAATTTTTGTAACCTTTCCTGATATCTATGTTCCTTGTACGCAGAATCATCTTGGTTGCCCATCTTTGTACTCTTTCATAGACAAAATCCATCCTGCAATCTGGTGATAACTGGATGCAGTACACCAAGTGGGGTCTGACCAACATCTTATACAGTAATAGTACAACCTATTTAGATTCTACTCCATCCCTCTGCTATTACTTATATTCTTTTTTTTCACTGCAGCAAGTCCTGAGTTTTAACTAATGTTCCTATTAGCAAGGCATCACTTAACTGAATTGTCACAAAATAATGCTTTTATTGAGAAAAGGGAACCAGTTCCTGTAGGAAAACCTCTAACAAAAATAAAGCTTTGTCAAAGATTAACCAGTTAAAAGGACAGATAATATGTGGGCTGATTCAACTTGTGTATTAACATTGAGCTTTGAGAATAATGATTTTGAAGTTTTGATCTGCCCTTAGTGAAATGGAAGCAAAAATTCTAGACTACCAGACCCAGCAACAGAAGCTTCTTCCTCAGCTAGCAACAACTTTTGCCTTTCATTTCATGGCCTCAACCTTGGAAGCTTTTTGCAACCAAGTGAAGGTACAGATCAAAACCAAGGGAAAGGACTCATTGCTGTCTGAGGTAAGATAATTCATCTTAATGCTAACAGACAAATTTAGGATTTTACAGGCATACCAACGTCTTCTCCGAGCAATAATGAGGGCTGAAACAACTTCATTTGCAGGACTGTCCTTTAAAAGAATTGATAGGAAAAGTATAAGCAATACCATCACTTATCTGCTATTGTATATGATCTGTGGCTGATTTCCAGAAGCACTGCTTGTGGTGCATGAGCCAATATGCTGTTTGATGCTAAGTAATGTACAATATATTATAGTGCTCATGGCTTATGGTGACTCCACATAGGTGAAATAGCATTTTTACTACAATTATCACTGGAGGGTTAGTGTTATTTTAGTACTGCACTAAAGTGTCAAACTGGATTATGTGCTCAAGTCCTGGAGTAGAGGGGAGGCAGTGGGGTAGTGGTAATGTCACTGGACTAGTAGTCCAGCAGCCCAGGCTAGTGCTCTAGGGATATGGGTTCAAATCCCACCATAGCAGATGGTGAAATTTGAATTCAGTTAATAAATCTGGAATTAAAAAGCTAGTCTAATGATGACCATGAAACCATTGTTGATTGTTGTAAAAACCAGTCTGGTTCACTAATGTCCTTTAGGGAAGGAAATCTGCCTTCCATACCTGGTCTGGCTGACATGTGACTCCAGATGCACAGGAATGTGATTGACTCATAAATGCCCTCTGAGATGGTGTAGCAAGCAACTCAGTTCAAGGGCAATTAGGGATGGGCAATAAATGCTGGCACATCCCATGAATGGATTTTTTTTTTAAAGTCCTGGAGTGGGACTTGAAACCCCTGGCCTTCTGACTTAGAGGCAGAACTGCTGCCACTAAGCCAAGCTGACATTAACTGTAGAAGTGTTGGAAAATATCTGAAAAGAATGCATAGCCTATTCATTTTAGACATATTAAACAGCAGCATTTCTGGGTAAAGTAAAAGAGACTTAAATTGCTGTGATGCATCAACTTCATTCTGCTGGTTAAAGAAAAAAGATTTTTTTACCCATCATTGGAGCTTTGCAAAGTTGAAGTCATTTATGCACGAGGAATCAGTTCCCTAAAGGAGATGGCATTGACCACGCTTTTCAATCTTATCTCAGAAAAGATGAAAGTTTAGAGTCTGAAAGTGCTTAATAGTATCAGTTTTCATCTCCCAGTGTGATGGGCAGAATACAGAGACTGAGGGATCAGATGATTCCTTTTGAGCAGTTAATATGAAACTCTGTAGATAGTTTAATAAACTAGCAACATTATTAAATTCAAAATCTGGAAAGATCACCAGTAAATTTAATTTCAGAATGTTATGGTGTACAGATCTAATCTGTTTTTATTTCTTGGTCCTTTTTTCTCTTCAACTGCATCTCAGAATCTTTAACCTCTCAGTCTTTGCGACCTGACAAAAATATGTATTGAATATTTTAATATTTCTTGGACTTCGTTTCTAGGATTTTAGCTGTGTTATACTCTGAATAACATGAGCAAAAACCCTCCTTTATAGTGAATCCTGCTGTTGAAAATCCTCTAGTTCACCTTGAACACCTCACGAAGCTGGTTTTCCCAGTTTAAGCATGGGCCTGCTTCAAAACAGAAACACACCTGGTTCCTGAGTCCAGCTGTTAGCAAAGCCATCAGTTTTCTGAAAGCCAACTGACTTTTCCAAAAGCCAACTCCTTGTCTTGCATTCAAAAAAATCAATTCCCAAATTATAAGTTACCTCTAGAAAACTAATATAAACCATGAACATAAGAACATAGGAGTAGGCCATTCAGCCCATCGAGCCCGCTCCGCCATTCAACACGACCATGGCTGATCATCCACTTTTTCCCACACTATCCACATATCCCTTTATGTCATTGGTATTTAGAAATCTGTCAATCTCTGCTTTCAACATACTCAGTGACTGAGTTTCCGCAGCCCTCTGGAGTAGAGAATTCCAAAGATTCACAACCCTCTGAGTAAAGAAATTTCTCCTAATCTCGTTCCTAAGTGGCTTCCCCCTTATTTTGAAATTGTGTCCCCTGGTTCTAGACTCCCCAATCAGGGAAAACATCTTACCTGCATCTACCCTGTCTATCCCTTTTAAGTATTTTGTAGATTTCAATGAGATCACCTCTCACTCTTCAAAACTCTAGAGAATACAGGCCCAGTTTCCCCAATTTCTCTTCATCGGACAGTCCCTCCATCGCGGGAACAAGTCTGGTGAACCTTTGTTGCACTCCCTTTATGGCAATAATATCCTTCCTGAGGTAAGAGAACCAAAACTGCACACAGTACTCCAGGTGCGGTCTAACCAAGGTTCTATACAATTGAAACAAGACTTCACTACTCCTGTACTCAAATTCTCTTGCGATAAAGGCTAACATACCATTAGCCTTCCTAATTGCTTGCTGCAAGTTAGCTTTCAATGACATGGACACCCAGGTCCCTTTGTACATCGACACATCTATTCCTCCTACTAAAGTGGATAACCTCATATTTTTCCACATTATATTCCATCTGCCACGTTCTTGCCCACTTATTTAGCCTGTTCAAATCCCCTTGAAACCTCTCTGCATCCTCCTCACAACTCATTCCCACCTAGTTTTGTGTCATCTGTGAACTTGGAAACATTACATTTGGTCCCCACATCCAAATCATTGATATATTGTGAACAGCTGGGGTCCAAGTACTGATCCTTGCGGTACCCGCCTAGTCACGGCCTGCCAACACAAGAATGACCCATTTATTCCTACTCTCTGTTTTCTGCCTCTTAACCAATCCTTAATCCATGCCAGTATATTACCTCCTATCCCATGTGCTTTAATTTTGCTAACCAACCTCCTATGGGGGACCTTATCAAAAGCCTTCCGAAAATCCAAGTATACTACATCCACCAACTCCCCTTTATCAATTCTGTTTGTAACATCCTCAAAAAACTCCAGGTTCTTCAAACATGATTTCCCATTCATAAATCAATGTTGACTATGCCCAATCATATCACTATTATCCAGGTGTCCATTTATCGCATCCTTTAGAATAGATTCTAGCATTTTCCCTACTACTGTTGTAAGGCTAACAGGTCTGTCGTTCCCTGTTTTCTCTCTCGCTCCCTTCTTAAATAGTGGGGTGACATTTGCGACCTTCCAATCTGCAGGAACCATTCCAGAATCTCTAGAATTTTGGAAGATGATCACCAATCCATCCACTATCTTCGTAGCTACCTCTTTCAACACTCTGAGATGTAGAATATCAGGTCCCAGGGACTTATCAGCCTTCAGCCCCATTAATTTCTCCAGTACAAACTTCTTACTAATACTAATTTCCTTCAATTCATCATTCACCCTCGTCCCTTGGATCTCTAATTCTGGGAGCTTTCTTGTATCTTCTTCAGTGAAGACAGACACAAAGTAATCATTTAGTTTCTCTGCTATTTCTCTATTCCCCATTATAAATTATCCTGACTCTGCTTGTAATGGACCCACATTTGTCTTAGCCAACTGTTGCCTTTTTACATACCTAGAGAAGCTTTTACAGTCCATTTTTATGTTTTCTGTTAGGTTACATTCATATTCTGTTCTCCCTTTCTTTGTCAGTTTCTTGGTCCTCCTTTACTGTATGCTAATATCCTCAGGTTTATTACTATTTCTGGCAACTTTATCGGCCTTTTCTTTTAATCTGATACAATCCTTAACTTCCTTTTTTAGTCACGGTTGACTTTTCTTTTGGGGTTTTTGTGCCTTGAAGGAATGTATAGTTGCTGTAATCCATGTAATCATTCTTTAAAGACTATCCATTGTCTGTGTATTGTCAAACCTTTCAATGTATTTTCCCAGTCCACTTCAGCCAATTTGCCCCTCATACCTTCATAATTTCCTTTGTTCAAATTTAACACCCTGGCTTCAAATTGAATTACCTCACTTTCAAACATAATGTCAAATTCTTTCATACTATGGTCACTCATCCCTAAAGGTTCTTTTACAACAAGATTATTAATTAGCCCTTTCTCATTACATAATACTAGATCTAAAATAGCCTGTTCGCTAGTCAATTCCTCAACGTACTGCTCTGAAAAACCATCCCTAACGCACTCCAGAAATTTGTCCTCCACAGCATTGGTTCTCATTAGGTTTACCCAGTCTAGATGCGGATTGAATTCACCCATGATTACTGTATTACTCATGCTACATGCTTCTCTAATCTCCTGATTAATACCATGCCCCACACTACCACTACTGTTCAGTGGCCTAAAAACAACTCCTACCAATGTTTGCTATCACTTGCTGTTTCTTCACTCCACCCAAACAGATTCCACATTTTGTCTTCCAATCTGAGATCCTCCCTTACTAATGTACTGATCCCATCCCTTATTATCAGTGCAACACCACCTCCTTTTCCTTTTTGCCTGTCCTTCCTAAATGTCAGATATCCTTGAATATTCAGTTCCCAGTCTTGGTCATGTCTATTTGTACCTTTAAATCATCTACCTTGTTGTGAATGCTGCGTGCATTCAGGTAGAGTGCTCTTAACCTTGTCTTCTTGACATTATTCTGCATTCTAAGCCTAGTTGATGCTCACCTTTGTTTCGCCTGCCTTCTAATGTTGCTTGCTACTTTTCTTTTTCCTGTTACCAGCTTTACTTCCTTCCAATTTGAACTACCCCCTCAGGTTCCCATCCCCCTGACAAGCTAGTTTAAACCCTCCCCATCAGCACTAGCAAATCTCCCTCCGAGGATATTAGTTCCAGTCCTGTTAAGCTGTAGCCCATCAGGTCCCACCTAACCCAATGCCTCAAGAAATCTGATGCCCTCCCTCCTACACCAATTCTCCAGCCATGTGTTATATCGACCAATCCTCCTTAATGAATCATGTGATCATAACACAATTAATACAGATGTTGGGGCCATTCCCATTTGGGCTTGCGCTCAAATAAAAAGGCAGTTTCTGTATACAAATTAATACTTATATGAAATTAAACTAGTATCCTTATATGTACCACAAGATTAACAGTTGCCCCTTAGTTATAACACTGGAGCAGAAATGCTCAAGACATTACTTTGAAAGGCAGAAAATACCATGTCATTGGGCCAGTGTGTACTCAGAGCTAATAGTCAGGTTTATTGGCTGATAGAATCATATAAAGAGCAGTAAGAAGCAGCATAGAGACACATAGAGCAATAATAAAAGCAACTTATATTTATATGGTGTTTTTAACATAGAAAAATATTCTGAAGAAGTAGATATTAGAAAGGGTGACTGAAAACTTGGTCCAGGAGGTGGATTTTTCAGGAGGTGGATTTTTAAGGAGGCGCTTAAGGGAAGAGAAGTGGGTGGAGAGGTTTTAAGGGGAATTGCAGAGCGCAGGGCCTATATGGCTGAAGACACGCTGCCAAATGTGGGCAAAGGGAGGATACATCATGGCAATCAGAGTTCCAGGAGGCTTGTAGGTCTGTAGGAGGTTAGGGAGAGGCAAAGCTATATAGGAATTTAGACATAAGGATGAAAATTGGAAACTGGGGACATCGGGGACCACGAGCCGATGTAGATCAGTAAGGTCAGAGTTCAGGGTGAGTAGGACAGGTACGGGATAGGATATGGGCAGCAGAGTTATAGATGAACTGAAGTTTACAGAGAGTGGAGAAGGGAAGCCAGCGAGTAGAATAAAAGCAAAATACAGCGAGTAGAATATTGGAATAGTTGAGTCTGGAGGGGATAAAGGAATGGATGAGGGTTTCAGCAGCATATGGACTGTGACGGGCGCATGAAGTGGGTGATGTTATAAAGCTGGAAGTAGGCCGTCTTCCTGAGCAGCAATTAGCCCTCAACCAACGTTGCTAAAGCAAATTATTTGGCATTAATCGTGTTGCTGTTTGTAAGTCTCTACACAAATTGACTGCTGCATTCCCCTAGATTACTACACTTGAAAAGTAGTTCATTGTCTGAACCACCAGTTGAGAGATAAATATTGGCCAATAAAATATTTGCTTAAGAAAATGGAAATGACAACTGTTCAATAATTTAGAATACAGAATCCACCAACACTTGTCCAACTCTTTATTTCTCTGCAGCTCCATGCCTTGACTGCAGGCATGAAAGCTTTGATATCAGACACCTGCAGTGCTGGAGTTGAAGTTTGTCGCAGGGCTTGTGGTGGCCATGGATACTCAATGCTGAGTGGTTTACCCACTCTTTACACTCAGTTGGTAGCCTCCTGTACATATGAAGGGGAAAACACTGTAATGCAATTGCAGACTGCACGGTATGACTAGAAACCAACTTTAAATATTATGAGATTGCTCTATATTGTCTGTTTCAAATCTAGTATCTATTTGTCTCATTTTTTACATGTGTCAATTGGCTTGCAAATCTATAGTAAAATATATTAAATGTTCATAATGGTAATTGTGAAGATTAGTTACCTTTGTAAATGCAGTGTGTTGGAATCCCAATGTGCTGTAGCACAGTTGGTTAGGCAGGGGCAAATTGACATCACCCATAAACCCCAGCCTACAGGAGTAAAGTTATGTTGACCCTTCGGTTCTTCATTTCCTGAGATTTGAGCCAGGTGATTCTGCACTTGCTGCACCAATCCATGCACAAGATCTCCTGCTTGCTTCTGCCTCAGTCTGGCAATCAGGATGCCCTTCATTTCCCACAACCTGATATTGTAATCCCAACAACAGTCCCAGTTCCAAGATACCCTCAATTGACACCACAACCTCAGCCCAGCTCTTGGATCAGTAGCTTCAATCCAGCCTCAGCAGTCGATACAGCTTGCGACCCCAGCTGGAGTTAGTTTTTGAGTCTGATTTGGCCCTTACAGAAATCAGTGGAAATTTATAGGTAATGGTGGACTTTGCAGATTGCTGCCTAGTAATGCTCAATTGCTACTTGTGTAAACTTGTATGCTGACAGCAATTTTTAGGCAGTCATAAATCAAATGCTGTCTCAGTGATCGTGTAATATTTATGTTTTTCTTCTCCAAGTGAATGAGGGCTCCTTTGAACAGGTTTATAAAATGGAATTTGTATGTTCCCTTTTTAAAACATCTCAGCTGTATGATTCAGATGCTTCACTATTGTTCAGAAAATCTTGTGTAACTGCCAGAGTATTTGTCAAGTCTTATTTGCGCACCTCTGATGGACCATAAAGAACTTGCACTGCAGTCCTAAGAAAGATTCGGACACCAGAGATAAATTAACCTTAGAGATATATCGAACATGTAAATGATTACAAGCAAGCAAATACACCTATGATACTCAAGGGTAGGATACCCATTTGGAATTAAGAATTACTCCCATCCAAAATAATTCATAGCTTTGAGGAACAAAGAATGCATGACTCATCCCATATTTATATCTTTCATTAAAACACATATAGTTTGGTCACAGGACACGATGTAATCATAGTATATGTGGTATCCTTTTGTCTAAGCCTGACAGATTAGCTCTTTCCACTTTTGCTGTATTTCGCATACAAATTAGGAGCAGGAGTAGGCCACTCGACCCCTCAAGCCTGCTCCGCCATTCAATAAGTTCATGGCTGAACTGATTACTCCACATTTCCACCTATTCCCGATAACCTTCCACCCCCTTGTTTATCTAGAATCTATCTACCTCTGCCTTAAAAATATTCAAAGACTCTGCTTCCACTGCCTTTTGAGGAAGAGAATTCTAAAGACTCACTGAGAGAAAAGATTTCTCCTCATCTCTGTCTTAAATGGGCGACTCCTTATTTTTAAACAGTGACCCCTGGTTTGAGATTCTCCCACAAGGGGAAACATCCTTTCCACATCCACCCTGTCAAAACCCTTCAGGGTCTTGTATGTTTCAATTAAGTCACTTCTTACACTTCTAAATTCCAGTTGATACAAGCCTAGTCTGTCCAATCTTTCCTCGTAAGACAGCCCACCCATTCCAGGTATTAGTCTAGTAAACCTTCTCTGTACTGCTTGCAACGCATTTACATCCTTAAATAAGGAGACCAGTACTGTATACAGTACTCCAGATGTGGTCTCACCAATGCCCTGTATAGCTGAAACATAACCTCCCTACTTTTGTATTCAATTGCCCTTGCAATAAATGATAACATTCTATTAGCTTCCCTAATTAGGTGCTGTACCTGCATACTAACCTTTTGCGATTCATGCACCCAGATCCCTCTGCATCTCAGAGTTCCGCAGTCGCTCACCATTTAGATAATATGCTTCTTTTTTATTCTTCCTGCCAAAGTGGACTGTTTCACACTTTCCCACATTATACTCCATTTGCCAGGTCTTTGCCCCCACACTTAACCTAACTATATCTCTTTGGAGCCTCCTTATATCCTCTTCACAAGTTACTTTCCTACCTATCTTTGTGTCATCAACAAATTTGGCAACCATACCTTCGGTCCCTTCATCGAAGTCATTTATATAAATTGTAAAAAGTTGAGGCCCCAGCACAGATGCCTATGGCACACCACACGTTACATCTTGCCAATCAGAAAATGACCCATTTATGCCTACTCTTTGTTTCCTTTTAGCTAACCAATCTTCTATGCATGCCAATATGTTACCCCCTACACCATGGGCTTTTATTTTCTACAATAACCTTTTGATGTGGCACCTTATCAAATGCCTTCTGGAAATCTAAGTACAATACATCCACTGGTTCCCCTTTATCCACAGCACATGTAACTCCCTCAAAGAACTGCAATAAATTGGTTAAACATGATTTCCCTTTCACAAAACCATGTTGACTCTGCCTGATTACCTTCAATTTTTCTAAATGCCCTGCTATAACATCTTTAATAATAGCTTCTAACATTTTCCCTAAGACAGATATTAAGCTAATTGGCCTGTAATTTCCTGCTTTTTGTCTCCCTCCCTTTTTGAATAAAGGAGTTACATTCGCTATTTTCCAATCTAAAGGAACCTTCCCCGAATCTAGGGAATTTTGGAAAATTAAAACCAACACATCAACTATCTCACTAGCCACTTCTTTTAAGACCCTAGGATGAAGTCCATCAGGACCCGGGGACTTGTCAGCCTGCAGCTCCAACAATTTGTTCAGTACCACTTCCCTGATGATTGTAATATGCTTGAGTTTCTCCCTCCCTTCAATTTCCTGACTTACAGCTAATACTGGGATGTTACTTGTATCCTCAATAGTGAAGACCGATGCAAAATATCTGTTCAGTTCATCTGCCATCTCCTTATTATCCATTATTAATTCCCCAGACTCACTTTTTATAGACCAACACTCACTTTGTTAACGCTTTTCTTTTTTAAATATCTATAGAAACTCTTGCTATCTGTCTTTATATTTCTAGCTAGCTTTCTCTCGTACTCTAATTTTACCTTCCTTATCAATCTTTTAGTACTTCTTTGCTATTTTTAATATTCTGTCCAATCTTTTGACCTGCCTCCCATCTTTGTGCAATTATAGGCTTTTTCTTTAAGTTTGATACTATCTTTAACTCTTCTATTTAACCATGGATGGCAGGTCCCACCCTTGGAATATTCTGTTCTTGGTGCAGAATTGCTGTATCATGCTCCATTTCTTCTAAGCTTATCTAGTCTCAGTGCTTTCCCATCAAACAGCTATTTTAATCCTAACGACTCTAATCTCCTCCTCTAGGCACTTTACAAGCTTTGCAGTTATTCACATACTAACATTTATATTCACATGCTAACTATCCCATGGCTTTAGCTATGTCAAGTTGTCAACTTGCTATGTTTTACATTTCCTTATACCATGGTGGCAGGGCACAGGTTCACATTGACAGGTTAACAGAGGAGTGCTGAGTAAGTGTCAGGAACAGCCCTACAGGGAAGAAAAGAAAGCAGCTGAGTCCGCAAATTTTTAGTAGTTGGTTTCAGTGCGGTACTTTGGAGGGATAGAATTAGGTTACCTGTCCAACCTGTCAGCCTTAGAATGGCGACCAGAAGGTGGTACAGAGGAACTTAAAAAGGGTATGAATTTTAAAAAGCTATGTGATCTTTCAACATACTACTGAAATAAAATATGTTAAACTAGCAGAGACCCGCAAAACATTTATGGTGAAATTCGCATTTAAATTCCCATCCCTTGCCATTTCATCCTTTCCATGTAATCCCATTCCACGCCTCCCTTGCACCTTACTCACACCCAAGCCGTCTCCCACCCTCCTATACCATCACCCCGCCCTCCCATGCAGTCTCCCACCTCTGTCTCCCCACCTCCCATACCATCTCCCACCCTTCGGCTCATGCCATTCCCTCTCCCCTCCATGCTGTTTCTACCCCCACCCCACTTCCCATGCTGCTCATACCATGCCATCCCACCCTTACCGCCCCCCCAAACCCTGACTGTTGTTAAGATCCCAATAACTAAGGGAAGCGGCGAGAGCCAGGAGATAGTAAATGAGGCCGGGGAGCGGTGGAGGTCAGAGTCCAGTAAGGGAATGCCAGGGGAGCAAGGGCTAGTAAGGGAGGCTGGGTTGTGGTAGAGGCTGAGAGCCAGTAAGGGTGGCAGGGCAGTGGTTGGAGCCTGAGGGCCGGTAAGGGAGGCCGAGGAGTGTTTGGGGGCTGAGGGCTGGTAAGGGAGGCTGGGGAGTGGGCGGGAGCTGAGGGCCAGGGAGTGACGAGAGCCGGGGTGGGGGGGTGGGCCGGAATCCAATGAAATTTGCATCTTCATCTTCTGCTTGCCTAACATTTGTGTAGCATTCTCGGCTTCCCTTGGCAATGCCATTTTATAGTTTATATGCTTCTGCGGTTCACTCTGCCAACTTTTCTCTTGAGGGTTTCAGTCCAGTAACCGAGGCCAGGGAGCAGTGAGAGTCAGAGACTAGTAACCGGGGCGCGTGCGCCGGACTCCGCCCACCAATCCAACCTACCGACCAATCAGAAAGTGCAGACGGACAGAAACTGTGCAAACCTCTTTTATCCCAATCTGCCTCCAAATCTTTCCAGTACCAATCACCATAGTCTCCTCGCCGTATGCCTCCAGGCACCGCCCACCAAAGATGTGTTTTCCCCATTTGCAAGGTGCCTTGTAATGAATGAATCAAAAAACTGTAACACACACACTCTGCACTTTCATGTTTCAACAAAATGTTACAACACCTAATCAACCACCTGTCAGCCCAAGGATGCAAAACTTCACTGGACCTAACAAAACACTCCACAAACCAAAACCTAAAAACCCAACAGAAGTTGTCCTGATTTTTAAGTTGGGTCTCCCTGTGTGATCCTATCCCATCATCACCTCCGTGTCTCTATTTTATAGTATATTTTACCTCCGTCTCCTTCAATTTTCTGTGATACTGGTTCCATTTTACCTCAGTCTTTCTGGGTCTCTCTCTGTGATCCTCTCCCATCATCACCTCAGTCTCTCTTCACTTTAACACTACATTGATTAAATTTCACCTCAGTCTCGCGAGTGGGTACCAGACTCACCTCTCACAGTATGTGTGAAAACCTTAAACGTGTTCACTATAGACCTGATCTCTCATATGGAGCCAAATCTAAACACCAAAAAAAGTTTTCATTTGCACAACTCACTTCTCTCGCAATGCAAAATATGGCCAATAAAATTCTGCTGTTTTCTGAGTGCTGGCACCCACTGACCAATCAGAAAAGTGCGGACAGATAGAAACTATTCTATGAGATAAGGGAAGATACTGCTATGTAACAGTTCGTAAAATAGTAACTTGGGAAGTTGGGACCAAGTAGCTCCTGTGTCAATACTATGTGGCTACATTTACAAGTTTCATGCAGTCACTGGTGAGACTCCCTTCTGCCAGCCTGGGGGACTTATGAAATTGCCTGCCCAATGTAAGCTTAATTTTTGGTGTGCTAGATCTGATGTCATTTTTTCTCTCTATTTTAGATTTCTAATTAAGTGGCTTACTAGAGTAGATTGTGGTCAGCCTTTGCCCCAGTCTGTCTCTTACCTAGCTGAACCCATCACTCTTCATTGTTCTGCAAAGGAGAAAAGTGATTTTCTCAAGCCATTCATATATACAGAGATATACAAGCACAGAGCACACAGGTCAGTAACAATGCTGTTGTGGGATTAAAATTTATCAATGAAGTAGACCAAGAATGAGCAGAGCAGAAAGTGGGAACAGGGACCTCAGCCAAGCCAAAAAATTGTGATATAAGCTTTCTAAAAGGATTTTTGAACATTACATATCTTTTAAGATGGACCCAGCAAGCAAAGACAGGAAGGAATTCCCCAAATCTTATAAGCCTGGAAATTCTTGTTCCATCTATTATCGGACAAAGGCTTGAAGTACTGATATGCATTACTTTGTCCAATATTTTAGCCTCATTATTTCCTAATTTCTTGTAGTAGGCTCAAATTAAATATGCAGGTGGATTTCAGGTCCACATTAAGAGGCAAGCAGTTGTGTGCATCAGCAAACCTGAAGAGTTTCAGGGAAAATTAAAAGGGATGTGGCCATTTAAAGTTTAAGTGATTGCATATGGGGGCACATATTTGTTGGTTTCTCCAAAGACTACTTCCGCAGAAGTGATTGGCAAAGCCCAATAACAGGCAAGAAATTGAGTCTGCAGCCAAATGGATAGAGCAACATAACGCCCAAACCGTATGTTTGTTAACTACATAAGGTAGATGCAAGGAAGGCTGCCTGTTTGCACCCTTCGAGGCAAGAGCAGTATAACTTCCTTGTAAAAGAAGGCAGAGGTGATATCGATACTGTGGTGCTGAAAAGTTATAGGTGGTACCCTTGCAGTAGATGCCACAGATCTGAAATTGTCTTGTGCTGACGTACCCTGCGGAGCCAGATCCTCATGGTCATTGCCATGTGGGTGTTTTCGAGTGTAAGACAGGTACAACTAGTCTTGCTGTTGTGTCTGTGGATTTCTGTGGAAGCTTTTATTTCATCTTGTGTTATTGTAACTGTGAAATTCAAAACCGATCCTCATCACTAATGTGGATTTGACTAGCTGATCAGAAGGAACTTTTCACTGGGTGTCTTATCGTATACTGTGAAAACTAAGATTGTAAGAATTATTTTTTCGCATCCTTTTTCAGCTGTTACTATTTGTTAAAAGTCTTTTAAATGCTTCAATGAGAGGTTTTTATTCTGATTTAGCAGTTAATAGTCAGCTGATTTACATTCACATGAACATGCTTTTAGGGAAATGAAAAAACTCAAATGAAAAAATTTCAAAAGCATTAATGAATAAAAGTCTATATTAAAATATACTTAAAAACAAAAAAAAACTTTCAAAAGCTAGGACCCTTTAAGAGCTCCATCATACATAGCGCTTTCCTTTGGCCTATTCCAATGGAAGAAGTAAGATTCAAATTTAATCCTGGCCTAGCCAGGTGTAATATTTAAATTAAGTTACAATTCATTTTGGCAAAGCAACTTTAGGTGGATCTAGGGCGGCACAGTGGCGCAGTGGTTAGCACCGCAGACTCACAGCTCCAGCGACGTGGGTCCAGTTCTGGGTACTGCCTGTGTGGAGTTTGCAAGTTCTCCCTGTGTCTGCGTGGGTTTTCATTGGGTGCTCCGGTTTCCTCCCACAGCCAAAGACTTGCAGGTTGATAGGTAAATTGGCCATTGTGAATTGCCCCTAGTGTAGGTAGAGAATATGGGGTTAATGTAGGATTAGTATAAATGGGTGGTTGTTGGTCAGCACAGACTCGGTGGGCCAAAGGGCCTGTTTCAGTGCTGTATCTCTAAATATAATATAAATATAAAAGGCCTTGGGGTAAACTGCAATTCGCATAGATCTCCCAGTGGCTGTTTTAGTCCTATACGACAGGCCTTAGGATCTGAAAAATGACCTAATGTGGAAAGTATGGGTCATTGATAACAAAAACGAGTAGATGAAACAACAAATGGGAATTGACAGATGTAGAATTCAACAAAAAAGGCATCATTGGGTGACCCCTATATGGATTAAGGTTTAGAAGAATATAAATGGAAGTGTGATTCAGTTGGAACAGGAAGTAAGAAGGCCAAGTCACATCAAGGAGACTGAGCATTTGGTGGACCAATCTTAGTCAAAATTAGAAGAGAAACAAAATAGTGGTTGTGATTGGACAATGATCAACAAAACCAAACTAGGCCACAGTGATAGAACACAGATCTGTTACAATGGATAGTGAAAGCAGATACACATTGCTGAGGGATGATGGTGCCAATTTGCTAATAATCCATTACATCATTAAGGTGATCTAATCAAAGTGTCTGCCCTGACCCCCTCCCTCCTCGCACCCCCTCCCCCCTTCCCTCTCCCTCCATGAAATCGCAGTTTACTTGTTAGCTCCTATCCCTGAGCAGGGGTCCTAACAACCCCACTGCCTTGTGGGCGTCTTGGGAGAGATCAAGGCTAAGGGAGTAAACCCAAACAGAAAATCCGGAGCAGAACCCCTAAGGCAGTCATGTGTCACCTTTGGCATGTTTCCGGCAGTTCCTGCAGCCAGACCGGTGCCAGACGTCATGCTCTGCAGTCCTTTGGACCCCACTAGGAAGGCCGAGAGGGGGGTTTTGACGCTTGGGCAACTCACAACCTCCATACATTCTGCCCAGGCATGTGCCATGGAGAGGTCACTCCATAGTCGCCTCACTGCGACCAAAAGAACACGGAAGGCAGCAGTTACGGGTTATAAGTCCAGCTCAATTGGCATAGAGATTGGGTGCCACGGGTTGCCATTGTTGTTGGGAGAGGGCATCGCATCTCACTGGACAGCTACCGCCCGCCTCAAACCGGGCAGCCCCCAGTCAGAAAGGTTCTGTCCCGCCACAGTCCACCGGGGGTGCTTGGAGCTCAGGGTCATTGCCCGACAAGTGGACTGTAACACCACACCAAACAGCATGGCAGAAAAAGGAAAGAAGGTACCAGCCCTTCGTTTTGCAAGCTGGAACGTCAGAACTATGTGTCCTGGCCTGTCGGAAGACCTTACACAAATCAACAACTTTCGGGAGGCCACCATCATTAACAACGAGCTCAGTTAGACTCAACGTGGACATTGCAGCACTTCAGGAGACATGTCTCCCTGCGAGTGGATCGCTAAGAGAGCAAGACTAAACCTTCTACAGGCAGGGTAGGGATCATGAAGCACCAAGACAGCATGGAGTGGGCTTCGCCATCAGAAACTCTTTTCTCAGCATGATAGAGCCACCTTCAAATGGCTCAGAACGCATACAGTCCATCGAACTGCTCACCGCCTCTGGTCCGGTACACCTACTCGGTATCTATACTCCAACACTCTGCTCCCCACCTGAAGTTTGAAGACCAGTTCTACAAGGAACTCCATAATATCCTTAGTAGCATTCCTAATACCAAACATTTGTTCCTGCTGGGGGACTTTAACGCCAGGGTTGAGGCCGACCATGACTCATGGCCTTCCTGCCTTGGGCGCTATGGCATCGGAAGGATGAATGGGAATGGGCAGACACTGCTGGAGTTGTGTGCCTATCACAACCTCTGCATCACCAACTCATTCTTTCATACTAAACCCTGTCACCAGGTTTCATGGAGACACCCAAGATCACGTCGTTGGCACTAGCTGGATCTCATCATCACAAGGCGAGCCTCTATAAACAATGTCCAAATCACATGCAGCTTCCACAGTGCAGACTGCGACACTGACCACTCCCTGGTGTGCAGCAAAGTTAGATTCAAACCAAAGAAGCTATATCACTCCAAGCAGAAGGGCCGCCCATGCATCAACACTAACAGAATTTCTTATCCAAAGCTGTTACATAAGTTACTAAATTCACTTGAAAAAGCCCTTCAAAACACTCCTGCAGGAGATGCAGAGACCAAATGGGCCCACATCAGAGACGCCATCTATGACTCAGCAATGACCACCTTTGGCAAACGTGAGAAGCAGAATGCAGACTGGTTTCAATCTCCCTTTGAAGAGCTGGAACCTGTCATAGCTGTTAAGCGCACTGCACTGCACTGTTGAACTACAAGAAAGCTCCCAGCGAGTTAACATCCATAGCACTTAAAGTAGCCAGAAGCGCTGCACAAAGAACAGCCAGGCGCTGTGCAGATGACTACTGGCAACACCTATGCAGTCGTATTCAGCTGGCCTCCGACCAGAAACATCAAAGGAATGTATGATGGCATTAAGAGAGCTTTTGGGCCAACTATCAAGAAGATCGCCCCCCCTCAAGTCTAAATCAGGGGACACTATCACTGACCAACGCAAGCAAATGAATCACTGGATGGAGCACTACCTAGAACTGTACTCCAAGGAAAATTTTGTCACTGATACCGCCCTCAATGCAGCCCAGTCTCTGCCAGTCATGGATGAGCTGGACGAACAGCCAACAAAATCGGAACTCAGTGATGCCATTGATTCTCTAGCCAGTGGAAAAGCCCCTGGAAAGGACGGCATTACCCCTGAAATAATCAAGAGTGCCAAGCCTGCTATACTCTCAGCACTCCATAAACTGCTTTGCCTGTGTTGGGATGAGGGAGCAGTACCACAGGACATGCACAATGCCAATATCATCACCCTCTATAAGAACAAGGGTGACCGCGGTGACTTGCAACAACTACCGTGGAATCTCCCTGGTCAGCATAGTGGGGAAAGTCTTCGCTCAAGTTGTTTTAAACAGACTCCAGAAACTGGCTGAGCGTGTCTACCCTGAGGCACAGTGAGGCTTTCGAGCAGAGAGATCCACTATTGACATGCTGTTCTCCCTTCACCAGCTATAGGCGAAATGCCGCGAACAACAGATGCCCCTCTACGTTGCTTTCGTAGATCTCACCATAGCCTTTGACCTCATCAGCAGACGTGGTCTCTTCATACTACTAGCAAAGATCGGATGTCCAACAAAGCTACTAAGTATCATCACCTCATTCCATGACAATATGAAAGGCCCATTTCAGCGCCTTATCAGCCCCCTTTCCTATCCTGAGTGGCGTGAAACAGGGCTGTGTTTTTGCACCTACACTGTTTGGGATCTTCTTCTCCCTGCTGCTCTCACATGCGTTCAAGTCTTCAGAAGAAGGAATTTTCCTCCACACAAGATCAGGTGGCAGGTTGTTCAACCTTGTCCATCTTAGAGCGAAGACTAAAGTACGGAAGTCCTCATCAGGGAACTCCTCTTTGCTGACGATGCTGCATTAACATCCCACATCGACGAGTGTCTGCAGAGACTCATCGACAGGTTTGCGGCTGCCCGCAACGAATTTGGCCTAACCATCAGACTCAAGAAAACGAACATCATGGAACAGGATGTCAGAAATACTCCATCCATCAATATTGGCGACCACGTTCTGGAAGTGGTTCAAGAGTTCACCTACCTAGGCTCAACCATCACCAGTAACCTGTCTCTCAATGCAGAAATCAACAAGCGCGTGGGAAAGGCGTCCGCTGCTATGTCCGGACTGGCCAAGAGGGTGTGGGTAAATGGCACACTGACACGGAACACAAAAATACGAGTGATTCAAGCCTGTGTCCTCAGTACCTTGCTCTACGGCAGCGAGGCCTGGACAACGTATGTCAGCCAAGAACAACATCTAAACTCATTCCATCTTCGCTGCCTCAGGAGAATGCTTGGCATCAGGTTGTAGGACCATATCTTCAATGCAGAAGTCCTCGAGGCGGCCAACATCCCCAGTGTATACGCCCTACTGAGCCAACGGCGCTTGAGATGTCTTGGCCATGTGAGCCACATGAAACATGGCAGGATCCCCAAGGACGCATTGCACAGCAAGCTCTTCACTGGTATCAGACCCACTGGCCGTCCATGTCTGCACTTTAAAGATGTCTGCAAACGCGATATGAAGTCCTGTGACATTGACCACAAGTCGTGGGAGTCAGTTGCCAGTGATCGCCACAGGTGGCGGACAGCTATAAAGGCGGGGCTAAAGAGTGGCGAGTCGAAGAGACTTAGCAGTTGGCAGGAAAAAAAGACAGAAGCGCAAGGAGAGAGCCAACTGTGTGACAGCCCCGACAATCAATTTTATCTGCAGCACCTGTGGAAGAGACTATCACTCTAGAATTGGCCTTTATAGCCACTCCAGGCGCTGCTTCACAAACCACTGACCACCTTTTGGCGCTTACCCATTGTCTCTCGAGAAAGAAAGAGAAAGAATCAAAGTGTCTTCTGAGATCCACAAAATCTAATCACTTATGGGAAATATTCATAATTGGACACAAAATCACATGTCTCCACTAATGTAACCTCATAATCAGGACCAGCCATCTTATCCATTTGAAGTGTCATTTATATAAAGCCTTTTATGCCCTCAGGATGCCCCAAAGTGATTTACAGCAATTAATTACTTTTGAAGTGTATTCACTATTGTAATATAGGAAACACGGCAGCCAATTTGTATACGGCAAGGTCCCAAAAAACAGCAATATAATAACCAGGTGATCTGTTTTTAGTGATGTTAGCAGAGGGATAAATATTGGCCAGAACACCAAGAAGAAAACTCCTGCTTGTCTTGGAAATGGTGCCATGGGATCTTTTACATGAATCTGAGAGGGCAGACGGGGGGCCTCAGTTTTAATGTCTCTTCCAAAAGACAGCACCTCCAAGAGTAACACTTTAGTACTGCATTGGAGTGTTAACCTATTTTATGTCCGTTTCTCTGGTGGGGTCCAGGACCTTCTGATTGAAAGGGGAGGGTGCTGCTGACTGAGCCACAGCTAGCATTGAGGTGATTTTTCAGTTCTGGAAATGATAGTGAGGACACTCCCTGTTAATACATTAAGACACGCTTATTGAAATGTGTAATTAATGTTATTGGAATTAATTGGAAATAACACTAATCTCCATATTTTAGGATAATGTTGCAAACAGACCATGGTTGTAATTTATTTTTCTAAAGAAAATTCACTTTGAGCTATTATAATATTGGCATAATTAACCTCCCAGTTTTTATTATAGAGTGAAAGTGCACTATTCTGTGTTTTTCCTCTGTCTTAAATCTTGTATTCCACTTGTTTAATCGTGATTATTAGATCCAATTAAACATAGATATTTAGTATTATTTGGTGTGCTAGCCACTCAGATTGCTTCCTTAAATAATTTAAATAAATGCAAAAACTTAAATGTCAATATAGTATCATATAATGGTGCAGAATAATCCTTTTGATATAAAGATATCATACCCTCTACAATGCACTTTAAGTAATAACTCAATTGATGACTATTCTGATGAAGGGTCACTGACCTGAAATGTTAACTCTGCTTCTCTCGCCACAGATGCTGCCAGACCTGCTGAGTATTTCCAGCATTTCTTGTTTTTATTTCAGATTTCCAGCATCTGCAGTATTTTGCTTTTAACTCAATTGAAGAGCTACTTTGAATCTGACTAAGCTATCTTTTAAGCTTACTTATGTGATGTTCTGTTTCCTTCAGGCTGATTAAGGATGCTGGGATCAAGCTGCAGTCCCTGCTTCAGTCTGGAGTTGAGCAGTATGTTGCCTGGAATAGCACTTCTGTGCAGCTTGCAAGGACTGGCATTGTAAGATTATAGTTTATATGCTCTAATTTTCTTGTTCATAAAATGGACATCAATTCATCCATAATTATCTTGCAGTTTTCCTCTGAATCACCAGATTTTCTGGCATTAATGGTGGATAACCAACTACAGCCAGGAGCAGCTTTACCCATCAGAAACTGATTCCACCCTGACAGAACAAGGAAACTTGGGAAAATTGTATTGGGGTATGAGAGGGAAAGTCACCAATAATCCAAAGTCTTGATTTGTTCAGCAAATAATTACTAAATGCACGTTTAGATTTCATGCACGGGATGGGGTTCCAGGTGATGGCACTGAGCATTCCATAAGCAGATGAATTGATGTGTGTTGTTTCAACACTACTTATGCATGAATGATTTACTTTCTGATAACAGGTGGTTTTGATGTATACTTTACAAATTTCCCAAAAGATGCCATTTTGCCACATAACAACATATTATGCAATCAGGCTGCATCACTTTTTTCAAACAGCAAATTCCACATCAGTGTCTTCTCATTTTTGTTTTTACATTTTGTATTGATTTGATATCAGTATGAGGAGGCATTGAGAAAAAACATGGAGGTTGGAACAATAAAATTAATTAAGCTCATCTAAAATGTCTGACTCAAAGCGTTTTCATCTGTTGTGCCAAATCTTGTATTCCTTTCCTGGAAATCCCCTGCTTCTCAACTGGATCTTCTAGCTCTTGTCTGGTAAAGTGATTTCTTTGTATACAAATCCCCATGATCTATGCAATGGTAAAAGAGTGAACAGTGATAGATCTAGTTTATCCAACATAATACACTGACAATACTCTATTTCCGCTCTCCCTACTGACTCCAGTATGCAGTAAATTAGATATAATCATAACATTAGTTCACTTTGTTTCCTAACCTCAGCCAATACATTTGGAAAGAAACCTTTGCAGGAAAGAGGTGTGCATTCCATTGACTTCTGTTGGGTTCAGAGTTTCTGTTTGATCTTTTAAGTGTTTTCTTTAACTTTTCAGGCTCACTGTCATTACATAGTTGTGAAGAACTTTGTTGAAACAGTGGAAGGATTAAAGTTTGAGCCTGAAATCCAGCAAGTGATCAAAATGTTGTGTGACCTTTATGCATTGACTGGCATTCTGGCCGATGCTGGGGATTTCCTATATGATGGCTATATGACTGGAAAGCAACTAAGCATGGTGACTGCTTCTCAACTGGATCTTCTAGCTCTTGTCCGGTAAAGTGATTTCTTTATGCACACATGCAACTGAAATGAGGTAGAAATATTTGTACATGTCTTTTTGGAGATGAAACTGGTGCATTTTGCAGACTTCAGTTCATAACTGGACAAAGCCGAAAGCCACTAATCATTGCAGAGTGTATTTTGTTATCATAAACTGCAAGCAATTACCTGAATGCAAGAGCAACCAGATTTATTTTTCAAAACAGTACACACAATATATCTTTGCAGCATCTCCTGCCTTAGAGCATGCTGACCAAATTGCTGCTTGTGTTTGATTTTGGTTCCTGTGTAGCTGGGACTACAACCTTTGCCAGGTACAGAACTAGAAGGACAGGAAATAGGATCAGAGATATAGATCTGATGTATGCTTTAGTTTTGATAATTCATTGAGAACCTTTAATGTTTGATATTGTAAGATGCAAAAATGAGAAATATAGACTGTTATAAAAAGCAACCAGTTTATAAGTTAGTAATTTCCATTACTGCTCACTTGAAAACTGTTCAGACCAAAGCCAAATTTAGTTGGACTCTTATTAGTTGTATTAGTAAAGTTTATTTAAAAGCCAAATACTTAAGCTGAAGTTGAACTTCATGTCTCCTACTGAAAGTAACTTATTTCAGAAAGAAAATATTAGAACAAGTTGTTCAGTAAATTTCCGTATTAGAGCAATGAGTGAACTACTTCCATGGTAAACATCAGAAACAGAACACCAGGGGCTGAATTTACTCACCCTGTAAGGATGGGCTGGGAGGCAGGTTGGGGGAGGAGGAGGCCGAAAATGGCAAGGAAAGCAGCCATGGGGAAGGTGGAGGATGGCTTTCCCACACAAAGGCCAATTGAGGACCTTCGCCACCGCTGGCATTTTGCCAGCAGCTGTTGGGCTCCCTGCCACATGGGGAGACTTCCCAGTGAAACCTGGTGGCCTCTCTCAAACACTCTTTGGGCCACAAAGGGGTTCCCCCACAGAAATTGGCTCTCGCCAACCATCCACTCCACCAACCCCCCCATTGCCTCCCTCCCCCCCCCCCTCCCCACAACCAGGGCCTGTCTGATTGGCTCTGGCGACCCCTGACCCCATTTACCTTTTTGGAAGGTCGGAGTCCATTTTTGACAGCTGTAGTCCACCGCTCCCAGCGGTGCTGCTGAGACTGAAATGTGCCAGTCCTCCAATTGGCTGGGCAGCTCTTGGAGGCGGGCTATGATCTTTTAAAGGGACGGGTGCCCCGGCGTCAGGTAATAAATTGTCTGAGCGCCGAAGAATCTGGCCAGGAGTCCCCCAAACAGCAGAGGTGGGATTGTCGCTGGCTTTCTGGCCTGGCGTGGGAACCCTGCTGTGCTGACAAAATTCAGTCCCAGGTCTCTTGACTGGTGTGAAAAATACCACTTGACATCAATCAGTATTCCTAATAAATTCTAGTACTTGCATTAAAAATATAAACATTTTTTTTTTAAATCTGTTTTAGGAAGGATGCTGTCTCAATAGCAGATGCATTTGATTATCCTGACGAACAGCTGAATTCTGCTATTGGTCACTATGACGGCCATGCTTACCAACGCCTCTTCGAGTGGGCTCAGAAAGCCTCCATAGATGCAAAGGTACCCTCAGCTTCATCTGTTAGATAACCATTGTACATACAACATGCCTAATTATGTTGCCTGGGAAGATTTCCTTTGCACACTGATTGTAGTGAAATCATTGAAGGCTTAGATAGAACATATTTACAATTTTTCTGCGAGCAGAAAAATCTGCTTCTCTTCCCAATCTCCCACACCTCCCCAATCACTTGCTGGTACTTTATACTTTCTGAAATGTGAGTATGGAGTGATGTTAATGACCTGAGTGAAGCACTATTTATTATCCTTTACCAAGCTTATTTGCAAACTTTATTTGTTCATTTATTTTGGACAAAAAGCAACACATTTATCTCGTGCTAATTTCATTTGTTAAAAACAACACTGTGAAAAAGAACAAAAACACACTAGAGCCAACTCTTGTCTTAACTCATTCACAATACATGCCCATTGAAAGAACATGTCTGATTAATATGCATTATGTGGCTGTTAAAGTGATGACATGAATTGTTGTAGACATAATGATGCATTAAGTGATGAATCTATTTCAAGCAGTTAAAAGACATTGAGGATAAATATTGAGTGAGAAATTTTATTCAACTTTTACACAGTAATATTATTATAACTTAATTCCCATTCCCTCATTGAGGTTCACAGTTTTTGAATTTTCCTTGTGGTTTTACATTCATGTTGTCACTGTATTTGACACAACCAAGATAAAATAAATAAATAAATGTTAATCATTTGGACTTTGTATGCCAAAGATACAGTTTGTA
The DNA here is from genome assembly GCF_036365525.1 of Heterodontus francisci. Taxonomy (NCBI): domain Eukaryota; kingdom Metazoa; phylum Chordata; class Chondrichthyes; order Heterodontiformes; family Heterodontidae; genus Heterodontus; species Heterodontus francisci. The sequence goes on from NC_090389.1 coordinate 54,358,121, forward strand.
GTTGAATGACAATTCTATTTTTGAAGTTTCATTTTCTGTGTTCCTCATGATCACATCTGAATTATCCTTCAGTCCTGTTCCTTAGTCTTACCAAGTGAGATTAAATGAATTTTCTCTCTCAACTATGGATGACCTAGTGAAGTCTTGCACCTCAGTTCTGAGGGGAAGCTTGAGAACAAATTTAAGTTAGAACTTAGTTTGCTTAATTATGGTAATTAAGTGTTATATGATTATAATTGCTGGCTAATGGCTATTGTTTTGGTGTTCATAGAGTTATACAGCACAGAAACAGGCCCTTCGGCCCATTGTGCCCTTGCTGGCCATCAAGCATCTATCTATTCGAATCCCATTTTCCAGCACTTGGCCCGTAGCCTTGTATGCTGTAGCATTTCAAGTGCTCATCTAAATACTTAAATGTTGTAAGGGTTCCTGCCTCTACCACCCCTTCAGGTTCCAACCACCCTCTGGGTGAAAATTCATTTTCTTCAAATCCCCTCCAAATCTCCTGCCCCTTACCTTAAATCTATGCCCCCTTGTTATTGACACCTCCGCTAAGGGAAAATGTTTCTTCCTATCTACCCTATCTATGCCCCTCATAATTTTATATACCTCTATCAGGTCTCCCCTCAGCCTTCTCTGCTCTAAGGAAAACAACCCTAGCCTATCCAGTCTCTCTTCATAACTGAAATGCTCCAGCCCAGGCAACATCCTGGTGAATCCCCTCTGCACCCTCTCCAGTACAATCACATCCTTCCGATAGTGTGGTGGCCAGAACCGTACACAATACTCCAGCTGTGGCCTAACTAGTGTTTTATACAGCTCCATCATAACCTCCCTGCTGTTATATTCTATGCAGCGGATAATAAAGGCAAGTATCCCATATGCCTTCTTAACCACCTTATCTACCTGTGCTGCTGCCTTCAGTGATCTATGGACAAGTACACCAAGGTCCCTCTGACCCTCTGTACTTCCTAGGGTCCTACCACCCATTGTATATTCCCTTGCCTTGTTAGTCCTCCCCAAATGCATCACCTCACACTTCTCAGGATTAAATTCCATTTGTCACTGCTCTGCCCATTTTACCAGCCCATCTATGTTCCAAGCAAGGATGTTTGTCCCGTTCCAGTTCAGGTTCAACCCATCCAACTTGTACAGGTCCCACCTTCACCAGAAACAGACCCAGTGATCCAGGAAACCAAAGCCCTCCCTCCTGCACCATGTCTTCAGCCACGCATTCATCTGCTCTGTTCTCCTATTCCTATACTTACTAGCATGTGGCACTGGGAGTAATCCAGAGATTATAACTTTTGAGGCACTGCTTTTTAATCTGCTACCTAGCTCCCTAAATTCTTGTCGCAGGACCTCATCCTCCTCTCTACCTATGTCATTGGTACCAATGTGAACCACAACCTCTGACTGTTCACCCTCCCCCTTCAGAATGTCCTGCAGCCACACCGTGACATCCTTGATCCTAGCACCAGGAAGGCAACATACCATCCTGTTCAGTATCTCATAACACTGGATATCAATAGTGTAAACACTATCGCCATCATACCGTACTGTAATATTAGACTGCATTACACAGAGCAAGATCCAGATCTACATTGCAAAATTTATATATTTTTTGACTTGAAATAGAGGGACACAATATTATTAGATCAGTAGGTCCACCACTGGCACATAGTGGCTGCAGTGTATATCATCTATCAGCATCTTGCCAAGGCTTCTTTGACAGTACCTTCCAACCTCTAACCCATACCACCTAAAAGAATTGGGGCAGCAGGTGTATGGGAACACCACCACCTGCAAGTTCCCTCCAAATCAAGCACCATCCTGACTTGGAAATATGTTGCTGGATGAAAGGCCTGGAACTCTCAACCTAACATCAATGTGAGTGTACCTACACTGCTTTGACTCCAGCGGTTCAAGAAGGCGGCTCACCACCACCATTTTGAGGGCGATAATGGATAGGCAATAAATGCTGGCCTTGCCAACAATGCCCAAATCCCACAAACAAATAATTTAAAAAAATTGTCCTTTAACCATCTAAGTTTTGAGTGTAGAAAATTTAAAATATGCAGTTACTGGAGGAGGGAACTTTGTATCTGGTCAGGTGGTATACCCGATTTGGGATTGTTTGATGCAACCACTGGTGCAAAAAAATGAAATCATTAGCCAACATTAACTTTAATTGTTGAATACCAAAGTTATTTGCCAATTACAGCCCACCCAACCCCCGAAAAAGGGAGATAAAACCAAATCAGACTGAGCCAAATCTGATAATTCTATTTTAGAAGTTTTTAAAACTCTTGTCCAAACAGTGATATTTACTTTGTTTTGCAGGCCCATAGGTCCGACATAAACTAAGCTAGTTTTATGAATGTGTTTGCTGGCAAGGAGCTTGCCCACCAACATAACAAATCAAAAAGTCAGACACATACTACTTGCAATTTTCCCTTTCATGTTTTGCAGCCAGTACACATCCAAAAACCCAGTTTGTACTGCTGGTGGACTCAATTATATATAGTACAGTACAGAAGTGTGGGTTGGCAAGTTTGAATGCACACCAGTTAGTCCATTTCCCCCTCTTGCCATCATGACCTCCATTGGATGCCAGTTTAGATATCAACCTTGCAACCAACATTGTCCATGTATTTTCAAAATCAGCATGAAAAAGAAAGAACTTGTATTAACATAGTGCTTCATGTGCTTGGGATGTCCTAAAGTTGCTTTACAGCCTATTAATTATTTTGAAACATAGTCCCCGTTGTTTTCTAGACATATGCAGAATCCAATATGTGTACAGCAAGGTTCCACAAATGTGCTTAATGGATAGTTGGTGGCTCAGACATTAGCAGAACTCCCCAATTTGTCTTTGAATAGTATTATGGAATCTGTTATATCCGCTGGGCATTCGTTTAATAAGATCGACAGATTTCTAATTACCAATGACATAAAGGGATATGGGGATAGTGTGGGAAAAAGGCATTGAAGTTGATTCCAACTATAAATAAAAATTCTTAAAGGGGAGGACCCACCATTCATGGTTAACTAAAGAAGTTAAGGAAAGCATCAAACTTAAGGAAAAGGCATATAATTGTGCAAAGATGAGTAGCAGTTCAGATGATTGGTCAGAATATAAAGAACAACAGAGAATGACTAAAAGGTTAATCGGAAAAAAGAAATTAGAGTATGAGAGAAAGCTAGCTAGAAATATAAAAACGGATAGCAAGAGTTTCTACAGATATTTAAAAAGGAAAAGAGTAAATAAAGTGAATGCTGGTCCTCTGGAGAGTGAGAATGGGGAGCTAATAGTAGATAATAAGGAAATGGCAGATACAATGAACGAATATTTTGCTTCTGCCTTCACTATAGAGGTTACAAAAAACATTCCTTGGAGACTAGAAGTAAAAAGGAATTTGCTACTTCCAATAATGCAAAGATTCCTTTCTAGGGCTATTTTCCTCTTTAGGTGAAACACAGCCTGTAGGCTAATGTAGATTTTCTGCTGAGAGAGACTAAATCCTTCCTTCAAGGAGAGCACACTTCGCTTGTCTGCCAGATCAAACTGGTTCTACCCAGTCTTTACACATAGTCAAACTGATATAAGAAGGCATGTGACCGTATCTCTCTTGCTGTTGCTTAGAAACAGGCTGTTCGCACACACTGTTTGAGAATATTAAAACTTCTTTCAGTCTTAAAGGCACACAGACCCCCCTTAGTTTTTAAAAGGAGACACTTCCATGACAATACCTGGAGTGAGCGGGTTGTCTGATGAGGGAAGGTTAAATAGACTGGGCATATTTTCACTGGAGTTTAGAAAAGCGAGGGAGACTTGATTGAAGTTTATAAGATCTGACGAGGTGGATGTGGAGAGGATTTTTGCTGTTGTGGGTGAGTCCAGATCTAGGAGGCACTGTTTTAAAATTAGGGGTCGCCCTTTTAGGACCGAGATGAGGAGAATTTTTTTCTTTTGAGGGTTGTGTGACTTTGGAACTCTGCCTCAGAAGGTGGTGGAGGCAGGGTCATTGAATATTTTTAAGGCGGCGGGACTTAGATTCTTGTTAGGCAAGAGAATCAAAGGTTATCGGGGGTAGATGGGAGTATGGAATTCGAAACACAAACAAATCAACCATGATCTTATTGAATGGCAGAGCAGGCTCGAGGGGCCAAGTGGCCTACTTCTGCTCCAAATTTAGATGTTTGCATCAGCTGTGATCGTATTGAATGGTGGAGCAGACTTGATGGGCTGAATAGCCTACTCCTGTATCTCATCTGAAATACAGCATCTCTCAGAGTGCAGCAGTTCCTCAATACTGCATTTGTGTCAGCATAGATTATGTGCTCAGGCCCTGGAGTCAGGCTTGAACCCATGTCCTTCTGACTCAGTTGGAAAAAAACTGAGTAAAAAAAGGCAAATGGTATGTTGACCTTCATAGAGAGAGGATTCGAGTACAGGAGCAGGGATGTCTTGCTGCAATTATACAGGGCCTTGGTGAGGCCACACCTGGAATATTGTGTGCAGTTTTGGTCTCCTTATCTGAGGAAGGATGTTCTTGCTATAGAGGGAGTGCAGCAAAGGTTTGCCAGACTGATTCCTGGGATGGCAGGATTGACGTATGAGGAGAGATTGAATCGGTTAGGATTATATTCGCTGGAGTTCAGAAGGGTGAGGGGGGATCTCATAGAAACCTATAAAATTCTAACAAGACTTGACAGGGTAGATGCAGGAAGGATGTTCCCGATGGTGGGGGAGTCCAGAACCAGGGGTCATAGTCTAAGGATACGGGGTAAACCTTTCAGGACTGAGATGAGAAATTATTCCACTCAGAGAGTGGTGAGCCTGTGGAATTCGCTACCACAGAAAGCAGTTGAGGCTGAAACATTGTATATTTTCAAGACGGAGTTAGATATAGCTCTTGGGGCGAAAGGGATCGAAGGATATGGGGAGAAAGCGGGAACAGGTTACTGAGTTGGATGATCAGCCATGATCATAATGAATGGCGGAGCAGGCTCGAAGGGCCGAATGGCCTACTCCTGCTCCTGTTCTCTATGTTTCTATGAGTACTACCACTGAGCCAAGGCTAACACTTGTTAACATGAGAACAAGAGGAAAGAATTTGAAGAGTTATGGTGGAAAGAGCAAGTGAGTGGGACTAATTGGATAGCTCTTTCAAAGGTCTGGTACAATGGGCTGAATAGCCCCTTTTTGTGCTGTGTTATTCTATGACTCAATGAAGTTTTGCACCATGTCCCTTTGACGAGCTTCCCCACTGCTGATGAGACAATAATTTGATGCATTTTTTTTCCCCTTCCATTCTCATCAGCCAGAGCAAATTACATTTTACTTGTACAAATCAAAGCAATAAATTATGTTGCACAACAGCCAGGATCAATCAAAACAGATTGATCATGATTTGTCTAACTTCAGGCTTCAAAAACATTGTTACAAAGAGAAAATCAGTTGCTCAGTTTCCAGGTATATCCTCCAGTCAGGTTAACTCATGAAGTAATTGGGCAATGCAGCGCTGGCACTCAAAATGCATTTTAGGTAATCACAAGCACATAACCCACAATTTTTCAAGACATATGCAATATAAAGACTAGATCATAGTGTCATGCAGGTCCCCACCTGCCAAGAATGAAATGCATTGGTTTTGTCATATGAACATTGATTTTGAACTGTTGCTGGAACCAGGAACAACCGTGGCTGGGAAAAAAACATTTGCATACTAACAGATGGTGCTTGTGTAGACAAAGGACCATTCCCTGACACATTCAACCCACAATGGATGTTGATCACCGGACAGTAAACGGGTGGGAAGCGCACTCCAGGGCCTGCTGTGGTGATGCAATCCACAGGGGGCAGGACTGGTTGGACCAGCTGATCACATGACTAACTGGCTGTTCCACAGTTTTTTGAACTAGCCACAGAGTTTGAACTCAGAAAGACTGTTTGCTCCTGGACTGAGAAGATATCTCCTGTCTGCTCCCATCCCTTTCTCACAAGCCTCTGAATCCACATGAATCCCAAGAGAGAAAAGTCTCTTACAGCAAACAAGGTTTAAGAAGAATACTGGGTCCCAACGAAAAGCAAGACCTACCTACAATCAAGGACTCTACAGTGAGCTCGAAGAGCCGTAACAAAAACTTCAGATATTGCCTCAAACTTTTCCACTTTATTTCTTCTTCTGCTCTTTTCTGTCTCTATTTGCATGTGTGTATCACGTATGCATGCTAGCTTGGGCGTGTCGTGTATCTGTAGGTGTCAATCGAATTAGAGTTTAAGTTTAATAAATTTCAACTTTTCTTCTTTAAACCTAAGAAAACTGTTTGTGCTGGTTTCTTTGCCTTATAATTGGAAAGCAGTGAACAAGGAGGGAGCTAAAAACATGGCTTAAAATTAAACCCTGTTACGGTAAGACCAGGTGAAGGCTGAGAGGGACCCTTAGACACCTTTCTCACCTGGTCGTATCAGAAATTTTGGTGCTACCGTCTGGGATTTAACCGACAAACAAGAGAAATTGGAAGTGGGAAGTCAATTGTTCCCAATCAAAACAAGAGCTAGATTTCAATACAGGTTTTCTTGTGGTTTTCAGTGATTGAATACTAACATGTCTGCAACTGAAGCCAATAGCTCTCCAAGCCAGGCTGAAGTAACTTGGGATAAGTTGAAAGCATTGTCTATGGAGGAGTTGAGGAAAATGGCTGAGCAGTGTGGGATCACTGTCCGTGCCACGGCTAGAAAGTCTGAACTCCAAAGACTAGTGGCTAACCATTTTTCCCTTTAATCTGAAGAAACAGAAGCAGGGTTAGAAGTAGACCCAGACAGGGTATTGTTAGCAAAGCTACAGTTGGAACAGAGGAAACTTGAATTAGAGGAAAAGGAAAGAGAGAGACAGGAGAGGGGGAAAGAAAGAACCTTCCAAAAGGAACGTGAAGATAAAGATAGACAGGAGAAGGAACAGGAGAGAGAAAGAATATTTCGAAAGGAATACGAAGAGAGAGAGCTGAAGCAGCTTGAGTTAACTAGGGGGCGACAGAGTAACCTCAGTGAAAGTAGGGCCGATATGGAGGAGCGTAATTCCGGGCTGGGTACAGAATTGTTCAAACCCGCTCAACTAATTCCCAAATTCAATGAGGAAGATGTGGAAGAAAAACATTTTGTGTCCTTTGAGAAACTGGCAAGGCAGCTAAAATGGCCAGCTGAGACTTGGCCTGTTTTATTACAAAGCAAGCTAACTGGAAAAACCCATGAGGTTTATTCCCTGTTGCCAGATGAGAGTTCATCAAATTATTAACTAACCAAAAATGCTATCCTTGGGGCATATGAATTAGTACCCGAAGCCTATCACCAAAAGTTTAAAACCCTCACGAAGCAAACTAATCAAACTTATCAGGAATTTGAAAGAAGTAAGCAGCTGGCTTTTGACCAGTGGCTGAGGGCTCTTAATGTACAGCTCAGCTATGAGAATCTCAGGGAAGTAATTCTGTTAGAGGAATTTAAAAACTCTCTCCCACTCTCCATAAAGACAAATGTAGAGGAGCAGCGAGTTCAGAGAGCCCGGCAAGCGGCCGTTCTGGCCGATGTGTTTGCTTTAATTTATAAGTCAGTTTCCCAGGAGAGAACCTTTCCTAATCAACCCCACAAATCTGAAAAGGACAAATGGGTGGGAAGGTGATGGGAGCGCAAGCAGGCCTGGGCGAGAAAGAAAAGCAGGAGACACAGGCGGTCCTCCTCCAGCCAAAAAGGAAGGTGCGATGAGAAGGAGCGAGACCTGGAGATCTGTGTGCCTCCATTGTAATAAAACAGGGCATTTAAAAGCTGACTGCTGGAAACTAAAGGGAAAACCTGTAGGGTTAGTTGGGGCACACCCGCTCAGTGAAGACAGGAAGCTGATGGAAAGCACAGCAGAACAAGCTGTGGCTTTAACTGCAGTAAGAGTGAGACCCAGAAAGCTTAAGGCTGCAAGTGCAGGATAATTTAATAGGATGCCTGAGGGTTATCAAGGTTTTGTGTCTGAACGAAAGTACCCTCGAGTGGGGCAGGCAAGCTCATAATAATTCTCGAGAACCAGGAGCCAATTCAATTTAGATTCAATTTACTGGGAAACGGCCTGACCTTGCCCCCAGAGAGTACAGTGAACACCAGAATGGTGGTGAATGGTATTGGAGGGCAGTGTATGCCTGTACACCGGGTGCACCTGGAATGCGACCTAGTTTTGGGACCAGTAACCATAGGGATTGTCCCTAGTTTGCCTGTAGGTGGGGTTGACCTGCTCCTCAGTAATGATCTGGCGGGGATGAAGGTGGTAGCCCCCCCCCACCCCCAGTAGTGAAAGAAAGACTGCAAGAGGTCAGTGGCAGGAGACAGACCCCCGCAGTTTCCCAGAATGTGTAGTGGATCAAGCCATGATCAAAGCAGCACCCCGAGAGGAGATTGCATTGGCACTGCAGGCAGATGACCAGGTCTGTCTGTCTGAGACTTTCTTTGGAAATGAAATGAAATTTCAGGGATTGAATTAAATGGATTTTCTATAGCTGAGGCTCAGCGAGCTAACCCAGTATTGCGAGAGTTAGCACAGGCTGCGCAGTCTGAAAGTGAAGCAGAAGGAATCTCTGATTGATTGCTACAATTTAAAGTATGAGGTGCTGTTGAGGAAATTGAGTTCTCCTCACAGACCTGAGAGCAAGGGGTGGACCAGTTAGTGGTCCCGCAGAGGTACCAGAGAGAAATATTAAGAAGGGCCCACGAGACTACAATGGCTGTACATGCCGGTATACGAAAGACCTAAGCCTGCAATAAGACAGCAGTTTGACTGGCCAAAACTCCACTGAGATGTGGTGGAGTACTGCAGGAGTTGCCGCATGTGCCAGGTTGAGGGGAAACCCCAACCTACAGTGAAACCTGCACCCCAAAGTCCTGTACCAGTCTTAGGAGGATCCTCCACCAGAGGGCTGGTGAGCTGTAAGGGACCCACGTAGAGAACAAATGGGGACAGGCAAGCACAAGGTTGGCAAAAGATTAGACAGGGAAGGGGAAAAAGTGACCCAAAGGGCAGGTTAAAGGAAGTCTGGGTTGAAAACCGCTACTGTCCGGTCAACCAACCCCTAAAATTGTGAAAAGTTAGACCCCACATCCTCCTACGTAAATACAGACAGGAGAAGCACCCCACCAGAGTTGCTAACAGCATTTACAGGAACCTGCAGAGACAAAGAAAGCCCTCTAAAGGGCAGAGAAACCGTGATGGTAATGCCTCACCTAGTCTAAGTGCCACAGGGGAGTGCAGTAGAGTCTGCACAAATACCTGCAGGCAGGAGTGTTCCAGAGGACAAAAGGGATATTAGCAAAGAATCCTACTCAGTCAGCAAAAAAGCAAACCATCCATCTCCTGAAGTCAAAAGCCTTTCCATGACTCAGCAAAGCACTGAGTTCAAAGCACTGAGATCCACCCACTACTGACACTCCTGGGAAAAAAAATTCCAACTCAGGGCTAATTAAACCTAACCATCTCAGACCCTAGACAGCCATGGAAATTGGCAACCTGAAGAAAAACTTCCCCAAAGAACCACATGTTTACTGGGATGCCAAAAAGGAGCAATTAAAGCAGCACTGGCACCAAGGAAAGACAGGCTGTAAAAAGTTTTAGGATTTGGGAATGAATGAGAGAAATGTACGGTTTTTCTCTGTAACTTATATTTTCTCTCAATCCTTTTAATAAAATGCGCTTTTCTCAAAACTCATTTCATTCCGCTGGGTGTGGAGGTGTCATGCCAAGAATGAGGCACATTGGTTTTTGTCATATGAATATTGAGTTTGAACAGTTGCTGGAGCAAGGAAATGACTTGTTGAACAGATTAGCCATGGCTGGAAGAAAACATTTGCATACTAACCAACAGTGCTTGTGTAGACAAAGGACCATTCCCTCACACATTCAACCCACAGTGAATGTTGATCACCGGACAGTGAAGGGGTGGGAAGTGCATTCCAGGGCCTGCTGGGGTGATGCAATCCACAGGGTCAGGACTGGTTGGACAGCTGGTCACATGACTAACTGGCTGTTCCAAAGTTTTTTGAACTAGCTACAGAGTTTGAACTCAGAAAGACTGTTTGCTCCTGAACTGAGAAGATATCTCCTGTCTGCTCCCATCCCTTTCTCACAAGCCTCTGAATACACTGAAGACACATGAACATCTACAGCGAACAAGGTTTAAGAAGAATACTGGGCCCCAATGAAAAGCAAGACCTACCCATAATCAAGGACTCTACAGTGTGCTTGAAGAACCGTAATTAAAAACTCTTCAGATGTTGCCTCAAACTTTCCCACTTTATTTTTTCTTCTCTTTTCTGCCTCTATTTGCATGTATCACGTATGCCTGCTAGCGTGGGTGGGTGTGTAGCTGTAGACGTCAACCGAATTAGATAAGTTTTATAAATTTCAACTTTTCTTCTTTAAACCTAAGAAAACCTGTTTGTGCTGGTTTCTTTGCCTTGTGATTGGAGAGCGGTGAACAAGGATGCACCAAGGGGGAGCTAAAAAGTGTTTTTAAAATTAAACCGTTACGGTAAGACAAGGCGAAGGCTGAGAGGGACCACTAGCCACCTTTCTCACCTGGTCACCTCTAATGGATCAAAATATGTCCAGCTTCACTGGTTCATAATGCGTTTTCATTTGTGTGTATACCAGAAATATTTGTTATTGATTTAGAATGTTATGGCCAATCTATAAGATGTTCAGCCATGATAATACTTTCACAAAATTATTATTCAACTTTGTAAATGGGTTCCATATGTTGATTTTGTTGCTTAGGATATGTATTTGAAATAAATGCTATTTATATCATTTATTTAAATGTAGATTTAATTTCAGAGATGTAGCAATTTTTTGAATTTACTGTTGTCAACCTTTGAAATTTTTATTGCGTTTTTGTTTCTACAGGCAAACCTTGCATATGAGAAATACCTGAAGACGCGCTTTCAATTAGCACAGTCCAAGCTGTAATAGTGTTCTGGATTTGTTTTGCTTCTGTGATTAAAGCTGTGTTGACAGTGTAGGATACTAAAAATCATAAATAAGTTGGCCAAACAGCCAGATTGATATACAGAAAATGCAAATTACATGCAAGACACCAGTTGTTGAATGAAAGTTCAGTTGAATTTGACAATTTCTAATGAGTATCTTAGTAGTTTAATTGTTTTGAGTAATTGAATATACTAATTACCACTGAATTTTAGACCTCTGTGCCTGGATTATTGGACCAATGTTTTCAGTAAATTGATTTAAGGACTTAATTGCATTTTCCATATCTAGACATTTTACTGTTATCATTTTGCACTTCATTTAGGTGCATGTGTTACCAGCTATTAAATGAACCCAGGAAAATGGTTTAATTTTGTTTTTCCATTACCAACAAAATTTTGAGTACTAAATATAACATTTAAGGTACGTGCTCTCATTTCTCCCCCTTTCATCTTCCCCCACCAAACCACCTTATCTGCAATCTATGCTGGGTTATAGTTGCAGCGTGCTAGTCTTTTTGAAGTATATGCAAATTCATAGGCTGGAAAAACAGAACTCTATCTCAGTGGATTTAACTCAACAGAATTTCATGTTAGTTGAAATTCAGATATGGAAATGTAGGGCAGATTGCTGATCAGTGACCTGCCAACACTTGGAAGGGAGTTGATTCCCCATGCTCAAGATAATGATGGGACAGGGACTAACTGGACTGCACACTAGAAATTCAAAACCGCACAAGCTAAGATCAGACATGCTGTAGAGCTAGCATGATATTAAGTTCATAATTCAATAATAAAGACAGTTATTCTAAAACTGTTTGGTTAATGCAGGGAATTAAAATGTCAATTCAAATCTATATACAGCAGTACCAGGTTTTAAATATAATTGACAGAATATGCCACCATGAACACACTTACTGTTTCTTCATATGAATCCTGTTCAGTTCTAAATGCCCCAAACTTACCAAATGAATTAGTTTTGAGTATTCTGGAGGTGACCCTGGCATAATGTAAGCTGCTGTTCATACTTTTTAAATCACGATGTTGGTAGAGCAGTAATAGCAGTTTACGGTATACCATGCTAAGCAAGACCTACCTACAATCAAGGACTCGACAATGGTCTTGAAGAACCCTAACAAAAACTCTTCAGATATTGCCTCAAACCTTTCCACTTTATTTTTCTTCTGCTCTTTTCTGTCTCTGTTTGCATATGTGTATCGCTTATGCATGCAAGTGTAGGGCGTGGCATGTATCCGAATTAGAGTTTAAGTTTAATAATTTCACCTTCTTTAAACCTAGGAAAGCCTGTTTGTGCTAGTTTCTTTGCCTTATAATTGAACAAGGATTCACCAAGGGGGAGCTAAAAACAGTGTATTTAAAATTAAACCCTATTACAGTAAGACCAAGTGAAGGCCAAAAGGGAACCCTAGACATCTTCTCACCTGGTCGTAACAGTGTATTTACACTGAAACTTAATGTACATTATGTCGGCTGCTTGCTACAAACACACGCAATTATTGTGGCTGTATATAAACACAAACTAGCTAGAACTGCCCTGCTCAGTTATAGTGCAAGCAAAAACAAAAGACTTACTAAATCTCAATGGTACAAAGTTAGGTCAAGCAATAAAAAAAACTGAAGTAAACACTTCCCTGTAAAAACATCAACTCAAATAGAAATATAAAAGAAACAGCACCACATTGCACAAAATTTAATGGTGAACTGTGACAGTATTTTTGGAATATTCAATTACTAGACTCTTAATGGTTTAACTACTTTGTTAAAAAAATGGAGCCGAAAATTTGATTTTGCATTGGAGCTGGAGGTGAACTGTTCACACTAGGTAAAATTGAGAATTTTGCAAAGATCATAAGCAAAGTTAAACGTACATGAGAGTTTCACATGAAACCTCCTAGGTTAAAAAAAGTCAGCTCATATTAATTTGAATACACTTTATCAGCTAAGAACAATGACAGGTAAATTTCATAGATCAAAACCTTCACATACTGCAAGAAACATGCACACTGACAAGCTTTTAATCTATTTATTTCATAAGTATATGGACAGAACAAGTAAAAGCTACATTAATTTCATATATTTTAAGAACTTAAATCTAGCAGGTATTAAAATCATAACTTCAATAAAGGAAATATATATCTTAAACATTTAATACCTCATTCAACAGCATTTGGTTACAGTATGCATAGGAATTTTTGCTATTGTACAAAAAGTAATTTTATAACAGAAGGGTGTAGAACTTCCAATTGTACATGGTTACTGGGTATTCAATTAAATTGTTGCATACAGTGATCCATCGCTGTTCATTATGTGGTTAGATCATTTAGTATTGTAAGGATGGTCAATCTTCAGTTTTCCGTGCCAATCTACAAAAGGTCCAGTTGTGTTCCACGGTGTTCTCATTTGCTCTCTCGCTCATGTGATGTACCCTTGTCATTCTGATGGTAAAGCCCTGCTTTGCAATGTACTCCATCAGATGAACACGAAGAGACACCTCCTGGTGATAATCACAGGGTCCGAATGTGAAGGACACCTGAAAGTCTCTGGTATCCATCATGTGTTTATTCCATTTTGTAAAATGGTTCGAGATACCCTCCAGCAATGAGTGAACTTTAGTAGTGATAGTCAGTTGTGTGATTATAACAGCTACTGGATTAGAATATTTGGAAAGTTTGCGGGTACTAGACAGTTCCACCACCTCCTCAAACGTATCTAATGGGTAAAGGGGCTTGGGGTCATTCAGACAGTGAATCAAAGGCTCAATCTGATAAAAATCAGCCTCTTTTCTCAGGAGGTCAATTTCTTTGAAGCCTTGAGGTAGTGTCAGAGCTGCAGTCCTTAAAAAATTCAAGATGTATCTGAAGAGAGGTCCATCTCTATCAATGAAATAGTTTCCTTGAGAGTCTTTGGCAGTGGGGAAATCTCCCCTAAACATTACTCCTAACATGGAGTCTGGGTATCTAGTTAGTGTGGATACTGATGTTGAATACAAGTGTCCTCCTACATTAAGTGTAACTGGATCAGCCATCTGAAATGAAAAAAAAACTAGAACATAGTTATCTTACCAAATATCTTGTCCATATTACCACATTCTGACAGTCAAATTTAATTATCAGTATTAGTTAATTTGTGTAAAACTGAAACCTTATTCAATGTTTCATTTATTCAATCCCTAAGTGATAATTTACTGGAATAAAAATCTCTCATCCACACCAATTTGGGGGGGTGGTGCTGGGGGGAGAGATAGAGGGCTACTGTGAACGGACATCCCAAGAACAAAGAAAACCGCTAATGCTGAAGCACCTTAACCATGGGATGCACCACATTCAAATTAAGAAATTCTCTAGATTCAAACGTTGAATACATTTGCGTGTTTTAAAGTTTCTTTTTTCCACACCCAAGCTCAAATATTGCTCTCGTATTATTGCTCAGCTTATTTGGCTTATCAGTACAATATCAGATATTTGCTTAACTAGTATACATGAAATCGGATTATGCAGAATAATAAAAAGTATCAATATTCAGGTAAAGACATGAGAACAGATGTGCCCTACTTGTTTCGTTCACTTTGTCTTTAAACAAGGCTCCTAAAAGGGGTGGGGATTGGAAATCGTGCAATGAACTCAAAGTCACATTGGTATACAATGCAAAATTAATCATGCATTTGCCAAAAAAGCTGCCTGATTTAGGCGGGTTATGTTTGCGTCGCTCTGAGATATGAAGCCAGCCTATGTTTACCAATCTGTTCTCCCTCCTGCTGTCCTGACACTGGATCAAATATAAGGCTTGGCAGAGAACCGGCAGCAACAACAATCCGCTCCGCATTACTGGCTCCAATCAGCGGCAGCCCCCCACACACGGGCAGGCAGGTCAATGTTCAGTGCTGGGGGCGGTGCGTGTCAGGAGAGCGGGGGCCACAGCTCGCCGAATGTACGCCCAGCCGACACGCAGCAGCTCCGGGTGAGGCCGTAAACCAAGCCCCGGATCCGCCTGCGGTTCGCTGCGGCCCGGGGACACCTTCCACTAAGGCAAGCTTCAAACTCAGACTAACAGCAGCCTCTTACCGTCTGGCCCCAGTCTCCATTATCCATCCGCTCTCCCCTTGAGTCGATCAACCGCTCAGCGCCGCCGCACAATCAACACTACCTCCGAGCATGCGCACTGGGCACGACCCTCCGAATCCTTGGCAGCTGTGCCACATTGAACTGGACGCCGCCATCTTTGATAAAGGCAGATAAAAGTTAATGATCAAAGTGTTGTGGTCTCGCTCATAACCAGCGAGGAAAGCAAAAGTGGCAATTCGCATAAGGTCAACATTTTGCTGGAGGTTAATCTTACAAAGGTGGAGAGGCTTAAGGATGGAAATCCAAAGATATTCAAGGGAATTTGACATTTTAAAATAAATGCTTGACATCTATGTTTAAATACTGCCCGAAGCAGTATTACCATGCTTAAATGTCTCAGAAGCCTTGCAAACGCATCATTTAGACCAGTGGCCTAATAAGATAAATGATAACGATAATTCGGCTCAAGAAAGACTTTGAAAACTGAAAAGCTGGTCATCATACAGGTAACCGGTGTAGCAGATAGAGTATTTCTTCCGGGCAAACTGCAACGATATTGTTTCCAGATACATTGCATTTTACTTCAAGCAATTAAATAAGTCTAAATGAATGGCTGTGTCTCAAAACACATTGCGAAATCTACATCACTGAAGTATGAGGCTCATAGTACAGGTATTTACATCTGCCAATAGCGTGTCTTCTATTGATTGTATCGATATATTTCCAAGCTAAAATAACATAATCTATATTAGAGAATTTGCAATTATAATTATAACTGACGACAGAAAGAATAGATGAGGGACTACAGCGAGTGACTGAACATACAGTGTCTTTGCTGTTGTCTGTCGTTGTCTGATGTCAGACCAACAGCTGACAAATGGGCACAGTATATCAGTTTCACGCAGTGTGCCCGATGTCTTCCTCCCTGTTGTTTTGGTCATCCACTCTTCAAAATGAACAGCAAACCCGAGTGCTTCTAAACCTGAACAAATTATAAAATATTTACCATAGTTTCAAACTCAGCTATGTCATTTGGAAACAAAATAAAATATTAAGAAATGCAATAAAATGTTTCATTACATCATGATTTCAAGAATAGATCTGAATATATTACCGTTGTAAGCCTAGTTTAATGCTTGGCTATAATGTGGTTATTATTAAATGATTCGAGATTCAGTATTAAATTTAAGGAAGGGGCAAAAAACGTTAGTGAGGGTTGTATATAGACCCCCAAACTGTAGTTAAGATGTTGGGAATGGCATTAAACAAGAAATTAGAGACGCATGCAATAAGGGAACATCTGTAATTATGGGTGACCTTAATCTGCATATAGATTGGGCAAATCAAATTAGTCACATACCGTAGAGGAGGAATTCATGGAGTGTATACGGGATGGTTTTCTGGACCAATATGTTGAGGACCCAACTAGAGAACAGACCATC